>NC_136063.1:1052695101-1053217601 GCF_964261635.1 Lissotriton helveticus | reverse complement strand
TTACAGGCACCCAAAAGTAAGATGTTACCATAGTCCAGGCGTGAGATGACAAGCGCCTGGACTACAGATTTCAAGGTGTCAACCGGCAGCATCCATGAGATTTTCCTAAGCCACCTGATGATGGTAGTACAGGTGGCAGAGACTTTCACGACGTACTGCCTGAAAGACAATTGGTTGTCCAAGAGGACCCCAAGGTTACGGGCAGCAGGAGTTGGCGCGGGAAGCGGGCCCATCTCCGGCGGCCAATGTTGTGGGCCCCAGAGCAGGATGTCAGGGCCAAACAGAAGCAGTTCTGTTTTCTCCCCGTTTAATTTTAATTAAGAGTTGCAGGAGCGTGGTGAACCACGGTTGTCTTGCCCACGTGGGTGCTACTAGTATCATGGTCATTGAGTGTTGTTGTAGTTTTCTGACCACTAATGGGATTAGTGGGAGAGGGGGAAAAGCGTATGCAAATTTGTTGGACCAATTTATCCATAACGCATTGCCCTGCGACAGGTGGTGCGGGTACCTGGACGCGAAGCTTTGGCATTTTGCGTTCTGATGGGTGGCAAAGAGGTCTATCTCTGGCTGTCCCCATCTTTGGAAGAATGGCTGCAGTATTTGTTGGTGCAGTTCCCATTCGTGTATTTGTTCCGACTGTCTGCTTAAGATGTCTGCTATCTGGTTTTGGACTCCTGGTAGGTGTTCGGCTAACAGATAGATGTTTTGAGGAATGGCCCATCTCCAGATTTCCTGTGCTAGTCTGGATAGTTGGAGAGAGTGCGTCCCCCCCTGTTTTTGAATATAATACATTGCTGTCATGTTGTCTGTTATGATCAGGACTGCTTTGTTGGTAACCTGTATTTGGAAGGCTTTCAATGCTAGAAACACCGCTAGTAGTTCTAGGTAATTGATGTGCAGTCTTTTTTCCCCCACACTCCACCTTCCTTGTACTGTGTATTTCTCCATATGTGCTCCCCATCCTGTGAGCGATGCGTCCGCTGTTATTGTCACCTGTGGAATTGGTTCTAGGAACGACCGCCCCTTGGCAATGTTTGTTGTGTTCCACCACTTCAGAGAGCGGTGTGTGCGGTCGTCTACCAACACCAGATCTGTAATCTGTCCTTGAGCCTGATTCCACTGTGTCGCTAAGCATTCTTGTAGCGGACGCATTTGTAGTTTGGCATATGGTATTAGCAGTATGCAGGATGACATCATCCCTAATAGCTGCATGAACACTCTTGCTGGTAGTGAGTGTTGTGGTTGGAATCTTTGAATGATTGTAAGCATTGTTTGGATCCTGACTGGATTGGGGTATACTTTGGCTTTTTCTGTGTCTATAGTAGCCCCCAGATATTGTTGAACCTTGCTTGGTTGTAGGTGTGACTTTGTGTAGTTCACCGTGAACCCTAGCTGGTGTAGTAGCTGAATTGTGTTTTGTGTGTTTTGAAGACATTCCTGTTGTGACTTGGCCTTTATTAGCCAGTCGTCCAAGTATGGGAAGACATGTATTTGTTGTCTTCTTAGGTGAGCTGCCACCACTGCCAGGCATTTTGTGAACACCCTTGGTGCCGTTGTGACACCAAACGGAAGGACTTTGAACTGATAATGTTGTCCTTCTACCACAAACCTGAGGTATTTCCTGTGGGCTTTGTGAATTGGGATATGAAAGTAAGCGTCTTTTAGATCCAGTGTAGAAAGAAAGTCCCCTTTCTTCAGTAAAGGAAGTACTTGTTGGAGCGTGACCATGTGGAAATGTTCCGAATTTATGTATGCATTGAGAGGTCTCAGGTCCAGTATTGGCCTTAGAGACCCGTCCTTTTTGGGGATTAGGAAGTATAGGGAGTATACTCCTGTTCCTTGTTGGTGCTGTGGAACCTTCTCTATGGCATGCTTTTCTAGTAGGGATAGTACTTCTTGTTTTAACAGTGTCAGGTGATCTTGTTTCATTGGACGCTGTTTGGGGGGGATGTTTGGTGGGGTAGATGTGAGTTCCAGGCAATAACCATGTTGGATAATTTGTCTCACCCACCTGTCTGATGTGATGTTTTCCCAGACAGGTAGGAACTGTGATAGGCGTCCCCCGACCGGTGTTATATGGTCTGGGGGGAGCTGTATGAAGTCACTGCTTTGGGGTTGGAGAGTTGCGGTTGTTGTTGTTTCCGCGACCTCTACCTTTGTTGTTGTTACCTCTGTAACTACCTCTGGAATTACCTCTGGGTGATGTAGGTGTAAAAGAGGTTTGTTGCTGGCTTGTACCTGTATTTTTGGATCCTCCTCTATAGGTGGACCTACGAAAGGAACCTCTTTGTGTCGGCTGTTGCAATGCTCCCATTGATTTAGCCGTTTCGGTATCCTTTTTCATCTTTTCTAAGGCCTCATCTGTCCCTGTGCCGAAAAGTGTTTTCCCATCAAAAGGTTGGTTCAGTAACGATGTTTGTACCTCTTGTTTGAACCCTGATACCCTGAGCCATGCATGTCTCCTTAACATGATGCTTGTGTTTGTAGATCTTGCTGCAGTGTCTGCCGCGTCTAGGGCGCACTTTATTGAAGTGTTAGTAATTAACTTCCCTTCTTGTATGAGTTGATCTGCCCTCTTTTGATGTTCTTTAGGGAGATGTGTGATGAGTTTTTCTAATTCATCATAATGCGCTCTGTCATACCTTGCAAGTAGTGCTTGCGTATTAGCTATGCGCCAGCTGTTTGCCGCTTGAGATGCTACTCTCTTGCCAGAGGCATCTATTAGCTTAGACTCTTTGTCAGGAGGTGGAGCTTGTCCTGTAGATAAAGAGTTTGCTCTCTTACGAGCGTTTGTGACCACTAGTGAGTCTAGAGGAATTTGCCCTTTAATGTATATTGGGTCTTTTGGAGCTGCCCTATATTTCTTATCGATTCTTGGGTTCAGTAGCCTAGCCCTCACTGGGTCTTTGAATATCTCTGATGTATGACTGAGAAGGCCCTTAAGCATTGGTAGTTTTCCTGATGTTCTTTGTGCAGTAGGTAGTGTTTCTAATAAGAAATCCTCTATTTGAGGTTCTGCATGTAGTTCTACCTTGTGATATGTTGCTGCTCTATTAATGAGTTGCGCAAAACCAGTATTATCATCAGGAGGTGAAGGTTTTGAAGGATACAATTCAGGGTCGTTATCGTTATCTGACCCTACATTGTACTCTTCCCATGGGTCTGCCTCCTCTGGGATTGTGTCTTCATCATCCCCAGGATGTTCCCCCTCCCCTGTGTCACTCTCTACATCTGTTGTAGGTGTAGATAGTCGTTTGGGAGGAATATTTGGTCTATTGTGAGGAAGAGGAGAAGATGGTGTGTGTCTAGGTTTTAGAGAAGGGGGAGGAGTTGTATTTGTCCCCATTGTTCTCTTCTTCGGATGAGTTTTGTCGTCCGAATGTTCATTCTTCCTCTTTTTAGGTAGTTCTGTGACTACCTTGCCAGTTTTTGGATCAATAAACAGAGTCTTTTGTTTAGGATCGGTCTTGTATTCCTGTGTCGGTACCGCAGTTTTCGGGTCCGAAAGGTGTTTTTTCTTCTGACTGTCCATTTGTATTTTCAGCACCGAGATTTTATTCGGATCCGATGTCTTCGGTATCGAAGATGTCCCCGGTGTCGAGGGTGTTTTCGACGTCGAAACGTGTTTCGGTGTCGACATGGACTGCTTCGACTTCGAGCTTTCCTTGACTTGGAGCTTCGGTGTCGATGTGGTCCGTTTATCGGAACCACCATGATGGGAGACCGAGTGTTTCGGTTTCGGTTTCGTAGCCGGGCTCGAAGGCGGGGCGTCGGAAACTTTTTTCGGTTGTCTGACCGGGCTCGAGGGCGGGGTCGACACCGTGCGGGGTCTGTTCCTTGGTAAAGGGACGTCGTCACTCAGGGTTTGTTGGACGTCTATTTCCTCGACGTCGGACACGTCCACTTCAGACCCCGCCTCGTCGGCCTCTTCTTCCTCCTCTTCTGGGTGCTGGTCCTCGAACAGCTCCGGGATAGCTTGTGACTGCATTCTCGATACCTCGTGTCTTCGGGCTCGACGGTTTCTAATCGTCGATTTTGAAGAGAACGCTGCACAGGCCTCACAGTCCCTGGATTCGTGTTCAACAGGTAGATTTGCCTCCAATTTTAATGCAAACTGCAGCGTGTATGAGCAGGACAACACCAACAAAGTTCCTTTCGCCGACGCGTTTCGGGCCATATATATATATACACACACCTATATCCACACACATATATATTATAATAATATATATATTTTGTCTTCTTTCACTAAACCGAAGTAGAATTGGAGCGTTATATATATTCACTCCACAAACCATCAAAGATTTCCGATGAAAAACGGGACACCCAGGGCTGCAGTATACAAGAAGTTTATTCGGCAGATGAAGAAAGTACAGCGACGCGTTTCGCCATTACGGCTTTGTCACGCGCGACATAAACTTTGTCACTGCCGAATAAACTTCTTGTATACTGCAGCCCTGGGTGTCCCGTTTTTCATCGGAAATCTTTGATGGTTTGGAAGTGAATTGACACAGCCAGCTGGTGGCTGCAACGGGACCGCCCATGCCAGCCTATCTCCTAACCAGCGGTGGTGGGGAGTATATATATATATATATATATATATACACACAAAAGGTTGCCCCAGAGAGGACGCATTCCGGAAAGTTGGTTTCCAACATCTGATGACCACAGCCAGACAGGTTTAACAGCTTTAATGCAGGGTCACAGGCTTTACACGTTTCAAACTTGCGTTCTTGTTCACAAGCCAGGGGACAGCAACATTGTAGCAAACTTAATTAGCCTTTAAATTGAATTCCCGCCCGCGTGGGCGTGTCTTTATGTTCTGATGGGCTTTTTCCCGCCACTAAGCATTGTGGTATTGGCAGTTTCTAAAAGACAACCTCATTCAAAGTAACTTACAACAAGTTAGAAAGTATCCGCGGATCGGTGATTTAACAGGATTATTTCCATGCACAAAATGCAAGGCATGTAAACACAGTAGCAAGAGAATAACATACCCATTACCAGGATCTAATATATACAACGTAAAATAAATAAATTCCTTGCTTGCAATTCACCATTCTGTGTTTACGTACTCATATGTCCATGTAATTTATGGTACGTAGGCAGTACGATTAATCCTATCTAAAAAAGAATCCTTGAACATGCTCGAGCAATTGAAAAGAGATCCAACGTATCCTGTTGCTAAGCATTTTGCGGAATGCCATTCGAGCAACAGAAATCTATTACAATTATTCTGCATTGATCTTTTACCATTTACTGAGAGCGGGGGTAATCGTGAACTTCGGCTAAGAAGATTAGAGTCAAGGTATATAATAGACCTTCAGACAAAGAATCCTGGAGGTCTAAGTATGGAAGAGGAGTTAGCCATCCATCTAGATTGATTAGCAACATAGAACCAGTATTTTACCTTCTAATGATGATAATTAAGAAATTGATTATGAGTTTTTTGTCCCATGTGTAATGATGCAATGTTATGTATACCAAAATTGTTTCCTTACTATTTCCTTGAATTTTTTTAACTATTTAAATTTGATAAAATTCTGAGTTGAAGGATCAAGCTGATGAATTGTAAATATTCATGAAATATTCAAAATGATTATTCTAAGTGTCAGTTTTTGATATATTTTTTGACATGGCTGAGAATATAAAGAATGCAAGGAAACACGGACCATAAGCCCATCCAGGATTTAATCACAGATACATAATGGGTATCATAGATTTTAAATAGTGTATATAGCTTAAGTAATGATCACTGCATATTATGAAATGGCGCTGACATTGATTTGTGGGAATGAATGTGTCCACTTTCTATGTTAATGAATTGAACGTCATGACTCCGGCGCCAAGAACAATAAAATGGCGCTGCCTTTTTTCTGTTATGTATAGCGGTCGAGGAAGGCTTACGCCAAACTGCTTTTTCGAAAATAAACCTTTAATTTCCATCACCCGTGAGTGCGGCACCTTTCTTGGGGAACAAGGGAGTTTAGAGCTGATATATATATATATATATATATATGTTTGTACATTTAGATGTCGGGCGCAGACATCTGACGAGCAGACCTGGTGATATATCCAGACCACCAGGGGTGCTCACCGGATGTCTGCGCCAGGCATCTAAATGTACAAACAACTTCTGTAACAAAGATAATTACAGAATGGCACTCCGAGCAAAGCTCAAGTTATTTAATAAGCACAACAGAAACACTAGTTACAGCTTCAGACACGGTTCAGCTACGAAGGCCTTTTTCACGATGCCATGCACACGTTAGAGCTTCCTATTTACATGAACATTTTACACCGAAAACGGACACACCACTCAGCTAAGAATGCTAGCCATGTTGGAACATGCATGTACCGGTATATATCTATGCAATTTAAGCATTCACTGAGATGGTTGTTCATAATTTGGCAACATTTCAAAAATATCAAAACACTCAATTTCTCAGACTCAAACATTCTATACTACCAGTTCTGTACCTCCTGCCAAAAGTGCATAATAACAAAGAACGCCCACCAGGCCAACATATTATTTCTGCCATCAACAGTTTGTTGGAAAACGTATCCAATATGTAGATTCTTTTCTACACTAAACCACAAACAGTACTCCTCGGGTACGTGAATCGTATCAGCGCTTCATATCAAACGAACCCTGATATGACAGAGATGGGAAGTTCCTATGTGAAGCTAAAGTTGGTACCCCACTAGAAGGTGGGGCAAGGAGACCAGTCTTTGTGTTTTATTTACCCTCACATACCCGAGTGGTGTCATGCTTCATCATCGGATCACCCCGACGCCTAAAAGTCAGGGATATTAAAAATAGAAATGAAAGGGTCAAACAGGGGTTCATGTGCAAACATGTTTCAGTCCGCTTATGCCCCTAAAGGGTGCTGGAATTTCTTCAGGGCGATGGAAAGAACCTCCCTGGAACAAGGAACAATATTAGAGGATTTCCCTATACTGTTATTTATAAAAGGGCAGATAGCTACTCCTTTTCTAGACACAAATATTTTATCTTGCCTGGTACTCCATTCCAATGTGGGAGAAGATGCGTCTCTCAAGAGACCTTGAGTATAACGGGGGTAGAGCTGTAGTCACACAACCACCAAGGGTCCTGCCCCGCTCAATAACCTACTCCGCATGGGTCCCTGGGCTTTTCAGGAAACTGGGATCTACCTGCGGCTTTTTAATATAGGGTTCATTTAATATGAATCGCTGATACGATTCATGTACCAGAAGAGTACTGTTTGTGGTTTAGTATTAATGCACGGGAGGGTGTGCTCCCTCTTGAGAGTTCCTCTCGGCCCTTGCGGTATAGAGAGGGGTACCTTTGTCTATTTACCATTTTTGTGCATCACAATTCTTTTCTAGAGCCTTTAGTCTCAGACCTGTCCTAACATATAAGAGACACTACTGATTTTTAAACAAGAATCTTTGCTATTCATTGGGAAAATGATTATCTAATGATGTGTCTTGATGTAAACTCCCTCTGAGGAAAATGAAATTTTGCCTGACCAATATGTCCCCTGCGTGTACCCTATGTTTAATGTATGTGCATGTCATGCATGCATTTTTCCCGTGGTGGCCTGAATCACAAGGCCTCTGCATTTACGTCCTGCATTAGGATGCCAGTCATCAAGTCTCCCATGTAAGAAATATTAAGTTAGCATTTATGGCCCATGTATTTGCATTGTGCACTTTTAAATAAATCACGATGAACCCATTTTGTGGCTCAGCCTGAGCCCGTCTCTGAATTAAGGGTTTTTCATGGCTCAGACACTCTGAAAGCTACACTTACGTATCCCTGACCTTGCATACTTCTGGCTCAGCCGAAAGAAGCCCAGCAAGGGGTGCCAAGACAGTGTTTTGCAAAATAGTTATCTGCTTGTTGTACAGAATCACATTCCTGCCCGGTGAAGAAGGTAAACAGAACAGAACAGAGATAGGGCCGAGCCTCTCTGTCTCTGTTTAAATGAAATTACAGTACTTGCATCTGTAGAAAGCTCACAGCCCCCATGCAATGAACGAAGAAATGTATGCCCTTTCTGTCTTTTAGTGATGAGCAACCTTTGCTTCAGATAATACATCCCCGACTCAAGATATCAGATAGTACCAGACGTGCTGGTCGCCCTGACACTGAAGGTTTCTCTACTAGACTTAAAGTCAGCTTCCCCCCAGTCACACGTCAGTTGCACGTCATGATCAAGTTGCACGCACAAGTAGGGCAAAGTTCCAGCCTGCCATGCAACCCCCCTCCATGTATCCACCCACCTATGACTCACCTATGACTCATCAAGTGTACACCCTCATGCACGCCCACAGGCTCTTATCTTCTTTTCTCTTTTGCTCTGCCTCGAGCGCTCCTCCCTATGTACAAGATTGTACTATAAATATGTACTCTGTAAATAAATGTTTAGAAGACCCTTCCTGAACCTTAGTGGTGATGGAACAGATTCTCCCTTAACTCGAGTTATTGGAATAAAGCCCTTTTGAAACGGACACCACGGACTCTGCCTCTCATTTAATGCACGATGCATGTTTATGCCTAGAAATTATGATAGGGTAATATTTTATTTACCACACCTCTATACCAGCTTAACACCCGATGATGGGTTGAGGGCAACAAAACATTTTCTAAGTCTGAGAGCGATACGATATCTTGCACACAACAAATACTACTTGACATGATTAACTGGTGCCTCTCAACTAATATCTTTTGTATAATAATGTGCTGTATCAACAGTTTCAGGGGACAGCGATGGGCACCTGTTTCGCCCCCGCTATGTGAATTTGCATATGGGCTGGTGGAAGGAGCAGGTGCTACGCAATACGGAAATATATGACTGGTCATCATATATTGTACCTTGGACAAGGTACATAGATGACATTTTTATACAATGGAAGGGTAGTCAAAGGTCGGCACAAGATTTTGTTGAACAAATTAACATCAATGACCTTAACCTCTCTTTCACTAGTCGTATTAGGGGTAGCTGTGTTCAATTTCTAGATGTGATAATATAAGTAGTTGAGAATAGCGTGACCTCCACATTTTCAGAAAAGACACGGCAGGCAATAACACACTCCATTCAATGAGGTGCCACCCTAAATCATTGAAAAACAGCATCCCTTACGGGGAATTTCTCAGGGCCTAAAGAAAATACAGTTCCAAAACACTTTGATGAAACTGAGACCAGCATGTCCAACAGACTGAAGGAAAGAGGCCATAGTAAAGACACCATAGACATTGCAAGAACCAGGGTCAATACACAGTCAAGATTTGAGGCTTTTAAAAACTCCATCGAAGAATTCTAAAACTGATACTGAACGTAGGTTTATTACCTCGTATAACACACAACCTAATTCATTATGTCAACCTTTGATGAGACACTGGCACGTTCTACGGCAGGATCCACTGATTGGGCAGGAGATTAGCCTGAAACCCTCCATCATATATGAAAAGTCTAAATCTATCGGAGACATTCTAGTGAGAAACCAAGTGAACACATCGAGTACCCAAAGCAATTGCCTAAGACCCAGAAAGGGTTTTAAAAAAATGCAGTAAATGCAAGGCCTGCTCTTGTGGTATTAATTTGATGGAATATGAAGAAGAAATTGGTAAAAAAAATACCGATTTGCAAGGCACTTGACTGAAAGTCAGACTATGCCATATATATATATATATATATACTGGGATGCCAGTGCCCAAAAAGTTATTTAGGCAGCACAAAACATCAGGTTCACAAACATATTTTTAAGCACATAGGAGCAGTGAAAAACGTTGATGATACTTATCAGTTGCCAGGCACTTCAGAGACTATCATGGTGGTAACTCTGATCTCTTGACCTCCAGTGTGCTAGGCCAAATTCCAGATCCATGAGGGGAGGTGACAGAGAAGCCTATCTGAGGCATTTAGAAAGCAGGTAAATTTTGAGGATAGGAACTTAGGAACCCCTTGGATTGAACATAGACTAAGAAATGTATACGTTTTTGTAATTATACAATCTTACCCTACGTGTTTTTATTGATCTTTTAATTTTTAAATGCTGCACGTTAGCAGCATATATTGAGGCACTGATTGTTGTTTTGCATTATATTTTTCCTCTTTAGGTTAAAACCTACACTGAGCTGTTAGGAAGCTGCAAGGAATGCAGAACAGCTAAGATATCTTTAATTTTTGTTTTGTTTCTTTAATTTTAATAAGGACATGAAGTATACCCATTAGGGTTTGATTTACTCTGAGTTAATATGTAAGCCTTGGGTTACTGAGTGAATTTACTATTTAAGTGTAACTCATTCTGGCACCTGCCAGTGAGTGCTCATTTGACCAATTGGGCTGCTGTGTTTAACAATAGTTTTGTTGTAAACTCATAAGGCATCTACATTTTTGAGCAATTGCTAAAAGAATGACTGTGCATGGAGTACTGGGAGGGATCATGGTTATAACATAATCTCCGATGCATTTGCCATATATCAAGTTCGCCCAATGGGCCTGGCAAACACAGGAATAATTAATTTTATGTGCTCAGTTGATATTTATCTGATTGCCGCTTGAGTGACAACGGACTCTGTCTTAGCTTGTCCGATAAGGCATGCAGGTGATGTAATGGGCGCCTCGTACTTTTTGTCGATTCGAGGTAAGACTGCTGGTAAAGAATTTGGAGTGGACATGACCTTCAGGCCCTCCTTCCAAATAAAATCTATTATCGGGATTGTCCTCAATTGTTTGTGTGGCTGATCTTTAAAGTCACATAAAAAACAATCCTGCTGTTTAGCCTCCATAGAAATCTAAAACCTTTTTGTTGCTCTTTCCATTACTAGATGGAATCCTCCAATATCAACAGGTGGAGAGTCCGCCGACTGAGGAGCAGTAGGTGATGGGGTCTGCGTCAGATAATTATCCCACTCCGACATTACTGATTGGTCATCCACCTCTCCTTCCTCTCTGTTGTCATCAGGGGTGTCACACGTATGGAGGGATTGTGCTGGAGAAGGTGGATTAGAAGAGTGTACCTCAGGTACTGGTGTCAAAGGAGATTGTCTTGGGACTCTCAAGGCTGAGGCAGGTGCTTGAGTCATGGGTGTCGCCGGAAGCGAGTCTGCCGACTCAGACGGAGGGAACCGGCGGTAATAGTCATTCAACATATATTGTAAATCTGTAAGGTCTAATGGCATCTGTGCTGTTTGTACTGCTGCAGGGCCTTGAGCAACTGGTGCAGGAAAAAACTATTTCTCTTCTTGATCATCCTCCTGTGTCTTTATTAATAGTTCTGACGGACTTCTGGCCGCTCGGAAACTGTCGCCCTCATCAGATTGCTCCTGATTATCATCTTCCTCTGAATCCAGAAGCTGTTCAGGCAACTTTAGGGGTGAAAGAGGCGGTAGTGTAGAGCCTCTTCTTTGTAATAATGAAGCCCCCGTCGACGGTGAAGTAAAAGAGGCAGCAGGCGGAGCAGCGGACCAAACCTGCAGATCCGTACATGATGATAGAAGAGGCGTCAACGGACCTACCGTCGGCGGTATCATCAACTAAGATATTGCATGGTTCGTCGACGGGGCTTTCAAAGTTGACGAAGTTGTCAACGACGAGGTAAGTTTCGTCGACGAAGCCTTAGACGACGATGTTGACTTAGTCGACAACGAAGCTGTAGATGACGGTAGAACTTTCGTCGACGAGGAACTTGTCGACGACGGTGGAATCTTCGACGACGATGTCGTCATCGACAACGATGGACTTCTCGTCGACTTTTTTGCGGTAGAAGAGGAAGGAAAGCTAGAATTCTTAGCTTTTCTCAACACCTTAGCCCCAGGAGAAAATACCTCTTCCTCAATCTTTCTCTTTCTGGAAGTTGCAGAAGACCCCGAAGCCAAACTTCCTACCTCAGATAGAGGATCATCCTGGTCCTTAATCTTCTGCAACCATAGTAGAAGATGACCTTCTCTGTCTCTGAGGGTCTGCTCAGGAAAGATCCTGCAGATCTTACAATCCTTTACCTCATGTTCTGGATATAGGCAATAAATTAACTTTTTGTGGGGATCTTCTTTAAAAAAGCTTCCCACAAGACTCACATGGTCTGAAGAGATTTTGAAGAAGACATTCCAAAAATAGGAGAAAAAAACAGTCCGGTTGAGAAGTACTGAACAGAGCTCAGGGAGACTCCCTTTCACACGACGTGCAGTAGAAAATCTGAGATGCCTGAGTCTCTGGGGAGAGCATTCTAGTGGGTGCTGGCGCCTGATTGGCTGTAGTTTGGTCTATAAAAAATGACTAGGATAGTTGAGTGTGGAAGTTTTTTCCATTGTAGCTTAGGGCTACTTTACTTCCTGGTTGGTATTACCAAGGGTTTTGGGTTTCTTATACAAATTGTTTTTTTATGTACCGTGAGACTCCCACTCCGATGACGGGAATGATTTAGGCATGTGAATCTATGAAAGACACCCCAATACTGGAGAAATATATATCTGGTGATTCCCAATCAAAGTTTATGTGTCCCACAATATACATGACCTCAAGTCAAGACACTCGAGTTACACATGCACCTAAATTGCAACTTAAGCCGGAGGCATACAGGGAACGCTGAGATATCAGCTCCCGAAGTGAAAAAGATTCAACAAAAAAACAAAGAGTCAAGCACCTCAACAGCAAGACTCTGGAGAGAGTTACCAGCTGGGGGACAGCAAAATATTTTTTTTGAAAAGGAGTGATAGGTATCAGAATATTGATGATCATTCTCCATGGGATTCTGAAGATAACAGACACCGAGTAGAATTCTGGGGGAGGAAGGAACTACTAACAGAGTTGAGGAAGGGATGAGTATGCCAGTAAAATAACTGCAAGGGTAATGATTCTGCAACCAGACAATAAACAAAAAAGAAAGAAGATAAATGGTCTGACTCAAAAGCTCAGCTCAAAAAGAAGAAACTAGCAGTTTTAACCACTAAACAACATCAGGCATCTAAAAATGACTGTCTTTCTGCATAATGGAAAATAGGCAATGGGGCTTCTAGAAATCACAACAGAAATAATGAATATGCTACTTACCAGTATGCATCTGTTCTTGGCATGTAGGGCTGCTAACATTCATATCTATTGCATAGATCGCCGCCTAGTGTTGGGTCCGGATGATTGCACATTGTTGTCCTGGAAGAGTCTTCGAAGTATCACGAGATAGGTGGCTCCTCCCCTGGACTACAGTGCGCATGGGCATCGACTCCATCCCCAGATTGTTTTTAGCCATTGTGGCAGAGATGGAGTGAAATAGTGTAAAGGATGTCCATGCTAATGATGAATGCAAGAGAGTATCTACAGCCGCTACGGGCACCGGGGAGGAGGGCGGGCGATATGAATGTTAGCAGCCCTACATGCCAAGAACAGATGCATACTGGTAAGTAGCATATTCAGTTCGAGGCATGTGGGCTGCTAAATTCATATCTATTGCATAGAATACATAGCAGTCCCTCCATTAAGGGCGGTTGCCCGTGCCAGCTGCAGAAGCTTGAAAAAGTGTCTTGAGAACAGCCTGTCCTACAGCTGCTTGCTGTTTGGAATGCACATCAACACAGTAATGTTTGGTAAATGTGTGTGGTGTAGCCCATGTGGCTGCTCTACAAATGTCTTCCAAAGGAATGTTCCCCAGGAAAGCCATGGAGGCCCCCAACTTGCGTGTGGAGTGCGCCCTTGGGGGTATTGTTAAAGTACGCTTAGCCTTTTGATAACAGATTTGAATGCACTTAACAATCCATCTGGCTATTCCTGCTTTGGAAATGGGGTTGCCGTTGTGCTGCGCTGAGAAGGCAACAAAGAGTTGTTGTGTTTTCCTAAAGTGTTGCGTTCTGTCAATGTAGTACATCAACGCCCTTCTAACGTCCAATGTATGAAGCATTCTTTCCGCTACTGTTTGTGGGTTTTGGAAGAATGCGGGTAGGTCAATAGTTTGGTTGATATGAAACTGTGACACTACTTTAGGAAGGAATTTGGGGTTAGTGCGGAGCACTACCCTGTTTGAATGTATTTGGATGAATGGCTCTTGGATTGTGAGCGCTTGCAGCTCACTACACGTCTGAGCGATGTAATAGCAATGAGAAAAGCCACTTTCCATGTTAGAAATTGAATTTCGCAGGAGTGCAGTGGCTCGAAAGGTGGACCCATCAGCCTAGTGAGGACCACATTGAGGTTCCACGCTGGTGGTGTTCGTGGAGGAATGACTCGCTTCAGTCCCTCCAGGAAGGCTTTAATGGCAGGCACCCTGAAAACAGAGAGATGCTGCCTATTCTGGAGATAAGCCGCTATGGCGGATAAGTGTATCCGAATGGAAGCGTACGCTAGATTGCATTTGTAAAGATGTAACAAATAGCAGATGATGTTAGGAATGGATGCATCTAGCGGGTTGATATTGTGGTCTGTACAGTAAATGACAAACCGCTTCCATTTTGCTGCATAGCAAGCTCTGGTAGTGGGCTTTCTTGCCTCCCGGATGATGTCCATGCATTCTGGAGGCAGGTTGAGGTAGCCAAATTCTAAGACCTCAGGAGCCAGATCGCTAGATTGAGCTGTTGCGGATCTGGATGCTGAATGTCTCCATGGTTCTGCGTCAAGAGCCTGGATGTGAGATGCAGCCTTTGATGCGGTACCACGGAAAGTTCTAGAAACGTGGTGTACCATGGTTGGCGTGCCCATGTTGGAGCAACCAGGATGAGAGTCATCGAGTGTTGCTTTAGCTTTCTTGCCACCAGCGGAATGAGAGGCGCTGGGGGAAAAGCGTACGCAAATTTGCCTGACCAGTTCATCCATATCGCATTCCCTTGCGATTCCGGGTGAGGGAACCTGGCGGCAAAGCTTTGGCGTTTTGCGTTTTCCCTTGTGACAAACAGGTCTATCTCTGGATGACCCCACTGCTGGAAGTACGGGTGGAGTACTGATGGATGCATCTCCCACTCGTGCATTTGATGGCTGTATCTGCTGAGCAGATCCGCCATCTGATTGTCCTTGCCCGGGAGGTGTTCTGCCATGAGGAAAATGTTCCTCTGAATGGCCCACTTCCACATGCTCTGAGCCAGATGAGACAGCTGTGGCGAGTGAGTGCCTCCCTGTTTTTGGATGTAGTACATGGCTGTCATGTTGTCCGTCCGGATCAACACGACTTTGTTGCACAGATGTACTTTGAAGGACTTTAGCGCCATGAAGATTGCCATCAATTCTAGGTAGTTGATGTGCAACTTCTGTTGCTGGGTGGACCACAGTCCCTGCACAGTGTAGTGGAGCACATGGGCTCCCCACCCTTGGAGAGATGCGTCCGTCGTTAGGATAATCTGTGGCACTGGCTCTTGGAACGGTCGTCCCTTGCAAAGGTTGTGTGGATTCCACCAATGCAGAGAGTTGTATGCCCGACCGGTCACCAACACTAGGTCTGTTAGTTGTCCCTGAGCCTGTGTCCACTGATTTGCCAAGCATTCTTGGAGCGGACGCATGTGCAACCTCGCGTGCGGGACTATGAAGATGCAGGAGGCCATCATGCCTATCAACTGCATGAACACTCTCGCTGGTGGGGAGTGTTGCTGTCTGAACCTCTGGATCAGCGATTGAATTGCGTCGATCCTGACTGGGTTTGGCTGAGCCATAGCAGTCAGGGTGTTTATTGTCGCGCCCAGATACTGCCGCACATGGGCTGGTTGAAGGTGCGACTTTGGGTAGTTTAGCGAGAACCCTAGACTGTGAAGGAGGTGAATAGTGTGGGACATGTCCGCGGCGCACTGTTGTTCCGACTTTGCTTGAACAAGCCAGTCGTCTAGGTACGGGTAGACATGTATGTTTTGCCGTCTGAGGTGCGCCGCCACTGTCGCCAGACACTTTGTAAACACTCTGGGGGCAGTAGTCACCCCGAAGGGTAGGACTTTGAACTGATAGTGCCTGTTTTGAATGGTGAACCTGAGGTATTTTCTGTGGGATGGGTGGAGTGGGATGTGGAAATAAGCATCCTTGAGGTCCAAGGTTGCTAGGAAGTCCCCTTGGTTTAGCAGGGGAAGAATTTGCTGCAGTGTCAGCATGTGAAAGTGTTCTGACAGTATATACAGGTTGAGAGGGCGTAGATCCAGAATGGGTCTGAGGGATCCGTCCTTTTTTGGGATGAGGAAGTACAGGGAATAGACTCCTGTTCCTTCCTCTTCCACTGGTACGAGCTCGATTGCGCCTTTTTGCAGCATCACCACAACTTCCTGCTGCAATAAGTGCAAGTGCTCTGCCGACATAGGACGGTGTCTTGGGGGAATGTTGGGAGGAGTGGATGTTAACTCCAAACAATAACCGTACTGGATAAGTTTTCTCACCCACCTGTCCGTGGTGATGGACGTCCAGACTGGCAGGAACTGCTGGAGTCTCCCCCCGACAGGTGTTGGATGGTCGGGGGGCAGTGACAGAGAGTCACTGTTTGTTGACGGCAGAGGAACGGGAGTTGTTGTTCCCTCTGCCCCTGCCTTTGGCACTATTACCTCTGTAACCCCCTCTACCCTGCTTGGGGTACGAGGATTGTGCACCACTTTTGGCGAATTGTGTTTGTTGACCCAACTGTCCTCTGGTAACACCACGTGCTCCTGAGCGACGAAAAGTGCTTCCCCTGAATTGTTGAGACTGAAGCGCCCCCATGGACTTAGCAGTCTCATTGTCCTTTTTAATCTTTTCCAGGGTGGTGTCAACATCTGGACCAAACAGTCTGTCTGGATTGACGGGCTGGTTGAGTATTGTAGTTTGAATATCGGGTTTAAATCCAGATATGCGAAGCCAAGCTTGTCGCCTTAACATGACGCTAGTGTTAATTCCCCTAGCCGCTGTATAAGCCACATCAAGTGCACACTTTATTGCTGCGTTTGAGATGAGCTTCCCCTCTTGTATGAGCATTTCGGCCCCTTCCTTAAACTGATCAGGTAGGTGTTGAAGGAGCTGTTCTAGGGTGTCGTAATGCGCCCTATCGTATCGTGCCAATAGTGCCTGTGTGTTTGCTATACGCCAGATATTGGCAGCTTGCGCAGCTACCCTTTTGCCGGATGCCTCAAGCACTTTCGACTCCTTGTCTGGGGGAGGAGCTTCACCCGTTGTTTGGGAGTTCGCCCTCTTGCGGGCATTGGCGACCACCAACGAATCCAGAGGCAACTGTCCCCGAATATATGCAGGGTCTCCAGGTGCTGGCCTGTATTTCTTTTCGATACGTGGGTTTACCACTCTCGCCCTTGTAGGTTCCTTAAAGATTTCTGGTGCATGTCTAAGGACACCCTTGAGCATAGGAAGTATTTTAACTGTTCTGTCTGAGACAGAGAAAGTGTCAAACAAAAAATCCTCCTCTACCGGGTCAGCATGCATGTCCACATCATGATTTGCCGCTGCCCGCTCTATCAAAGCATTAAACGCTGCTGAATCCTCTGTTGGTGATGTACGTGCCCCAAACCCCTGTGGATCTTGTACCACCTGATGTCCACCTTGGTCCCCAGTATCGCCATATGAGTCCAGTTGAACATCAGGGTCACTGTCAACTGGGAAATTGTACTGGTCATCTTGGTCATCATCCTCTCCACCTGATTGGGTGGGGGAAGTTGATGGACTCCTTCTTGGTGGTGGCAGAACAGGTTCAACAAGGGCAGGAATGTCCTGTGCCGGCCTTTTCTTTTTCAGTGGAATGACATAGGATTCCAGTGGTTGGGAAGTGATTTTCCTTTTGTAGAGGGTCAATTTCCCCGTTTGGGCATCGATGTAATGCTCTGATTGGTCTTCAGAGGCGTGATGTCGATCCAAGATTTTGTGCGTGGAAGCGTCCGACGTGTCAGCGATTTTCGGCACCGATCTGGGTGCAAATGCCTTCGGTGCCACCTTAGGTGGCAGGGAGTAGAGAAGCTTGGTCGAGGTCTTCGGAGGCGTGTCCACCGATTTCGGAGCCGACGGCGTGGGAGCCGATGACGACAAAGTCTGCTCCCGAATACGTTTGAGGGAGTCGGTGACCTGCTTAGTGAAGGAAGCAGAGGGTTTAGAAACCGACGGCCGATGTTCGGTAGCGTCGGAGTCCCTCGGTATCGACGAGTTTTCCGTCGACGAATCTTCGTTACCAATGGGTCGCGGCTCAGTTGCAGCCTTTGGCGCCGACACCGTTGCTGCCGATACGGCATCTTTGTGCCGATGCGTAGTGCCCCCTGTCTTCAGGTCATGGCCTTTAGTTGACTGACTCGACTGTGCGCTTACTGGTAGGCGCCGCAGTGGCGGCCGAAGGCGTGTCAACAGTCTTTGAGGTCCGCGCCGGAGCAACTGTGCTTGACACTTGATGGACGTCCTTCTTAGAGGATGGATCCTTGGGCACCTTTTGCGGCGCCGTCGACTCGACAGCCTTCTTCGACTTCTGTGGGCCGGAGGTCGACGGAGTCGATGAAGGAGCAGGCTTCGCTATTTTTTGTTGGACGTCGGCCATTTTAGGTTTGGTCGAATCCGATGGTTTCGGTTTCGATTTTGATGGGACGTCGGCCATCTTTGGTGCCGTCGAATCCGAAGGTTTCGGTTTCGGTTTCGATGCGTGGAATGGCGGCTCCGCTTGAGTGTCCGTGGCCGGGCCAGAAGGCGGGGCCGGGGATAGCGGTGCTGGGTCGTGGGTAAGGCCGAGTGGCGATCCCGTGACCTGAGGCTGAGTCATGTAGCTTTCGGGGCATAGCTCTTCCTCTGAGCTATCTTCCGCGGCCCCATAAACTTCTTCGTCGTCCCCTACCTCCTCGACGTATTCAAGGTCCAGGGCCTGTCCTTCGGCTTGTTCATCGGGCTCTGCCTCGACCTCCGTCGACGGTGGAGAAATCTGAAGATGATGGCTACCGCCTTCTTCTGCGGGGTCGTCGAATATGTCGTCGGGTGCCGGGGCCGCTCGCTGGGCCTCGAGGCGCGCCGCGCGCCGATGCTTGAGCGTCTTCTTTGACCTGAATTTTGAACAGGCCATGCAGTTTTCCCCGTAGTCCGGCGAGAGGCATTTATTACAGACCGGATGCACGTCGATATGTGGATATTTGGATCCACAGACGGGGCAGAACTTGAACGGGCTCCGCTCCATGGTAAGGTCGTCGGGGTCTTGCTGCGACGAGAGGGCCTCGATGTCTGAAGAATTACTCTACTCCGCAGAATTCCGGCTCAGAGAGTCGGAGGATGTTCGAGACCGTACGCAAACAATACCGACGCAAGTAACGAAGGCCTTTTGGCCTTAAGAACAAAGTTTTTCGGTTCCGACACGGAGACGTCGAAACCACATCCGAACCCAATGGCGGAAAAAAACAATCTGGGGATGGAGTCGATGCCCATGCGCACTGTAGTCCAGGGGAGGAGCCACCTATCTCGTGATACTTCGAAGACTCTTCCAGGACAACAATGTGCACTCATCCGGACCCAACACTAGGCGGCGATCTATGCAATAGATATGAATTTAGCAGCCCACATGCCTCGAACTGTGAGTTCACCGAAATCTTCAGGACATTTGGTGGTGACGCCAATTGAAGAATATATTCAAATAGAGAGACGAGTAAGACACATAAATGTCTCTTAGAAGATTCATAAAGTAGAACTAGATACAGTAAGATATCACACATAATAAAAGTGTTTTAGTTACATTTATCAAATGCCTATAATATCCTGGCTGAAGATTCCGGACTACCACCTGTTGTTAGGGAATACCCCACAATGAGAGTACATAATACTTGAACATTCATTCCCCAAGTACATGATGTACTGAAAAAAATATATGAAAGAAAGAATGGGCTCTATAACAAGCTTTGGCACTGTACAGAAGTAAAATGAGTTGAGATAAGGACTCAGTACTATATGTTATTCCATGGATATCACAGATTGAAGCCCAATATTCATTAAAGCTGGAGGCCAAAAGTGATATCTATCTTGACAGAATTGCGAAATTTGGGAGTGACTGACCCGGTCACTCAACTATGGATACCCCTCCACTGAATGCACCCCCCATCCCACTGCTCCAATAATCAGCTAAGAGGAATGTGGCCCTCCACTGGTTGAAGGGATCTCTGCCCATGAAGGAGGCAAGGCTCAGATATGTAGTGACTTGCAATACCAATGGAGAACTCTACACCTCCATGTTACCTGCTAGATCCTGGCCTGTGGCATATGGGCACAGCTGCATTCCTACGTAGCCTAAATACAAACCAACAGCTCAGATAATTTGTTACCGAACACCAGGCAAGGTGACACCCGACATCTTCTCTGCATAGACTGACATCCCATTATAATATTGTTGGTATTGTACAATAGATGTGAGATAATCAAATGATCTCTGCACGACGTGCGAAAGGATGTGTTCTGCTGTACAATGGGGGTCAGAACCTAATGCAGAAGAATGAGACTTTCATGATGCTGAACAAACTGATGTACGTGTTGTTTATAGTACTTATGTATGAATGCTGATTGTTTAAGATGGGATATAAAAGTATATCAAATTTTAAAAAAAAATGCGTACCATATATTACTGAACTATAGGAGTCTGAATACACACAAACACAAATGTAGTGCACAGCTGATGTCAAGTCTGGTAAAGAAAAAAGGTTAGGTATTGCAAATGGTTTCTTTAGTCAAAATATAGCCCATGAATCACACTATTCGACAGCTTTCATATTTGGGGCTGTGCAGTATGCATATTCAAGATTACTTGGGCTGCCACAGAAAAGCTAAAACTAACAACCTGCATGCATTCCATCAAGTACTCTACAATAAGGCTAACGAAAACCCCACAGATATACAAGAGCATCTGAGCAAATGCAACAGGACACCCATTTTACAAAAAAGCTCTTATAGATCTCATTGAAATGTGGCAAGAGCTTGAATCAATGCCTATAGGTAAATTCTCTAGCCCAGATGGTATTGCTCTCGAGTTTTACCAAACCTTCCTTTCCCCTCCCCCAAGATGTTTTGGAAGCCATTTTTAATTCCTTTTCTCAGCAGGCTAGCCTTACTCCTATCATGGGTGATGAGGTCATATCTCTTATCCCCAAAAATGTGCAAAACTGCACATCTTATTGGCTGCCTGTGTTTAAGAGATCTCTACACAAAAATACTGTCAATATGACTAAATCCTCTTCCTCTTAGCTTCATAGTTCCTCACCAGATTGGTTTCACCTGCAACCAGCAAGGAACAGACTATATTCGATGCTGTGCACACCTAGTTGAAAAAGACCACAAACATCCCACTATATCATCATCCTTAGATGCTTAGGAAGCATTCAACAAGGTGAGCTGGGTGTTTCTTGGAGATGTTTTTGGGAAGATACACTTTGCTCAAGCTAGGACTGATAGAATCCAGGTAGCATACATCTCCCCAATAGCGATAATCCGGATCGGAGGGCAATGCACCAACCCTATAACCCAGACCAGGGGGACCACACAGGGATGTCCCCTATTTCCATTGCTTTTTGCCTTGGTAATAGAACAATGATGATCAGACAAACACAGGAAATCTCAAGCATCTCATTTACAGGCCCCATATGCACAAAATCAAATTATTTTGCTGATAATTTCCCCTTACACTGATGAATTCTTCCACATCCCTCCCACACGTGATACAGGTACTTGACAACTTTGAGCTGTTCTCAATTTAACAGTTCTCCCAGACTAACTTCAAACCCTAGGTCCCTTTCAGTGGGTGACAACCTCAATAGGCTATCTGGGCCACAATCCTATGAGCCACCTCAACTGCTAAGCAAATGCTAACTGGGCAGTATCAGCAAAAATATCCTTGAAGGTCTACAGAGATGGCACTACTTATACCTATCTTGGTTGGGACATATTAATGTCATCAAAATCAAAGTCCTACCCAGAATTCTCTCTCTCTTTCCAACTCTCCCTTACCCTATATCCCAGTTAGACTTAAACTAGTTACAATCCAAACTACAATCCTTCATCTGGGGCGGTAAGAACCCCTGTATCTCCTTTAAGGTTATTTGCCTGGTCTTCCTAGCCCTTCATCATAGCCAATCGAAATATTTTTCTGCTCTTTTTAACTGGTATGTGCCTAGCAGGTCTCTCAGATCCTCTTCAGGTAGGAAACTGACCATCTTCAGGTTTCGCAAAGTCAGATGGGGTGGCTGTCTTGCTAATGCAATGCCATGGTAGCCTTGAATCGCCAAAATGTTTGTCTTTGATTTATATATTTGATATGAGTAATTATTAAATATTTTATTGAATTGCAACTAAAAATTTAAACCAACAAGTGTGTGCGTGTTGGTTTGTTGTCTTCTTTTATTTTGACTTATTCAGGATATATTGCATTTATTGTTCCTATATACCTAATGCATAAAGTGATTAGTGGTATCACTTTTCTGTTGTAATTGTTTCCCCCCGATCAGACCATTGTTTTTTGCATCATTATTTACCCATGTCCTTCGAGCTTTAAAAATTGGGTCACCCATTGTTTGTTTTTAGGTCGAGCCTAGCGCTGCTCTAGGAAAACAACCTCTTATAATCACTCTGGACTTTTCACATGCTCGTGTTTTTTTAAAGCATTTTTTCTATTGGGCTTTGTGTGAATCTTTCTAAAAAAGACAGCATGCAATTGGGCAAAGGTGGGTGCAGTTCCCACCTGTCCCAAGAAATGTATCCGCCCATGGCCTACGGCTTGCTGTTACGAGCAGGGGCGCTATCTGTTCGGGGTCAAGTCACCATTTGACTTTAATTAGCGCTTTCGCCGCGCTGCCGTGCTCACTCGCCACCACTTCTCTCTCGCGCCATTCTTTTTAACCAACCCTCCCTTCACATGCCACATGCATACACACAGCCCAAATTCTGCAGGAGTCCAGGGTCAGAAGAGAACAGTTATTCATGGGCAAATGTGCGCTTTGGCACAAGTTTACTTGATCGCTTTGTCTTCTCCTTTAACTTTCATAGAACTCCTGTTTGTGGTCATTGTCACCTATAAATCAAGAAATGTACATTGTGATTCTGAAAATGAGACGATTGAGGTTTGTAACCTTAAATTTAATATATACGTATTTAGGAAACTTCTATAACTCCGTATAAGTTTGCATCAGCAACAATGAGGCGTTAGCCTTGCGCAACAAAATAACTGCTAATTCAATACGGGTTTGGCAGTTGTCTGAGAGCTTGACTGAACGGAAGTTGATGCAGAGATGTTGCATTTATTTATTTTAACTGCCCGATGTACTGAACCATGTGTATTTGTGGCATGCATTATTCATGAGTTGTCACGTCAGAGTAACGTCCAAAACAATCATGTCGAATTCATGCGTTGATTGTCTTAATGATGTTGGGATTGGAAATCACCCATGCTCTCACCCGGCCAGAGTAAAACTTGCGGTTCTTTTCTAAGCTGTCAGCGTAGCTTGCGCTATTCCAGTAGCATATGAAGTAATTTGTGCTGTAAATTAAGACGGGCAGAAGGGAGTTGTAGTCGTGACGTACCTGCCTCACTGGTGCGCTCCAGAACAGAAGCCTGCAATTTGATTGTGCGCGTAAGCTGCGGGACGGGGTGGAAAGGTCTATTGATTATCCAATAGTAGGCAAGGGGAAAGCTTCCAGAGTGTGAGCTAGGCGGCCATGTCGGACATCATGTTGTAGAGTTTACGACTGTTGCTCACGTGTACGCCATGGTTAGAATTATTTTTCTAAATATTTGAATAGAAGCCTGATCAAATTTTGCGATCATACACACCTTTCTTTTTTAGAAGCTATTGTAAATTACATGTTTTAAAATATTCGCTAGACTT
The DNA here is from genome assembly GCF_964261635.1 of Lissotriton helveticus. NCBI lineage: Eukaryota > Metazoa > Chordata > Amphibia > Caudata > Salamandridae > Lissotriton > Lissotriton helveticus. The sequence continues at coordinate 1,053,193,858 of NC_136063.1, read as the reverse complement.
AACGGGAGCCTTAATACAGTGCGTTTCTGTAGATATTGGGACTGTTGAAGTCATTTTGCGAAGAACCTAATGAAATCTGAAATTTAAAAAATATAGGTTTGTATTGCCTGGTGGATGATTCTTTTGGATGATTTCCATTCAAAGATGGCTGCATACTTTGCTGGAGGCTGCTGATAGACTTGCTGGTTCACACCTTATTCAACTCTCTCAGCCTACCAGTGGAATGGGCCTCCCCTGAGCCGTCGGCAAACGGCGTGTTTAAGAAAATACGCTGCAGTTGCCAGTCTCACAAAGCACATACAATATTATAAAAAATAACTAAACACATAACATCCCAAAGGCGAGACCTATTGGCTATGCCAATGCTTGTTGTCTTTGAAATGGACATCTTTCCCCTTTCTTCTTCCGCCTCAAGGATGTCTGTCACATCAGACAGGACTCCAAAGCTGATTAACCCACAACAAGATTCATGGGAGTGAACAGAGTTCACACCTGGATGTCTGTCACAGTGATATTTGCATCCAAAGGTCAATCCTAGGCACCCAGCCCTACTCTTCATCATGGATTCCCTTATCAGCCCCATCTTTCTCTTCCTTAGATGTGCCCAGTCCCCTTCCTTGTGATCTATCATTGAATCGAAGAACCCTTTGAAATGCACCAAGACAGCCTGGCTCTGCCATCCTCCAGTGCATGTCCCTCCCAGCTTACAGGAATGAAGCAATACATACATCTCTACTCATATTTTTTTTACCAGGCAGGCCTGGGCTTCCCAAAATGGAAGCCAAGGTCCCCCATCTAATATACCAGTGCAGGCACTCTCTGCATTCAGGGTACATCCACAGCACACTTGCTGCACAGCACTGTTATCCTCATGTATTAGGCCACTACAAGCATAACTACATGCAGCAAACAATTTCGGTATGAAGTCACTGGTCAGGACTGCCGCCTTTCCATATTGTACCAATGTGTGTTATTCTAAAAACCCACACTGCCAGCACACAAACATTTACCACACATGCACTGTACCACACATCACCCTTTGTGCAGTGTACTTCTTGCAAGAACATGCACACAGCACATCTTTCCATCAGACAAGCCCTTTCACATCTACCTGATGTGGACCAGGGATAAGTTAAGCACACCTCAGAAGTATTAACAAGCATTTGCAATGCAATAGTTCTCGCATTATTAAAGTTTGAGCTATTGGCATTGCTAAATAATGCAACACCAATAGCTCAAACTTTAATAATGCGAGACCTATTGCGTTGCAAATGTCAGAAATAGAATGTACCTTCAGAGCTCTTCTTCAATGCTGGGTCATTATCGGGGGGCCATGCCCCCCTGTACATATACTCAAAGTCACATTTATTTTGTTCCAGGCAATAACTCATTAAACCAGTCACGACTAAAAAAAACAAGGAGGTGGTTAATCAGTGGAAGGTTGCATTTTACCCAAAAAACGAACGCTAATTACAATCAAAAACGGGTCACAGTGTATCGCATATTTTGAAAGGCCCTACTATCACATTCATAAAGTTATATTTAAATGTTTAAGATTTTTGTACGCATAAAAAGTCGGGAGTAACCAACTAGAACGGAGACAGAAATAAGATAAACCCAGTCTTGGCACAGAAGAGAGAGGAGAGACAGGTCACTCAGCAGAGCGGCCTGACACATACAGCATTCACTGTGTTTCAACATAACGTAGTTCTCAATCGACACCCAGAAGTGGATACCGGTTAAAAAAGCAGTTTTAAGAATACAAAACAGCAATATTGTGGGTTTAGTGGGCCCTGGTGCAACTGTACCTGCTGCACCAACGGAAGCCGCACCCCTGCATATGCTGCCTGAGCACCATGACAGCGCGCACAGAGGTAGGTGTTATTGATGTTGAAAGCATGAGCGAGTTCACATGTGCAGTATGATTCCCAGTACTGGGCCTGGGTGCGCAAGGCCTCCAAAGGGAGAACTGTACATTTTGGGCAGTGCGGTTCCATAGGTAAAATACACACTGAAGGGAAGTGCGGAGAGATGATGCGCACAGCACAGCCTTCTGCATATATAAAGCAAACAATACCACACATGAATATACTGCAGGCAGGCGTGAATAGAGAATGGTGAGTGAGTGAGAGAGAAGAGGGGGGGCAAGGAGGACGAGCGAGAAGTACGATGGAGGAAGGAATGTGAGAGGCGATGAAAGAAAGGATGAAAAAGGGTTCAAAAAGGGTGAGAAAGTGAAAGACAAGAGCGAAGGATAAGAGAATAGGAAAGGATATAAAAGGGTGGGAAGAAATTACGTAAGGGAAGAAAGGGAGGGAGATGGACGTGTGACAGAGAAGGGTGCAAGACAGGTGATGGATAAGCAGGTGGAGGAGTAAGATGGAAGGGCGAAGAGTAAGAAAGAGGACTGAGGTGGGCCGGGGTCGAGAGCGCTGGATAAAAGCATGCCAAGGGAGAATCAGGGAAGAGGGGAAAGGAATGAGAGTAGCATGAATGAGGGCGTGTAAGCAAGAAGCAGAGGAGGAATGGGAAGAGGAGGAATGGGAAGCGGAGGCGTGGGAGACGGAGGAGAGTGGGTGTGGACTCCTGTACATGGGTACCGCAGATGAATCGCACAGAACTGAAGCCGGCACCCCAGCTGTGAAGCGCCCGCCTGCTGCTCTCCACCACCGCAGGGTGGTTACTTAGGCCCAGGTAGCTGTTGGCGCATAAGTTCAGGATTTGTGTGAGGGGGAAACAGTGGGACTCAGTGAGTGAAAAGACACCCTTAATCAAAGCAGACGGTCCTCTATTCAGGGCAGCACACATCCGCAGCCCCGGTCCCAACACATCTGGTACACTAGAGCTTTGTGAAGTTGCTGCCTCCCAGCCCTTCCAGCACCACAGCAGCGTGTGCCACCAGAGTTATAAAGACAGCTCATCCCCCAGGAGGACCCCTGGTTGCCTCTTCTCCCCAGACCTTCCGGCACCATAGCAGCGTGTGCCACCAGATCTATGGACAGCTGAAGACGGCTCACCCCGAGGCAGTACCCCTGGTTTCCTCTTCTCCCCAGCCTTTCCGGCACCATAGCAGCGTGTGCCACCAGAGCTATGGACAGCTGAAGACGGCTCACCCCGAGGCAGTACCCCTGGTTTCCTCTTCTCCCCAGCCCTTCCGGCACCATAGCAGCGTGTGCCACCAGAGCTATGGACAGCTGAAGACGGCTCACCCCCCAGCATTACCCCTGGTTGCCTCTTCTCCCCAGCCCTTCCGGCACCACAGCAGCGTGTGCCACCAGAGCTATGGACAGCTGAAGACGGCTCACCCCGAGGCAGTACCCCTGGTTTCCTCTTCTCCCCAGCCCTTCCGGCACCATAGCAGCGTGTGCCACCAGAGCTATGGACAGCTGAAGACGGCTCACCCCCCAGCATTACCCCTGGTTGCCTCTTCTCCCCAGCCCTTCCGGCACCATAGCAGCGTGTGCCACCAGAGCTATGGACAGCTGAAGACGGCTCACCCGAGGCAGTACCCGTGGTTTCCTCTTCTCCCCATCCCTTCCGGGACCATAGCAGCGTGTGCCACCAGAGCTATGGACAGCTGAAAACGGCTCACCCCCCCAGCAGTACCCCTGGTTGCCTCTTCTCCCCAGCCCTTCCAGCACCATAGCAGCGTGTGCCACCAGAGCTATGGACAGCTGAAGATGGCTCACCCCCCAGCAGTACCCCTGGTTGCCTCTTCTCCCCAGCCCTTCTGGCACCATAGCAGCATGTGCCACCAGAGCTATGGACAGCTGAAGACGGCTCATCCCCCAGCAGTACCCCTGGTCGCCTCTTCTCCGGCGGCAGTATTCTGCTATAGCGCCGAGAACCTGCGGCCCCCAGCCCCTCCAGCTCCAGAATGCCAGCAACCCCCACAAAGCGCTCAAGCGTCCCTATATTCACGCAGCGCTATGCGGCACTCATGGAGGTCCCTTTATCGTGGCGTCTGGGGGGCCTATCCCCCCCAGCTGTCACTGTGGAGCCACCAGGAGCTGGGATGCGGCTCGCAAAGCAAATGTCTATCTGAATGGGTCAGGCGCAATCCCATACACCGGCAGTCTCCGCTCTTATGTAAACCAGGCCCAACCAGGCCGCGGCAGCTCCATCATTTGTAAGGCCGTGGCGGGCAGTTACCTCGGTCCCGGTCAATTTGGGCACCCGCGATGCGTCGCTGCTCCGGACAGTGACGTTGCTTGATCCGGCAGTGATTTTAGGGTCAGGGGGCCACTGTGAAGAGTGCCAGAATATGGACGGGGATGGAGCGCCGGGAGAGTGCGTCCATTCGCTTCGCCATCTTGGACATGACCCCACGTATCTTTCTTAATAACATTTCATTATTTGTGATTTTGATCTCCTACAGGAGTGACAGGGCATGTGTCTGCCTTACGCCGTGAGTGTGCACATCTTTTGTCCGGCATGTGTCGTCTGCCTTGTGTGAAGTCGCAGCGCCACAGTGAAAGTGAGAGCGCGGTGGGAGAAAGTGAAATCTAAGAAACAAAGCCACGAATGGTGCACACACATTTCTGCCACATGCTTTCAATTATCGCGCCCGTATCTGGGCACAATATTTGAAAGCATATGGCAGAAATGCGTGTAACAGACACAAATAGGCCAGGGGCGGAGCTATGCGCCCGCCTTTGACCTATTGTGTGCTAGCTTTAAAATCGGGGTGTGATGATATGGGCCGAAGTGAATATATTAAATGGAATAATAATGGGGCACCATTAGGCTAGTTATGTTACTTTTTTAATAAACATAGTTGAATAAAGTTACATTTTGAGACACAAGGAGATAAGGCGATTTACCTAGAATCACAAAATAATTGGCCAATGCTAAGATTGGAAATCAAACCCAGCACAGCATAGATACAATCCACACCACCACCTTCTTGAGTACAATGTAAAACAGCAAAAAGTAAACTTACCAAACACAAGTATAAAAAGAGTATTTAGTGACACAACCCAGAAGACGTGTTCCTGCGAAAGAAAATAAATGCAAAATGAAAACAATATCATAAGCCACTAGCAACATTTTAGAACCCTAACTCTGAGTCACATTCATGTTTTTTATCAACATGAAGGCCTGACAGCTACAAAATTGTAATTATAATCTCCTGGCGTCAATGTCAGTCTTATACTCAGTCAAATGCTCTATCTTTCATGTTAATTTCAACATGGTTTTTGTTGAGAATTGCTCAACTTCCTTTATCATTTTCCTGAGTAATGAACTAGTTAAAACATCAGCTTATCCTAGCAATAAAACCAAATTTAAGAATTCAGTGATTTAACACCACTTCCAGTAGCTCTGAAAGACCTTAACAAGTGAAACATACAGAATGCATGTAATTGCATATTCAAGATGAAAAGGAGAATAAATAGACAGTGTGAGATGAAGCAAGGTGACTCTTAATTGGATTAAACAATGAATCAGCAGCACACCTAAAAACCATATACAGGCTACCAGGAAAAGTCAGAAATGAGATTGGAGAGTCTCTGCCTAGCATACAAATACATTGAAGGGACAGCTGCCAAATAGCTGCTAGACGAAAGTATCCAATACACTTCTACATCCAACCTACACTCAGCAAAAAAGTCTCTCCCAGTCACCTCTGGAACCTAATTCTCATGGTAGCCCTTCACCTTAGGAAAGACCTGTCCAACCATATTTGCCTATGTATGTATATGTATGTATGCATATATGTGTTGGCATTTATAAAGCACACACACCTGACTCAAGAGCAAAGAAGTGCTGAAGAGGAGGCTTGGCCAGGGGAAGATTCCTTTATTGGGGGTACTGATAGACTTGTTGGATCTGGGCAGTGCTCCTTTCTAGTTGTAGGTGAATTGGTGCTTATCTGATGTCAATAGGGATGCTGAGCAAGATGCTAAAAGCATGAATACAGAAGGTTTCTCACTTGTTTTTTTTTCCTTCTTAACAAGGTTTTGTCTCCAGTCTGGAGATATCCAAGCTCCTAGTTTGTTGGTGTTCCCAGATGTGGCTAGTTGGTTTGCAAAGCAAGCTGGGGTGTTACCGATTGTGTTATAAGTGATGCAGCTCAGTGTATGTCTTTTAACGTGGGGGTAATGTGGTTGAATTTGTTCCAGACTTTGAATAAACATGCTGCACCATGTAGTACTCATTTCAGGGGTGTTAAGGTGGTATCAGGAGACAATTTTGCAGAGAGCAGAGCATTGTCTCCATCCAGGTGGGAGAGGACTAAGGCTTGCATGGTTGTTCTGAAGTCGCCTTTCAGGAGGAAAAGATTCATTTTCTTCAAAAGGGAAAGTTGAGACCAGGCTGTCTTTTTCTTCCTTGCAATGTGTTGCTTGGATAAGAGGTATGTGTTTTGGGTGTATCCCAGATATTTTGAATGATCTGTCCTGCACAGAACCAGAAAGCTTTCTGGAGAGTTCATTGGTTTCAAATTTGAAGAGGTTTCCAGAGAAAGGGCTAGAACAAACCCTACATCCTCCTTTAACGCTGCTTGTATCAGACAGTCATCTAGGTATGGGCAGATGTACAGCTGTTGATAAAGCAGAAAGGCTGTCGCTGCAGCTAGGATTTTGAGTAAGTATCTTGCACTTGTGCAGGGGAAGGAACTAGTTTAGATCATAAAGATCTAGGATGGGGTTGAGCCCTCCTTGCATTGTTTTAATAAGGGCACAATAAGAGCACTATCTTACCTCCCTTCAGGGGGAATAAAAGGATTTTAATGCTCCACTATAGGAGAGGAAAAGGTTTCTGGAAGCAGAAAAGCTGTAGTCTTGACACGGCAGCAGTTTTAAAGCAAGGTCCTTTTTCATCACTTAGTGAGTCGTCTTTGATTATGTTGGCATAGTGGGAGCGTCAGAACGAAAGCTTCCGCCATTTAGTGTTGTGTGTGCCTCTTGTGACAGTGATAAAAAGGGTGGCGGGTCCAAGAAGTCATTAAATATCTTTGTGCCATTGAGATTGGGAACCAGGCTTGATCTTCCAGAGAAACATCTTCTCATAATCTGATAATCTGCCTGGTTCTTAAGGAAGACGTTCCAGCTGGGATCTTGGGTTGAAAGGACTCCAGAGACTGGAAAAAAGATGACTGGAAGGTCATTACCAGGTGCAAATGTGAAGGTGATCTTCTGCGCACCACGCATCAGCTTTGCACTTCTCCACTGTAGGCTCAAACAAGTTTTTCCCTTCAAAGCAGACCAAGAAGAACTTTTCCATAGCTTCTGGGTTGAAGTCAGAGGATTTGAGGCACAATGACTAGAGGCAGGACAAACCTGTGATTTTGCAGCACTGTCAATTTCTAGTCCGTACCATCATTGCTCAGGTTGATGTTCATGGGTACAGTCCAGGAGCGAAGAGGAAAAATTACTATACTCATGCCAAGGATACTATACTCGACTTGTTGGGGGCACTACTATGATACTCTCTTACTACCGACCAAGATATGATACACGTTGGTTTACTGATCCACCTGTACACCGTTGTAGTGGGATCAATGACTTGTGCTGTTCTATATTACTTCCTTACCTGATTGTATATGGATTGGTTTTATGTATGTTTTTATTATCCATGTTATTACCATGTTATTGACTATTATACTGTTCCCATTATCTCTGTTTACTCCTACTGCCCCTTCCCTGTCTTTGTGAAGCGCTCTGATATCTGTAAGGATCATGTTCGCGCTATATAAAACTTTGAATAAATAAATAAATAAATAAATAAAGGATGAAAACTGCAGCTAGTCATGATGGCATTGGCCTGCCGTAGGAAGTGATTACCCACTTATTACCTGGAAGATCATCTTTACTTGAGTCTCAACAAATGTATCCTTATCTATGTGAGGGACCTGTGCTTTGTCCCTTCATGGGGAAGAGGAGCATTTATGGACATAAAAACAGGACAGTCCTATGGGCCTGGTAGATGGTGGCCAATGTTTTAGAAATTCTGGAATGTTATGTTACGAGTTTGTTGAAGCGCGACAGCTGCCCCAGCAACGGGGCGTCCCGGCGCTGAGAAACCATAGCATAACCTACTGGGAGGGGGTGGGGAGGCCAGAGGCTTACAATAGTGGGAACAGGTGAGTTTTTATTGCCTTGCGAAAAGCGGACAAGTTGTCAAGGCGGCGGATGTTCAGGGGAAGGGAATTCCAGAGTTTTGCTCCCAAAAGTCTGAAAGAGCGACCCCCGACACGGCAGAGTTTCGTGCGGGGGACCACTACTAAATGTTGACCTAGGGAGCGGAGGTTGCGCTGGGGGGTGTAGGGTGTTAGAAGCGGACGGAGGAGTTCAGGGCCATCAGTTTTGAGGATTTTAAAGGCAGTGGTAAGGGCCTTAAATTGGATTCGGGCTTCCACTGGGAGCCAGTGGAGTCTTTTTATGGTGGCTCTAGCAGAGCATCTTCTAGGAAGGCCAACTATTGCCCTGGCCGCAGAATTCTGAATTCGTTGAAGCCTGGTTGTCTCAGCTTTGTTAGCGCCTAACAGTAGGACGCTAGCATAGTCTAACCGGGAAAGGATGGTGGATTGGACTATGAGCTGCCGTGTTTTGGGGTCGAAGAACCCTAGAATGGAATTAAGGCTTCTCAGCAGCCCGATACACGTAGCTGCTACTCTTTTGGTGTGAGTTTGGTAGCTCAGCGAGGAGTCCAACCAAACTCCCAGGTTTTTTACCAGAGATTTAGAAGGAGGGATGGGGCCCAGCAAGGGGGGCCACCAATGGTCGCTCCAACAGCTGGGGTTCTTACCCAGGAGCAGCACCTCGGTTTTCCCTGCGTTCAATTGTAAGCAGTTAGCCGTCATCCAATGGGCGACTGCAGCCAGTCCATCCCTGAATCTCGTGGCAGAGGTTGAGGGCGCCTCAGTGAGGGTAATTACCAGCTGTGTGTCGTCGGCGTACGACACACAGGAATAGAAGGAAGGATTCATCTACACCTCACTTGAGGTGTATGGGCAGAGCAAGTCACACCAGGGTGTTGATGGGGTCACCAGCAAATGAAATTGTGGAAGAATTGCATGAATTAATCTTAGCCACTGGTGAAAGTTCAGGCTATATCCCAATCCACCGTCTTTTATCCACTGTGTCACTCTAGGCAGAGAGCTGCCATATGCAAATCAATCTTAGTTCTACTATGACAGGATCAGTCTAGCTCAAGCTGCCAAGCCAGGTCCCCTTCAGATGGGAACACAAGCAACCCAAATCGCCACTCATGATCACTTCATTTTAAAACAAAATGTATTGTGCATTTTATACGTACTTGTCGCAACACATAGCACAGATTACAGGCTAAAGGCATGTCGAAAAATCAAATCTAATCACCAGTTCACAGCACATTATACTTGCATCAATCCCAGAGCAAGTTATTGCAGAAATGTGGATGGCTGCAGGCGATGACAGGGAGTTTGAAGTGTCTGAGTGGAGGCGAAGGGTATTTAGCATATGCACATCATTAAACAGAAAACGTTTTCTCACAACTATTGGTAGTACTAAGCCCTCACCTGCCTTACGGATCAGAATTACCTGTGCAGTACAAGTGCTTGAAGATCTATGTTGTTGGGACCAAAGGGATAAATTGTAAAGCTGATAATGTGCTAAGTCTGTCAAGGGATGCATTGGATTAGTGAGAGGCAGCTACTGCCGTTGATCAGGGGGGCGATCCGCCTTGCCCAGGTTAGAAAGCAGCTCCTCTATGCGCGTGTCCCAGCTAGCTGCTACGGGGTATTTGCGCAAGCCCTTGTTGTCCTCGCGGCTCAGTGCCCGACTCAGCCTCTGCCCAAGCTTCAATGGACGGAGGAGGGGGGAGGACTTATACCTACTGGTCATCTGGCAAGAAAAAGAGCCAGTTCTATAATCCGTTTCACAGCTCTGTTTTGTGTTTTTGGTTCAGCATATCAAGCCCAATAGGCACTCCTCCCAAATATGTAAGGCTTGGAGTCCCTTGCAGCATGTCAGGTGAAAAGCAATTCCAAGCTAGTTTTGGAAGAGTAATTGGCACACCCAAAACATGTGTAAGTTGTCAGCGTCAGAAATATGACAGCGGGGCCAGTCAGCGTCCATGCGGTTAAAGTGGCAACTGATTTTGTGGGGGTGAGGTAAGCCCTGTGTAATAAATAGTATTGTATAAGCCTGAAACTGACATTTTGAGATACCACCGCAGGGTATGACATGATATTCTGCTATTGCTCATCTATGCAGGGGCGACCTAATTCTGTGTCCCAGAGTTGCTGCAATATAGTAAGTGGTGCTGTGGCATGTGTGCGCAGGGTACTGGCTAACCATCACAGCAGGTGGAGTCCTTCCCCCACTATATGAAGGTATGGAACTGTGAGATGCATGTCTGCTTCCTACTGTAAGTAAACCCAACACAAACAGACTTCTTTTTGGTATATGTAGAGCAATAGGGAGGTGGGTGGGTCAGTGAGGTGTCTGCAGGTAGATACTGTATCCACAAGAAACAGCATTACCGAAGGTAAGTAAATTGCTCTTCTGATGGATAACTCTACCTGCAGATTCCTCACCTTTTGAACAGAATCCCCTAGCAGTCCCGCACTCGGAGCTGGGTGCCTGTCTGCCTATACCACAACATCTTGCAAAACAGAATGAGCAAAGTGACCATCCCTCCTCACTTCGGAGCCTAAACCATTTTGATTCGCAAAAGTATGGAGTGAGGCCCAAGTTGCCACCTTACAGAAGTCAGCTACAGGGACACCTCTAGCTAAAGCAGATAAAGATTTACCTCTGGTGCAATAAGCTCGAATACCTTCTTTGTGTGACATGGTGTAGCAGATCTTAATAAAAAAGTATGATCCATCTTGACAAAGGATGATCCATCTTGACAAAGGATGATTGTGAGAAGTTGGCCTGGTATATGATGTTCACAGTTCTGTGGGCACCCTGTATCAGTCCAAACAATCCCTTATGGTGATGGTTGTAAGTCAACCTTATAGACAAGCTATCCTAGGGGTAGCATGGACTAAGCAGTCTTAAAGGCTTAACTCAAGAGGGCATGTTAAGCCAGCTGTTTTACCCTTTGCAATCCTGTAATATCAAATGAAAGGACACCACACAAGTTATAAAATGAAAGGACACCACACAAGTTATATATTAAAAAAATATATGTATTTATTCTCAGAATAATCCCCAATACTCTTTATGAGTAATGAAGCACAAGCGTTTAAACAAAAGCACAATATAACATATGAAAGTTGCACAATTATGGATAGGGCCGGTGGCCACTCAAACCATATATCAAAAAAGTGGTATACGTATCACTATTCGATCAGTGGTAAGGCCTAGGGCCTTGGGAATCGCTGGGACTACACTGCACTAACAGCAGTTAGGACGGGAGTAGCCCGCGGGATTCGGGTGCAGTGCCTAAAGCACACGCATGCACCAATGCAAAGTCAATGGTGCGTAAAAGTTATCGAGTTACAGTTTTAAGAGTCTTCCGACTGGACTAGAAGGACAAAACTTTAGACTTAGACACTAGAGGTGTAAACCACTGCAGGAGCACCGGCGTTCAAGAGTTACCTCGCCCACAGGAAGCGCGTGCACAGGTGCAAAGATGTGTCGGGTTTCGTCACGAAGATCTAGGGTGCCTGGAGATGAAGTCGGTAAGGAATCTAATACTAACTAATGTCTCTTACAGATATATCGTTACACAAGTAGTAACTTGTGCATCTGAAAGAGACACGTTAGTATTAGATTCCTTACCTTAGAATAGATACCCCAGCAATACCAACCCCGGTGGTGGGTCTGCGAACCAATACTCACACCAGAAAGTCCTGGAGGACGGAACGGCCAAAGAAGCCATCCCTCCGGACTTGGCTGTCCACGCAGTAGTGTCTCGCAAACGTGTGCAGCGATGCCCACGTAGCTGCCTGACAGATGTCTTGTAAGGGCACACCCCTGCCCAGGGCAGTGGTAGTCGCAGTGGCTCGGGTAGAATGAGCCCGCAATCCAGCAGGGGGCTCCTTCCTAGCCAAGGAGTAGCAAGCCTGGATACACAAGATGATCCACCGGGAGATGGTCCGCTTGTGCACCGCTTTCCCCTTCTTAGCGCCCACGTAACCAACAAAGAGTTGGTCATCCACCCGGAACTGGCGTGTGCGATCCAGATAAAACGAGAGCGCACGTTTTGGGTCCAGACAATGGAGCCGCTCTTCCTCTTTAGAGGGATGCGGTGGCGGAAAGAAGGTAGGCAAGGTGATAGACTGCCCAATGTGGAAGGCCGTGACGACCTTGGGCAGGAAAGATGGTTTGGTACGTAGCACCACTTTGTCCGGATGGACAGAAAGGAAAGGTGGAGTACAAGAAAGAGCCTGGAGCTCACTCACTCTCCTGGCAGAGGTGATGGCAACCAGGAAAGCAGTCTTCAGAGTCAGAAGGCGAAGAGGGCAATTGTGAAGTGGCTCAAAGGGAGCGCACATCAGAAAAGTCAGAACCAGGTTCAAGTCCCACTGAGGCATCACAAACGGAACAGGAGGAAAAGTGTGAGTGATGCCTTTAAGAAATCTGTTCACAATAGGGGACTTGAACAAAGAAGGCTGATCAGGTAGCCTGAGAAAGGCTGAAAGGGCAGAAAGGTAGCCCTTGATAGTGCCCAGAGCAGAGCCCTGCTGGGCAAGAGAAAGAAGGAAGAGAAGAACCTCTGAAAGAGGGGCAGCAAGAGGATCCACAGCCTTTGCTGTGCACCATGCCACAAATCTGTTCCACCTGCAGGCGTATACCGACTTTGTGGAGGGACGCCTGGCTGCCAGAATGACGTTACAGACTTCAGGAGGCAAGTCAAATGGCCTCAACTGTCGCCGCTCAATCTCCAAGCATGGAGGTGGAGACTGGACAGGTTCGGGTGGAGGACCGTCGCCTGCTGCTGCGACAGAAGGTCCTCCTGAAGAGGCAGACGAACCGGGGGATCGACTGACATACTGAGTAGCTCGGGATACCAGTACCTTCGAGCCCAGCCCGGAGCCACAAGGATGACTTGGGCCCGGTCGCGCCTGATCTTCTTCAGCACTCTGGGCAGAAGTGGTATAGGCGGAAAGGCGTACAATAGACCGCAACTCCACTCGCGACGAAAAGCGTCTCCGAGCGAGTGCCGCCTTGGAAATTCCAACGCGCAGAACTGATGACATTGCGCGTTCTCTTCGGTGGCGAATAGATCTAACCAAGGCTCTCCCCATTGCTGAAAGAGGCCTTGCGCCACGTCCGAGTTCAGACGCCATTCGTGATCCATCATGCACCTGCGGCTGAGTTCGTCCGCCCTGGCGTTCAGAGAACCAGCAAGGTGTTGAACCACCAGGGACACGCCCTGATGTTCCAGCCATTGCCAAAGGCACAAAGCCTCCTGGCAAAGGGTCCACGACCCCACCCCGCCCTGTTTGTTGCAGTACCACATGGCGGTGGTGTTGTCCGTGAACACCTGCACTACACGCCCCCGGACAGAGGGGAGGAATGGCTTCAGTGCTAGACGAATCGCTCGAAGCTCCAACATGTTGATGTGGAGTCGAGTCTCCGCCGGAGACCAGAGGCCTCTGATCTCCGCCTCTCCCATGTGGCATCCCCAGCCCTGGAGGGACGCGTCCGTCACAACTACGTGCTCCGGTTGGGGAAGGGAGAGGGATCTGCCGCAGACCCAATCGCGGTCCGTGAGCCACCACTGCAACTGTCTCGCAGTGCCCTCCGAGATCAGGACATGGTCGGATAGGTTGCCTTGATGCTGGGCCCACTGAAACTTCAGGTCCCACTGCAGAGCCCGCATCCGCCATCTGGCGTGATGCCCCAGCAGGATGCAGGAGGCCATCAGCCCCAGAAGCCGCAGCGTCAACCTGACCGAAACCCGGGATAACGGCTGAAAGATGGGAATCAGAGCCTGAATATCCCGGACCCGCTGCTCGGGTGGATAAACCCGAAACTGCGCCGAGTCTAGAACCGCTCCGATGAAGAGGAGCTTCTGAGAGGGGCACAGGTGTGACTTTGGCACATTGATCGAGAACCCCAGCTGATGCAGGAGGTGTACCGTAGTCTGGAGGTGGCTGACGACTGTCTGGGGCGAGCCCGCCTTCAACAGCCAGTCGTCGAGGTAGGGGAAGACTGAAACCCCTAACCTGCGCAGATGAGCTGCGACCACCGCCATCACCTTTGTGAACACCCGTGGGGCGCTGGTAAGGCTGAAGGGGAGCACGGTAAACTGAAAGTGCTCGTGGCCAACCGTGAACCGCAGGTAGCGCCGGTGGGCCGGCAGGACGGGGATGTGGAAATAAGCGTCCTGCAAGTCCAACGCTACCATCCAGTCTCCTGGATCCAGGGCAGCTAAGACCTGAGCCAGCGTCAGTATCTTGAACTTCTCCTTCCGGAGGAAGCCGTTGACGTTCCGTAGGTCCAAGATAGGGCGCAGGCCCCCTTTGCCCTTCTTGGGTACCAGGAAGTAGTGGGAGTAGCAACCACACCCTACTTCTGGCCCAGGAACGCGCTCGATGGCCCCTTTGGCCAAGAGGGCCGTAACTTCCTCCTGCAGAAGTCGCAAGTGATCCCCCGATACACGGTGGTTCTGCGATGGCATGGTTGGAGGAGTTGCCTCGAAGGGGGGGGGAGTAGCCCCTTCGGACGATCTGCAGCATCCACCTGTCCGACGTGACAGTGCGCCAGTGGAGGTGGTGATGGCGAACCCTGCCCCCCACTGGCGTCACATGGACCTGAAGCACGGACTAGGAGGGTTTTGATGCGGATGGCGCGGGGGAAGGTGTGGACTGACCTCGCCGCTGCCCACGACCGCCTGGACGGCGGTTCCCACGGCCGCCACCACGTTGGGTATTGCCCTGCGGCGCGTGGCTGGCGGCACGTGCGGGCGCACCCCTTCCGTGGCCACGAAAGGAGTGATAGGCAGCCTGTTGCTGGCGTTGGCCCGAGAGGCCTAAGGACTTGGCCGTAGCCCTGGAGTCCTTAAAACGCTCAAGCGCATGGTCTGCCTTGTCGCCAAAGAGGCGACGGCCATCGAACGGCATGTCCACGAGCGTGCTCTGGACATCTGCCGGGAAGTTGGCGGATCTCAGCCAGGCGTGGCGTCTGACCGCCACCGTCGTTGCCATCGCTCTACCCAGCGAGTCAGTGGTATCCAGTCCACACCGGATGGAATACTTGGCTGCATCTCGGCCCTCCACAAGGGCTTGGCCGAGTTTGGCCCGTACCTCCAACGGACACTCTGGCAGCACTTCCGCGACCTTATCCCACACAGAGTGGGTGTAACGTCCCAAGAGGCAGGCGGTGTTGGAAGACCGCAGGCCCAAACTAATGGATGAGAAGATCTTCTTCCCATACTGGTCATACCTCTTGGATTCCCGATCCGGCGGGGCCGACGGGAATGCGGTTTGGGAATTGGAGGCCTGGATGACCAGGCTCTCAGGGGTAGGGTGGGAGGACAGAAAACATGGGTCGCCCGGGGCGGGCCGGTGGCGTCTGGCCACGTTCCTATCTACGGGCGAACCCGTAGCGGGCTTGGACCAAGTGCCCAGAAGAACGTCAGTCAAGGCCTCATTAAAGGGCAGCAGAGGCTCGGCCGAGCTTGACTGCGGTTTAAGGACCTCAGTGAGGAGGTTAGTCCTCACGGCCGCGACGGGGAGCTCAAGGTTTAAGGCCTTGGCAGCCCTCATCAGCACCACACTATATGTTGCCCCCTCCTCCGAAGCCACGGTAGGAGGGGAGACAAACCCAGGGTCTGGAGCGGCGTCGGAGCAACTGGACCCCTCGGCGCCGGGCCCGAAGGCGCCGGCGGCGTCAGGATAACAGGGACCTGCGGCGCCGGGCCCGAAGGCATCGGCGGCGTCGGGGCCGAAGCACCCGACGGCGTCGGGGCCGGAGCCGCCGACCCGCTAGGGCTCCCAGACTGGTCCGCTGGGCCCGGAGGCGCCGCGGAGCCCGTCGGAGGAGAGCGTTTCCTCATGGCCATGAGGAAGCGCTCTACCTCCTCCGGCGTCGCGTTGAGCCCAGAGACCGTGGGGTATGGGGCTGGACGCGGCGCCCGCGACTCCGACGGAGCCGCGTGGGCGGTGTCACCCGAACCCCCGGCCGCATCGCGCGACCGTCGGGGGGAGTCCGAGGAGAGATGACGCCGCTTGGACTTCTTGTGCCGCTTACCTGACGACGACTTCGACCCGGAGGAGTGCGGCCTACTCTCGGAGCTGTGGTGGCTCCGGGCCCGCGACCTGTCCCTCGACCTCCCATGGGATCGGGACCTCTCACGGTCTCTACATTCCCTGGATGTCAGGAGGGTGTTGAAATTTTATCTGGATAAAACCAAGAATATTCGTAGGTCAGACCAATTGTTTATCAATTATGGATCAGTCAGGACAGGTCTTGCTACCTCTAAACAGTCCATTTCTAGGTGGATTGTGTCCTGTATACAGTTGTGTTACCAAAAAGCTGGTAAGACCATAGGGGGTAAACCTAAGGCTCATTCCACCAGGGGCAAAGCTGCCACGACGGCTTTGCTCCGTAATGTTCCAATTGCAGAAATCTGCAAGGCGGCCACTTGGAAGTCGGTCCATACCTTTGCTAAGCATTAGTACCTGGACACTGATGCCAGGGCAGACGCTCAGGTTGGGCAGGCTTCGCTGCGAAATCTGTTCGCACAGTAGTGGTGTTATTTCTCTTTTCTCCACCGCCGCTTTGGTGTGGGGATGGGCTTGCCATTCTATTCACTAGATTATGACTATACACAGAGATCCCCTTCTACAGAAGGAGTAGTTTCTGTCCTGTAACTCCAGTTCTGTAGTAGGGGTATCTCTGTTATAGTCCTAAGCGCCCGCCCGCCTCCCCGGTGGAGAGAGATATTCATGTAAGGAATGCTGTAGGTCTGGCATGTTACGCCTCAAAAAGAACTGAAAGTAAAAAGGGACCTGCAGTGCATTCTGGGATACTGTGAAGTTCTGGAAAGTTCTCTTAAAGGCACAGTATCCTGTTCTGAGCCACATAATGGCAGCCTATGGGGCTTGTCTGTCCATGTCTTCCTCTCTATCATTCCAGAGGGATTTTGCTGTTAAAGCAAGGGAAATCTGGACAGGCTTTGCTGTTTGTGGATTTTTGGGTGGAATTTCTAGTTGAAATACTGGACAGTGTAGCCTGTGGATATAGGCTGCATTATCTGTCTTTAATTCTCTCTTAAGTGTCTGTGCAGTTCTGCATTTTTCGACACTTTAAGAGATTATTTTTGATTGCTCCGGGGTCCACGCACATGGGCGGGACTATTCACTAGATTATGACTATACACAGAGATCCCCTACTACAGAACCTTGCTTCCTCAGATAAGAACCTGCAAGAAGAAAAGAAGAAGGATCGAACAGCTGTGCCAAAGCGAACAAGGAGAACGCCCACTGACTTGGCATCAGCCCTACCGGCTAGTCCCCAGCTCGAACCTGCTCCCGCGAAATCCCGGTGTGTCCTGCAGCCGGCAACCTCAACACACTCGGAGGTCCTGCCTGCCTTCAATCCCAAAGACTGTCTCCCGTGAACACTGGATTTGTTCACACAACAGACTCCTGTTCCGCAAGGATCCGCGGGTCTGCACCACTCTGCACCCGACGCCCAAGGTCAGAGTTAGAGTGGCCCAACCCCAAGAGGAGGTCTCTGCGGCGATCCTGACCAGAGATCTGGCGACCTCTGACTTGCCTCAAGCCAGCAGCAAATGCCTGCAGCCTCAAACCAACAGGTCCCCCCCCCCAACCATGACGAGTAGCTGGTAAGAAGATCTGACTCTAAAGGGCACCACTTTACCCGACGCCCCACGGACTTGGGTGGCCCAACTGACGGTGCCTAACCAACCCCCAATATCCCAACTTACCTCACCAAGTGGTGGTCGCACCCAGAAGACCTTCGTCCCCGAGCCAGCATTGCTTTTGCAAAACTCCCCATTGAAAGCTACAGGGCTTCCGACGCCAAAACAGCACTCTGCACCTGCTTGCCCCAGTGCCGCTGAGGGTGCATCTTTTGGGCTAGCCTAAACCCCCATTTGCCCTGAGCTACAGTCCAGGAGATTTGCTCCCACAACCCAGTAGCCTGCTTGTCAGCAGCCACCAACCGGAGGCCCCCTATCCCCCATTGGATAACATTGGGCCCTAGCACTCTGCACCCGACCGCCCTAGTGCCACTGAGGGTGTAACAATGCCACTAGTGCCACTGAGGGTGTCACAAGAGTGCACCCTTGACCCTGGGTGAACCCAGAGTCTAACCCCAGAATACCAACTCCCACAACAAAGTACTTACCAGTGTACAGGAAATGTCCCAGTGCAGTATTTAGGCATACTGCACTGTGTAAGAAAAGTAATCTCAAAAGTAACTTACCTGTAATTTTACTAAAAATCCTAAACAAAGTATATGTACTGTATTCTGGAAAGCATTGCATTATCAGTAACACTACTGTAATCAAATCAAAGTACATTTACAATTGCAATCCAACTGTGATACAAACTGTATATTTACTGCAAAGTATTTATCACGTACCTGTGCCAGGCTTGCTTGGTTCTAGAAAATAAAACAACTAAAAGAATATTTTTATACAAATGCTATTGGTCTGAAGTTCAGTCTTTGAGTGTACGAATTAATTTGCTGACTGAGTTTGTACAACACATGCTTAACACTGTAGAGAGTGAGGTGCTATCTACTTAACCTCTGCCTACCTTTTGGGTAACACTGGACTGTGCACACTATACCTCACTTTGGTATAGTATATAAAGAGAGATTTTACACCATCACATCAGGGGGAAGTGAAAAAGAACTTAGGATGCCACGTTCAAACTCCAAGCATGTAGGTGCAGGCTCTGAAGGTGGGGATGAAGAACTTGCCCCTGCGACTGTAATTCGAGGTCTGCCCTGTGAGGGTGACTGAGCACAAGGAGAGATGAAGAAGGTCTGGGTACCATACCCTTTGCAGTCAATTCAGGGCTATTAATATGACTTAGGCTTGGCCAATAAGAATCTTCCTGAGAACCTGAGGAATCAAGGGTTGGTTGGGGGGGGGGGCGGAGGTTTCATAAAACAGCTGGGAGCCCCAGTCCAATTGAAACGCACCCCGCACCCCCGCACCCCCTACTGTTCCACCTGTATTGGGTATTGGAGGCTGCAGAGTAACCTTCAGTGTGTGTTCTCTTGCGTGTCAAAAAGCTCTATCTGAACCGTCCACCATAACTGGAAAATGTGAAAAAACACTTCCAGATCGAGACGCCATTTATTATTGGCTGAAAAATGTCAATTGAGACTGTCTGCACGCACGTTTAGAACTTCAGCCAAATGATTTGCCAAGATACAAATCTGATAATCATGAGCCCAGGACCAAAGTAGTAGAGCTTCTCTGCAGGGAGGATACAACCCTATTCCTAGTTTGTTTATGTAGCACATTGCGGTAGCATTGTCTGTTAAGACCTGCATTGACTCACCACAAATGGTAGGGAGGAAGGCCTTGAGAGCCAGATGTATTGCCCACAATTCCAACAGATTTTAAGACAATATTGTTCCTCTTGAGATCAAAGTCCTTTGATCTCCAGATCCTGCAAATGAGCTCCCCACCGTAGAGTGGAGGCATCAGTTATAACTGTGGCCCCTGGAGGAAGATGGTGAAATAGCTTCCCTTGAGACAGATTGCCGGGCACGCCTCACCATTAAAGATCCACTTCAGTGTCCCTGGAGATATTGGCCACCTCCTTGAGATCTCCATTGTGTTGAAGCCACTGCCTGCTGAGGCACCACTGGAGGACCCTCATGCGCCAGCGTGCATGGGTGACCAACAGAATGCAGGCTGCTTTCAGACCTATCAGGCGCAAGACCTTCAGAGCTGGAACCATAGCTCCATTCTGAAACATCAGAATCATAGCCTGAATGTCCAGAATCCTCTGAGGAGGTAAGGCTCGATTCAGCGTAGTGTCCAGTACTTCCCCCATAAACAGGGTGCACTGTGAGGGCTCTAGGTGGGATTCAGGCTTGTTGATGGAAAAGCCTAGGTTGAACAACCACTGAGTTGTCACCTGCAAGTAATGCAACACCAACTCTGGAGACTTGGTTTAGATCTGCCAATCGTCCACGTAAGAGAACACTGGTACTCCACCCTTAAACCCCCCCACATATCTGAGATGTGGTGCGACCACTGCCATCACCTTTACGAAGACTTGAGGTTCAGAAGTTAAGACCAAAATGAAGAACCGCACACTGATAGTGCTGAGACCACCACAGTGAAGCGGAGATCTGTCTTGTGTGACTGCAGAATGGGGGTGTAAAAATACACATCCTCCAATCGATTGAGATCATCCGGTCTTCTTTCTCCAGCACATGAAGCACTTGTTCTAGGGTCAGCATTTTGAACTTTTCCTGCTTGTGGAACCAAAATCCTGAGGTCTAGGATCGGAAGCAAACAACTTTTTCAGGTAGCAGGAAATATTGGGAATAGCATCCCTAACTTCCTTCCTGCTATGGAACGAACTCCACTGCACCCTTTTGAAGCAAGGATTGGACCTCCTTTTGGAGGAGCAGAAGATGGTCTTTGGAAAAAAAACTTTATTGGGGCGGAAAGGGTGGGGGAAATTCTTGGAAGAAAGGGGCGTACCCCTTTGCTACAATATTTAAAAAACAATGATGCAATGCTATGGATCTCCACTGTAGTAGAAATTGTGACAATCATCCTCCCACTGGTAAAGCAAAATCTAAGATGGGAAAACTAGGGCTGCTCTCCTGTGACTTCGGCAGAGGAGGAAGAGCAGGGGGAGAAAGATGGAGGAAAGGGGTGCACCTTGCTGTATCTTCGTGCCTCGCCCCCTATAACTTCTATAGAGGGGATTGGATGGTTGCTGCTGCTACTGCTGCCTTCCACAAAAGGAAAGGTTCCTGCCAATTCAAGCAAACCTCCTAAACCGTCTGTATTCCTTGGGCTGAGATTGAAGGCTCAAAGATCTAGCTGTTGCCTTGATATATTTAAATCTTTCAAAGGCAGAATCTGCTTTGGTGCCAAACAGTCTTGAACCATTGAAGGGCAATGCCATAAGGGCATTTTGCACATCCAGTGTGAAACCAGATCCTCTCAGCTATGCGTGCATCCTTGTAGTGACTGAAATACCCATCGCTCTAGCAACTGAATCGGTGGTATCCAACCCAGACTGTAGGGGGTGAACCACTCAAGAACTCCATGTACCAGAGTCCCTAGGGGCGATCCGGAGGAGGGGCTAGCGGTGTGCGGTCCATTGCGATGGTTTCTACAAATTGGCTCCCTTGAGCTTTGAGTCGACGGGCTCCTGGACGACGCACCTGCGTGCCGGTTCGGGCATCGAGGCCATTGACGGTTGCTTGGCGGCCTTCTCTTCCACCCCTTACTATTTTCTCTACTGGATGAGGGAAGTTATCCCGAAACCCGAGCCATGTCTCGGGCGACATCCAAAAACCCGGGACATGTATCGGGTCTAGAGATCATCAGTTCAACAAGTACCTACTTGCACCCACTGGGGTGAACCACTCAAGAACTCCATGTACCAAAGTCCCTAGGGGCGATCCGGAGGAGGGGCTAGCGGTGTGCGGTCCATTGCGATGGTTTCTACAACCCAGACTGTAGGACTTGAGGAGCTGCACCTTAACCATTGTTCAGAAGCTCAGTAAAGTGTCCAAGAACATCCTAAGGCAATTTTGTGATCAACGTTTTAGCTGAGTCTATCAAGGCACGTATAGATCATCGTAACAAGCAAGCTGCGTTAGTGGACTTCAATGTCATGCTGCCCGAGGAGAACACTATCTTTGATTACTTCTCCATTTTTATTTTACTTCCTATCCATTTCAGATGAAGGAAGAGACCCAGCAGTTAGCTTTAACAGGAAGCTTGTACCACCAAACTCTCAGGTGAAGGGTAAGAGGACAAAAGCAGTGGATCCCCCAAAGCTGGTTTATATCTACTAGCAATTGGCCTAGAGACCGCATAGGACGGCATAGGTTTCTGCCAACCTGTTGGTTCAGTCAGCCCCTCATTGAAAAGCAACAAACATTCTGATGATGATGAAGTGGAATGAAGTATCTCTGTAAGCAAGTTAGATTTAAGTTCAGTAGATTGAAGAGCGGACGCAAAGAGTTCCATAGTTTGGCTGCTTGAACAGAAAAGGATGTGCCACCCACGAAAATATGGACCAGCAAGAGCGCAAACTACTTTTTTGAGGATGACCATCATGTCCTTTCATTCATTTCTGAGGTGACTCTCGCCGTTCAAAAGACTAGAGCTCTACCCTTGTGTTGTTTTATGCAATAAGATTAATTGTGCCAAAGTTCCAGTTATGCTAGGGGCTCAGTAACTTAAAAATTCCTCCGTCATCAAAGTGGCAGACATATTTCTCTACGTCAACTTCACTTTCAACATCAATGTTTTCATGTCATTTGCTATTGGTAAACCTAATGAACAGTCCCAAAAGGGAAAAACACTGAATAAAGTGTCTATGATCCTTTCATAAGGAATTGGAAAAAAATAATTAGCAACTGTCAAAATGATGGCTATAGGAGGCTGGCTTTCTATGTAGTGTATCAAAACGAGGAACACTATGCAGAAAGTCCCTTATTGGTTTACAGTGCTTAAATTAATAATCCCAAATACTCTATTTGTGATAGTGTGGGAAAGAAGTTTAGATTTATCAGAGAGTAGTTTTAAGCATTTATTGTACACACAGTCAATAACCGACACACTCAAGGAGAAACTTGAGACCAATTAACACAAATTTTTATATAATTCTAGACACCAGCATCATCGGCCTCAAGTAAGTTCTTTAGACGTTCTTGATTTTTACAGGTAAAACAGTGGAAAATCACAGCTGTCAGATTTGAGGCACGAGACTCGAATGCAGTAATGTTATCTTATAGGAGAAACATTCAATTCACAGGTACACTTACAAAGGATTCTCAGGGTTACTCTTCTAGTCTTACGGTGCTTAGGGGCCAAGTTCCAAAGAACCACCAACAATTCGAATTTACCTGCCCTCGTGTGTCCGGGTGCAGAGGTGCTGCTCATGATGGTAGCCTCCAATTCTGCCCGTTAGAGTCAATTGAGAAACATGTACCTATCAAAGACTGCAAGTGGGGACTTGGTGACAAGCCCAGCAGAACCCAAAGGGGCGTTAGACTCTTGAGTCTCTGGAGCAGGTTGCATCATCAGTTGGTTCGGACTCTGGGGCTCGGGAGCAGAGGTGTTTCGTCCGGCTTTCGCTTGAGTTGAACGCTCTCATCTCTTGGGGTCGAACTGGTGATGGGGGTAAACAGGACAGCAGGGCCACTCTCTGTGCTGGCCTCAGTGGTGCAGAGGTCTCTCGTCGGTAGGCTGGTCTTGGCAGGGTTGGTGTCTGGACTAGGCACATAACAAGCCTTGGCTGCTGCAAGGATTCTAGTACTGAGGGACTTGGTGCTGGGGAGCGTCTGGGGGTTCTAGTGGCTCGAAACGCACTGGGGAGGTGGCATTGATCTCTGGGAGCCACAAAGTCCTTCTTACAAGGTGCTGCTTCCTCTCGGACCCAGTGGTCAGCAGAACAGCGCACCGGGCAGATGCAGTTGGTGCCTAAAGACAAGTGGCTCCTTCACTCTAAAGGAGATGCTGACTGGTTGGCCAAGTGCTGGCAGCCCACTGAGGCTTTAGGATGACGCACAACTGCTGGACGAGTCAGGTCTTTGCAATTGGCGGGACAGCAGCACGCAGGCAGGGTTTGGGGCCAATTCCAGAGCTGGTCTACAATTCTTGCATTTTCAGCTCTTCTTGGTCCTTCTTTTGTTCCCAGTAGATGAATCTGAGTTCCTGGTGTCAGGGGCCACCTTAATACTGAATTTAGGGGCATTAAGGGGAGAGTAAGGTAGTTGCCAATGGTCTGCCAACCCCTATGGTGTCTCCACCCATATATGGAACTTCCTGTGGAGAGGGAGCATAAACCTGACCGAGAGTTCCTAGTTCTACTAAAAACAAGATGGTGGAACCCTTCTTTCATTATTCACTTCACATAGCCCACCTTAGGGGTGTGACTAGCTTGAGAGTGAACACGCCTTCTGACTAGCTGATTTTCCTGCCCGTTTCCTAGTTCTACTAAAGACGATATGGTGGTGGGTGACATTGCTAGGCTGCAAAATGGCTGCACCTTGAGTGGGCTCTGCCGGCCGAGCCAAGCATCCGGCAATATCCTGCAGTAGGGGGGGGGACGCATTCCTCGCCCTACATTAGTGGTGCGATCTCCTGGCTCCCTGTAGTGGTTGCAAGCACCTGAGACGCTATCCTAAAAGCCGCTTTACTTCAGTGATCAACTCGGCCGAGACCTGCTGTACCGACAGAGTGACGAGAGTGCAGCCAAGGCCTTAGGCTGAGGAGAGGAGACGACATGCCAGCAGTTGATCCCCTCGGCAAGTGGTGTAACGGAGATGGTGAGCACGGTGCCGCGAGTGAGAGGGCAGAGTCCCGGCACAATCCGTGAGATCGAGAAGCCCGGAGGTGCAGCTGGAACGGACCGTGGAGGACTCGAGTGATTGCTTCTGAACGGCTGCAGCGTGACGGAAGAGAGGTGCAATGTGGAGAGAGGGCCCCCAGGGGTCAAGACTGCTTCCCTGTTACCTTTGAAGGCTGCTGGGGGGCCTGGCCCCACTTGTCTTCACACTCTGGGGGAGCGGGAGATGCATCACTGTGCTGCAGAAGGCCGCACAATGGCCGGACATATTGGGCTGCGGCTTAGCCGGCAGCGTTGGAGGAGCCGGTCATAGCCGCCCTAAGCACACTTTGTCAATCCCCTGGTCCCACGGGTGGAGTCCTCAGACGAGAGGCGATGGCCGCCTGAAGCTGAAGAGCCGACCTTGATGGCGACGGGGCAGGGCCCCCTTGTTTTTTGCCCTGCTCCACCATTGTGGATTCACTTCGCCCCTGGTGCTGGAGGCGGCGTAGGACACATACCCTGGAGCGACTGCACCGAGGGCCTTATAAAATAGGTCAACCTTGCACTTGGTGAACCCGCTGATGCAGATCGCAAACCCCTGTGAGAGGAGACAATATTAGTTTTCGGCTGGGGGATTGAGGTGCTACCGAGCGTGCGCTGGAAGGGCCTAGCGCTACTGTGTCACAAAACTGTATTACAGCCACCCTGGTTAAAGCAGCGCAGAGGAGGGCACTTTTGATCTCATGGACCAGCCTATCTGCTGACGCTACATGTGTCCCATAAGGGGAGGAGTGGGAGAAGCGAGACAGGCCCTCTAGACGCCCGGTGGTGGGGTGAAGGAGAGGCACCTGTGTGCAGAACTGCACGCACTAGCAAGACAACAACCGTGCTGACTCCGGGCACATGTTTCACAGACTGCAAATCAACATGGGCAAACCAGATACTAAACAGTCCAAACCTTCTTTTGAGGACAGGCACTGTAGGAGAGTAGGGTCTGCTTCCTATGGTCATCCCCACTTTTTGCTGCGATTCTCTGGTTTTCGACTTTAGTGTGGCTGTGGGCCTGCTAATCAGACCCACAGCCCAGCCGTTCTCTCTCTAAATTGATACCATGTACTTTAGGTACATACCAGATTGGGTATTGGGTCACCTTTGTGAGCCTCTGTATAGTGTACCATAGGTACCCAGGGCATAAGTGCATTCAAGGCCTACCAGGGGCTGCAGCATGTATTATGCCACCCCTGGCTGGCCCTCCAAACTGACACCACAGGCTGATCACTCAGCTTGGGTAAGGTGGTGTAATCACCTCTTACTTAGATATAGTATACCTATATCTACCTTATATATACACACATATGCACCTATAAGTCACTCCTATGGTAGGCCTCGGCAATCCTAGAGGCAGAGTGCTTGGTTTTATGTGAAAGGGTGCCCTAGCATGAGCTGAGCCCCTCTGCAGCTTTCCGAACCATCTCCTTATAGCTGTTCTATGATATCGCCATACCATATACTCTTAAGTGCATTATAATCCTCACGGTTAATGCTAACTTTGGTTTGGCTAATCAAAACATGTAGTGTAAGGTGTCAAACACTTTGGAATACTACGCCCCCCCACCAATTCTGGCGGCGGGGGTAGCATTCCACCCTTCTAGAGGGAAAAGACATGTATGTTACTGCTTTACCCGGTTAAAGTTAAACAGAGCCCTAGCATCACAAAATGGATGCTGCTGCCACAGACACAAGTCTGACCTGCTGCTGGACGAAACTCCGGCAGGGTAGGCCTGGACAATAGGTTTCCTGTCCAGGGAGGTGCCAGTACCTCCCCAGACAGGGAGATGTGTATTGGGACAGGGAGGGCTGCATCAGTAGATTCTTTTTGAGACACTGCCTGGGGCACACAAGGTGCTCCATGCATAGCCCGGTTCAAACCAGTTGTCTGGGGCACTCCATCCCCAGCTCTGGTGCGAAACTAAACAAAGGGAAAGGGGTGTAACCACCCCCTTCTCAGGTCCACCCATAGGAGGGACCTAGCAGGTAATCCAGCCCCTTAGCTTAGTAGAAGTATAGGAGCTGTGTCCCCAGGACTTTAGATTATCCTGGAAAGAAACTTTGATACAGAACTCTTGGACCTTCGACATTCTACTCTGACTAGAAGACGGGAGACATCTCCCTTATGGTCAAGGAGTGACCACCCTGTGCAAACAGGCACCACCAGTAACTTGCCGGTCTGCTTTGTGGACGCTCCCGCCGGAACCCGAAGACTCAGCGACGCAGGAACGGAACTCTCAGACTTCTCTAACTCCGACCCACATCCACAGCAAAGCTGAGACCCGTGGCGGACAGGAGAGACGTGGGACCGGACACCCTGGACATCCTGCATTTTGCTAACAGCTCGGCTACCGAGGTACCCTCGCAGTTGTGCATTTGGGTACGAGAAGCCCCAGACATGAGGGCCATTTGCACCGAAGCTCAGCACCCCACACTCCACGAATGCCGCGTGGGGCCCGCTCTTGCATTTCAGCTCGACGCGTCTTCCCAGTTCCTTGCCCGTTGGCTAGTGAGCCCTCTGAAGACTTTTCTTTTGAACTGAACTGCTTTCCTGGTTGCTCCAGCTTCCCTTCAAAGGAGAAGCGCCACAGACCTTACTGGTCTGCAACAGAGCCAATCTCGACATCCTGAGTGGGTTGCGGTTGCCAAGGCTTGTTGGGTCTAATCCGGATACCGACACCGCAGTCAACTAGATCCTTCGTGGGACAGCTCGAATCAAGCGCCTGGTCATCGTCGATGCCTCCTGGACCTCGTGGCTGAAGAGACAATCTCACCTTCTTCACCTTCAAGCAAGCGACATCGCCTGGTTCCTTCCTGGTTCCTTCCTGGTCACTGGCTAGTGCCCAGACTCTGTACCCTCTGCTTCCAGGTTCTTTACATCACCGATCCACCCTTGGATCCACCCGGACACTTTTCTTCTGGTCGCCTGCAGCACTTCTTTGCAGATCACCATAGAAAACGGCAACGAAACCAGACACCAAAAGGCACCTATGCACCCGGCTTCCCTGGGTGAGGTAACACGAGTACTCCGAAGCTCCCGTGGGTCTTGACTCTCGAAATGTCCTAGCCTAAAGGGGGTTTTATCGTAGTCCATCCGGAAGTGTCCTTAAACAGTAACTTTGTAACTTCTTCGTTCTCCATTATAAGTCAATGGTAACTCGCGACTGTGTTTAGACACTGCACGCGTCTCCCGTGGGCCTCCTACTTCCTAACCTTTGGTTGTTTAGTGTAGCCCCAGCGATTCTACAGGCCCTAGGCCTGCTGTCTAACTCTCACGTGGTTCTTATACCACTTCTTTAGTATATGGTTTGTGAGGCCCCTAGGGCATAACTGTATTTGTGCAACTTATCGTATCCTAATTGAGTAACTTGTGATGTACTTTTACCTCTGACCTTATAAAGAGTGCAGAGGGGTTGTGTTTAGAATACATACATTTATATTTGATATCTACCTTGTGTTCTGTCCTTTCATTTGGTATTCAAGGGATTATAGTTGGTAAAACAGCTTGCTTCACATGCTCTCTGAAGTCTTAGCCTAAGGCTGCTGATCCATGCTACCACTAGGATAGCTTGTCTATAAGGTTGACTTTACAACCACCATCAATTAAGGGTCGATTAGACTGGTGCAAGGTGCCCATTAGAATAGTGGAAATCATATGCCAGGCTAACTTCTCACAGGCACCACACCGGTCAAGGGGAGCTGGCACAAGATGCTGAGGGCCAGTCTACAGATAAGATCAGCATGCAGGAAGATGAAATCTGTACTCTCCTCCTGGACATCAAAACCAGTCTGAAGACTGGTTGACTCAAAACTGGACCTCCTCACTGCCCACCTGGACCAGGTAAAACTGTGTGGACATGCACAAAACATGGATAAACCACCAGGGTGTGGGATGCAGACAACATGCAAGCAGAGGATAAACAATGCCTGTTAAAAATGGACTAAGTGCTGGATCTCATAAAGGCCAACAATGAGGATTTGGAATCTCGCTCCAGGGGGAACAATCGCCATATTACCTGGGTCCCAGAGTCTACAGCCATCTCCAGGATGGAAGATTATGTGTAATCTCTAATGTGTGAGCTCTTTGGACCTGATCAATTGGAAATCTTCATTGTGGAAAGGGGCCCACCGCTCGCTTAGCCCGAAGCCGCAGCCGGATGCCCCCCCCCCCCCTCATCATAATAGCCCGCCTGCTAAACTACCGGAACCGAAATATGATCCTGAAATGGGCAAGGGCACGAGTAGAGATCAGACATCAGGGAAACATCCTCTCCTTCTACCTGGACTTCAACCTCACGGTGCAGTCCGCAAGACCGGAATTCCTGATGGCAAACTGCATTCTGAAACAGTTTAACGTGCCCTATGCCCTTCTCTATTCTGCCAAGCCACGAATCTCATAAGCAAGGAAGATGCACTTCTTTGTTAACCCAAGACTTCTTTGCAATTCGTCAAACAACTCTAACACTCAACGTTCTCTGCTGAAATTTCCTCGCCCGACGGAAGATGGCCAGACTAGAGACATCAACTAGACGTGCATATAGATTACGGATGCGTGACCGCTTCTTCAAAGAGTCGCAAGCTCCCCTACGATGCTGGCCTCTGTCTCTTCTCCTCCCTTCCAGCCCATTTAGAGGTTATCTCTATAAAACACTCCAAGCCACTAGACACTTTCCACATAGGCGGACTTTGTTCCTCTGATCTGCTGCTCGGCCCCCCTGGTCTACGTGACGGGGTTGTCTGCCTGGTAAGTCCATGTCCCCAAGGGCTAATTCCGGAAATAAGTCTATGATGGTTTTTGTTTGGGGTTGTGTAGGGTCGGATGGTATGTTGACAATCTGATTTTCGGGGAGGGAGTATGTTGGGGTTTCATTGAAAGGCAAATATTTGATGTTGGGGGGATGTTGGGAGGTGGGAGGGTTGAATTGTCCCCGAGTGGGGTTATCCTAGACAATTAGTTAGGTTTTAAGGTCAGCAGTGTCCCTTCTAGCTCTCTGCTTGACATGCAACGACGATAATCCCATTAAGTTAAAACACACTGTACTTTGCAGCGGCACATCATGGTGGCTGCACTCACACCCTGACACCATGGCTTGCATATCATACCTAACATGGAACGTACGAGGTCTTCACGACTGCCTTAAGTCCTGCAAGGTGCATGCATACCTCGCCTGCCAAAGGATAGGTGTTTTTTGCAAGAGACACACTTGACAACCAGCTATGCGCCCTGGCTCCGTGCTCGCTGGTGTGGCGAGACTTACTCCTTGCTATACTCTAATTACGGCCAAGGCGTTTTGATATTACTTAGAAAAGGGCTACTAAGGCACACATCTCACTCTCTAATAGACCAAGACGGCAGGTATGGCATTCTGGTAGGTACGCTATACAAACAGCCAATGACAATGATGGCTATATATAGCCCTAACACGGAAGAACCGGACCTTCTTTCTGAAACTTTGGATACAAGTGGCAGACTACGGACCACAGATCGCCAACACTCTAAACATGTTCATTTTAGATAACCAGCTTCAAGATATTTGGCATCACGCCCACCAAAATGGAAGCAAAGGCAAGAGTTCTCCTCTTATCACAACTCCTGGTCCTGCATTGACTTCGGGCTTGTGCCCAGAGATGTGCTAACTTGGCCGGAATCAGATACACGTCCCACACATCTCCCACGCACACTTTCCAACCACGAGCTGGTGAAGCTGGCAGTCCAGATTCCACAAGCTCACCCTGCGCGTTCACGTGACATCTGCCACCACATGCGTTGCGTCAAGCGGCCTTCAGGGAGTAAATCCGGCTAGCAATAATAGATTACTTTGCGCTCAACACTGGGTCGGTTCAATCACCCTCCACCTTGTGGGAGGTGTTCAAGGTGGTAATATGCAGGACCTGTATTGAAAAACAATCAGGGGTACTGAAGGTGATACAAGGGTCACTGAGCAAATTAGAATCGTAGATTTAGGTTCTGGAGAGGAAATATTTTAGAGACCCTAAGCTTGCAATGTTAGCAGACATCAGCGACAAGGGAGAATTATTGAGAGGAGGCAGACAGGGAAGTGAGCTAACTGGAAAAGGAGGCACAGGCGCAGAGCATTGGAGAGGTGAGATCGCCCTGGAAGAACGTATGCAGGATCGCTGCGCAGACCCCACGCATCCACATATAGAGCTGCCTGAGGTCATGCCCTTCTACTATGCTCAGCTGTACACTGCAGGACCAGCCAGAGATCCAGATGCACTGTAGGGCTATGTTGACACCATTGAGTTATTATGGCTGGACTCTGCCCATCGGGCATATCTCGATTCCCCAATTACAACGGATGAAATAGCCTAGGTCATTCCTAGGTGATTGGGCGCTCCGCCCTCTACAAGGAGAATGCTGCCCTACTAATCCTGCACCTTATAAAGATGTAACAAGACTCGCTGACACAGGGACATCTCCACCCCCATCTTTAAGAGAGGCATTTATAGTGACCATATTGAAACTGGATAAGCCCACTGCGTACTGTGACACTTACCGCTCTCTGTCCCTAATAAACAGATAATAAGATACACACTATAGTACTGGCCTGTTGCCCCTCATGCCCCTGGTAGTGAAACCGAACCAGTTTGGCTTTGTCCCTGGTTGTGCCACATCATATAATCTCCATACCATATCCGCTGTGAGGCACCGTATTCATCCTTCCATTCCAGCAGTGGCCTCTTTATTGGATGCCACCAAGGCATTCAACATCCTTGATTGGGCATTTCTTTTCCCACTGCTTCGACGCCTGGGGCTTAGCCCTAACTTTATCCAGAAAAAAACAAGTGCTATATATTCTCCCCACGGTCTCAGAGCTGATAGAAATCACATGTGGCACAAGGCAGAGATGCTCCGTATCCCTGCTCATTTGCCATAGTTATGGAGCCACTGACAGCCAGACTGCGTCAGTACCATGCGGATAGGGGTATCGGCTTCACTTCAGGTAGCCTGGTTGTATCAATGGACACTGACATCACCTTTTACACATGAGAGCTGCAGAGAAATTTAGAACCAATGACGCAAGAGGTGGTCTGCTCTGGGGGTACTCGGGAATCCAGTTAAACTGCAATAAATTAGTCTTGTTCCCAATCACAAAACCCATGACACCTTACAAGACCTAGTATCCACTGAAATGGGCAGCAGCACCAACCAGATATCTGGGCATATGGCTCAGTAGAGACCGAAGATCTATGGAGAATAAATTATGGGCGTGCAATGTATTGGCTAGAGACGCACGTCCAGATGTGGATCAAATTACCGATATCCCTAGCAGGCCATATAGCCATCTCAAAGATGGTAATACTCTCCAAGTTTTTATATCTTATTGTCAATGTCCCACTTCCACTCACAGCACAGTTCTTCAAGAAGCTGCAGTCAAACTTGATCACACTAGTAAGGGCGGGTGCACAACTGAGGGTCTCCTATGAGCTCCTGACACTACCACTCTCGCGCGGAGGTCTGGGAGTGTCAGATATGCAGTTACATGCCCTGTGCACTCAGGCACATTTTTTTGCACTTTTGGCTCCATCCTACCCAGTTTCAACCACATCTAGCAGTATCAAACACCCCCATGGCCGTTCGCAACAGCATTGTACCAGCCATACAAGAAACCCAAAGCTGGAACTACTGAACAAGTTACTTACCTTCCGTAACAATATATCTGTAAGAAACATTAGTTAGTGATAGATTCCTTACCTTAGAATTACCCCCAGGCGTCAGACTGGATCCAGAAAGTTTTCGTCAGCAGTACCCCTGCGTGTCGGAAGGTGGCGTTGTGCGGCTCCGCGTCTGTCGTTGGCGTCGTGGTCGCCGAGATGACGTCGCGGCAGCTACTTAGACGCCGCCCTCGCGCGCTGACGTCACTTCTGTATACAACTTTCCGCGCCAGGAACGGCGAGCAATGTAAGATTCTGACAACTTATGCCTTGAAACTAGGGCCCTGAAAGGGATGACTTTAACCCTAGAAATCAGTTCGCAGAAAGGGGAGGATGGGTGGGGCGGTAAGGAACCTATCACTACTAATGTTTCTTACAGATATATCGTTACCGAAGGTAAGTAACTTGTTCATCTGAAAGAAGCACGTAGTGATAGATTCCTTACCTTAGAATAGATAGCCCAGCAATACCAACCCCAGTGGTCAGTCTGCGAACCAAGATCACACCAGAAGTCCCGGAGAACAGAACGGCCAAAGAAGCCGTCTCTCCGGACTTGGCTGTCCAGGCAATAATGCTTGGTAAAAGTGTGCAGCGAGGCCCACGTAGCTGCCTGACAGATGTCTTGCAGGGGGACACCGCGTCCCAATGCTGTAGTGGCTGCAGTCGTCCGGGTGGAATGGGTGCGCAGCCCCACCGGAGGCTCCTTTTTAGCCAAAGAATAACAGGCTTTGATACACTAGATGACCCATCTGGAAATGGTCAGTTTGTGTACGGCCCGACCTTTCTTGGCACCTACGCCTACGTAGCCAATAAAGAGCTGGTCATTCACCCGGAACTGTTGTGTACGGTTCAGGTAAAATGAGAGAGCAAGTTAGGGGTCCAGACGCTGGAGCCTCTCTTCCTCTCTGGAAGGATGTGGAGGCGGAAAGAAGGTGGGCAAAGTGATGGTTTGCCTGATGTGTAAAGCAGTGAAAAACTTTGGCCGAAAGGATTGACGGGTTCTGAGCACAACCTTGTCCGGATGGACAGATAGAAAAGGAGGTTTACATGAAAGAGCCTGGTGCTCCCTCACTGTCCTAGCAGAGGTGATGGAAACCAGGAAAGCAGTCTTCAAGGTTAAGAGACGTAGAGGACAGTTGTGAAGAGGCTCAAAGGGAGCACACATCCACTATGGAAGAACCAGGTTCAAGTCCCACTGTGGCATCACAAAAGGAATCTGAGGGAAAGGTTGAGTAATGCCGTTGAGGAATCTATTTACAACAGGGGACTTGAAGAGAGAGGGCTGATCAGGGAGCCTGAAAAAGGCCGAAATAGCAGAAAGGTAGCCCTTAATAGTGCCCAGATCAAAGCCCTGCTGGGCCAAAGAGAGAAGAAACAAAAGGACTTCTGAAAGAGGGGCAGAAAGGGGATCCACAGTCTTTGCTGTGCACAATGCCACAAATGTGTTCCACCTGCAGGTGTATACCAACTTAGTCGAGGGCCGCCCCTCCACTAAGTTGGTATACTCCAGAATAACATTGCAAACTTTAGAAGGCAAGTCAAAAGGAATCAACTGCTGCTGCTCAATCGAGACTGGACAGGTTTGGGTGGAGGACCGTCCCCTGCTGCTGCAACAGAAGATCCTACCGAAGAGGCAGTCGGATCGGGGATCGATTGTCATACTGAGTAGCTCGGGATACCATACTCTTCGAGCCCAATCTGGAGCCACAAGAATGACTTGTGCCCGATTGCGCCTGATCTTCAACACTCTGGGTAGAAGTGGTATAGGTGGAAAGTCGTACAACAGACCGCAACTCCACTCGAGACGAAAAGCATTGCCTATCTTGGCAATTCCAATGTGCAGAACTGCTGATATTGCACGTTCTCTTCGTAGGCGAATAGATCTAACCAAGGCTCTCACCACTGTTGAAAGAGAACTTGCACCACTTCAGAGTGAAGACGCCATTCATAATCCATCAAGCATCTGCGGCTGAGTTCGTCCGCCCTGGCATTCAGTGAACCTGCCAGGTGTTGAACCACCAGGGAAATGCCCTGATGTTCCAGCCATGTCTGGAGGCGCAGAGCCTCCTAACATAGGGTCCACGACCCCACCCCGCCCTGTTTGTTGCAGTACTACATGGCGGTGGCATTGTCCGTGAACACCTGCACTACTCTTCCCCAGATAGTGGGAAGGAATGCCTTCAGTGCAAGTCGGATCGCCCAAAGCTCCAGAAGGTTGATATGGAGCCGGGACTCCGCCGGAGTCCAGAGGCCTCTGATCTCTGCCTCTCCCATGTGACCGCCTCATCCCAGAAGGGA
The DNA here is from genome assembly GCF_964261635.1 of Lissotriton helveticus. Classification (NCBI taxonomy): domain Eukaryota; kingdom Metazoa; phylum Chordata; class Amphibia; order Caudata; family Salamandridae; genus Lissotriton; species Lissotriton helveticus. Next base: position 1,053,159,432 of record NC_136063.1, on the reverse strand, counting down.
CGCATCCATCACCACTGTGTGCTCCAGTTGGGGAAGGGAGCAGGATCTGCCATTGACCCAATGCCGGTTTGTGAGCCATCACTGCAACTGTCTTGCAGTGCCCTCCGAGATCTGGATAGACTCGGACACGTTCCCCTGGTGCTGCGCCCACAGAAACTTCAGGTCACACTGCAGAGCATGCATATGCCATCTGGCATGAACGGCCAGCAGGATGCCATGTGGCCCAGCAGCCTCAGGGTCAGCCTGACCGAAACCCAGGATATAGGCTGAAAGATCGGAATCAGAGCCTGAATATCCTGGACTCACTGTTCGGGAGGATAGACCCACAAGAGCATCATATTCAGAACCGCTCTGATGAAGAGGAGCTTCTGAGGGGGAATCCGGGGCGACTTCGGCACATTGATGGAGAACCCCAGCAAATGCTGGAGGTCGGCCGTAGGGTGGAGGTGGGAGACTACTACCTTGGGCGATCCCGCCTTCAACAGCCAGACGTTGAGATAGGGGAAGAATAGAACCCCTTATCTGCGCAGATGAGCTGCGACCACCGCCATCACTTTCGTGAACACCCGAGGGGCGTTGGTAAGGCCAAAGGGGAGCACGGTAAACTGAAAGTGCTCGTGGCCTACCATAAACCGCAGGTAACTCCAGTGGGCCGGCAGGACGGGTATATGGAATATGCGTCCTGCAGATCCAACGATACCATCCAGTCTCCAGGGTCGAGGGCAGGCAAAACCTGAGCCAGAGTTAACACTTTGAACTTCTCCTTCCGGAGGAAGCGATTGACATTCCGGAGGTCTAAGATAGGACGCAGGCCCTTGTCCTTCTTGGGCACCAGAAAGTAGTGGGAATAACAACCACGACCTACTTCTGGCACAGGAACGCGCTCGATGGCCCCCTTGGCCAAGAGGGCTGCAACTTCCTGTTGAAGAAGTGCCAAGTGATCCCCCGACATGCGGTGGTACTGGATTGGCATGGCTGGAGGGGTAGTCTTGAAGGGGAAGGAGTAGCCCCTTAGGACTATTTGTAAAACCCACTTGTCCGTAGTGATGGTACGCCAGTAGGGGAGGTGATGGCGTATCCTGCCGCCCACTGTGTGGGATGGGCCTGAAAAACCGGACTAGGAAGGTTTGGAGGCAGTGGTGGCTGGGGTGGAGGTGGACTTACCCAACCGCTGGCCCCCTGACCCGCCTCTGCGGGTCCCACGTCCGCGCTGAGACTGCTGCTATTGTGGCCTTTGGCTCTGGAGCGAACGTGTTGGGGCGCCCCTTCAGTGGCCACATAAGGAGCGAAAAGCAGAAGGCGGAGGAGGGCGAGGGGTCGAAAGGTCCAAGGAATTGGCCGTAACCCGCGAGTCTTTAAAACGCACCAACTCACTATCTGCCTTTTGCCAAAAAGGTGATCATCATCAAAGGGCATGTTCATCAGAGTGTTCTAGACATCCCCCGAGAAGTCAGTATTCCTTAGCCAGGCGTGGCGTCAGAGCGCCACTGTCATGGAAATCGCCCTGCCAGGCAAGTCAGCGGTGTCAAAGCCACATCATATAGTGAACTTTGCTGCATCTCTCCAATCGGCAATAGCCTTAGAGAGCACTGTCTGAGCTTCCTCCGGACAATGAGGCAGCACCTGCGCCACCGCATTCCACACAGCCCAAGAGGCATGCGGTGTTCACAGACCGCAGCCCTGAACTGGCGGAAGAAAAAATCTTCTTCCCAAACAGTTCCAGTCTCTTGGATTTCCTATCCGGAGGTGCAGTAGGGAAGGCGCTTTGGGACGTAGAGGCTCGGACAACCAAGCTCTCAGGAGTGGGGTGTTGGGAGAGGAAGAGGGGGTCGCCCGGGGCAAGGTGATGGCGTTGGGCCACTTTCCTATCCACAGGAGGCCCTGTGTTGGGCCTTGACCAGGTGCCCAAAATAACATCGGAAAGTGCACCATTAAAAGGCAGCAGTGGCTCCGCAGATGTAGCCGCCAGCTGAAGCACTTCTGTCAGGAGGTTAGTCCTGACGGTCACTGAAGGGAGTTCGAGGTGGAGAGCTTCAGAGGCCCTACGCAACACCACTGCATACTCGCACACTCCTCCGTAGACACAGTAGGAGGAGTTAGCATGTCAATATCAGGAGAGGTGTCAAGACCGCTGACATCCCCCGGATCCTCAACCCAGTCCGGGTCAAACTCACACTGTGCTGTGAGAGGGTCTTTAGACCCCTCCCAGTCCTCCCCTTCCTCCAAATGCTGTGGAAAAGGCAGGCCATGGCTGACAGAAATTCCTACAGCTGGGCTGGAGTCAATGACTGACCCGGGAAGGGCAGGTAGGCAGACGGCGACACCGTAGGCTCCACCGGAGCCACAAGGGAGGCACCACACACACCAGCAGCCACGACGGGCTGGGGTAAGCCGGTGAGCAACAACGCTTCTTCGGCTTCTTGTGATGCTTCACCTTACCCGACCCCGAGTGCGAAGACTTCAATCCCGAAGACCGATGGTGATGGCACCGCGACCAGTCCCTCAACCTCCCACGGGACCGGGACCTTGAGCGGCGCGGAGCAGATTGCCTGACTTCAAGCAACTTTCGAGACCGCTCCCACAAAGTCTTCGGCGCCATGGCCTGGCAGACTGGGCACGACTTAGGGTTGTGGTTGCACCCCAGGGTGTTGACACACACGCGGTGCAAGTCGTCGCCGACATCATTCGATGACAGTCCCTGCAGGACTTGAAATCCGGCATCCCTAAGGCACCAGGAGTCGATCGACTCGACAAGAAGGGACAAAAAGGCCTAAAAAAACTCAGTCAAAAAGTGACTGTGGGGAGGAGGAGCTTCGCGGGCATCCAAGACGGTCGTGTGAGCAGAGGGCTCCCGAGACCCACGCCACCCTTCGCACATATCCTTACTACATCCTAATTTTGAATATGGGCTTTTGAAGACGAACTCTTGCCGATCCCAATATTTTTTGAAGATTTGAGATCGGACGTTGGGATCCACTTTTACGTCGTCTTAAACTTTGCGGCCCGCCCCGGGACGAGACCGGGGGCTTGGTTACTCTGCCAGCCGAGGAGTAGTTGAATAACAACGGCCGGAGGGGTTTCTCCCCCAGAGGACCCCTGCCTAACTTTCAGTTTCGCTTTCCTACTCCCGGCGAGGATCGACTGAAACGCTGCTCGGATCTACCCTTGACCCTGCCTGGTGCTCCCACAACGTGGTGTGTCCTCCTAGCGTTTCGCCTTGTTCTCTGCACTATTGGCATTTACGTTGATTTTGGCCGGTTTCGTTGTTTTTTGACTACATCACGGCCGGCCATTTTCACCAGGTCGCGCGGGCCCCTCCGGGGTCCTTTCTCCAATATGGCCACCAAACCCGAGGCGGAGAGACGCAAGACCAAGACGCCTCACCGAGGGGGACAGACCCAGACGAACATCATGAATCACTACTCCCAATTGAAGGGATCCCCCCAGTAGTGCTGGCCGTACGCCTGACGACCCTAAGGCTGCCTCCGCTACGACACCAGAAGTGTCGCTGCAAGATGTTATGAGTGCCATCACCAGTATGAAGGCCTCCATGGGGAAGCAATATGAGGCTCTTGCCTCCAAGATCGACACGGTGGCCGTGGATGTTACGCTGATTAGAGCGGACCTGGCAAAGACTAACGAGAGGGTCAAGGCGTTAGATCTGAAGACTTCCAGCCTGACTACTGATGTAACGGATGTTCAGATCGAGATCGGGAACTTGCGTTCTTCCCGGGATGTGCTGGCCCGTCGTTTGGAGGACTATGAAAACAGGGCCCGTCGCAACAACGTGCGCATTATTGGGCATTATTGGGGTCCCTGAAAATCCCGAGACTTCTGCAACCGACCTCCTGGTGGAAGATCTGGTCTCCAACTATCTTGCTCCCGCCTAAATTCTTCGCGGTCGAGCGTGCACATCGAATCCCAGACGGAAAGGCCCAATCGGGTGCCCCCCCCCCCCCCCCTCCCCGAGACCTATCATTGCTAGACTATTCCATTTCAGGGATAGAGATGCCATCCTGCAAGCCTCTCGGGACAAGGGCCCTGTGAAGTTCGAGAATGCCACCGTGAACTTTTACCCGGACTTTACCCCGTTCGTTCAGTGGCAGAGAATGGGATTCCAGGGAGTCAAGAGACGGCTACGGGACTTGGGCCTCAAGTATGCCATGCTGTTTCCGACCAGACTTCGTATTGAGTACGAGGAACGAACGTTTTTCTTTGATCGCCCGGACAGTGTCAGTGACTGGCTTGATTCTTTGCCAAAAAGGGATGATCGTACTGAGCACCCCGGCGGCGCCGACGGTGGCTCGCCGGAGCAGGAGTGACTTGTGGATCCTAACGTCCGAACTTTCCAACTTTTCCAGCTGAGTTTGGACAATGATTCTTTAGTTCTTCTTTTAGATCGGCCTGAGGGTAGCGGGGGTGAAGGGGACTCTTCCTCCTCCGGGGTTCTTTGTGTAGATTAGTTTCTTGATGGGGCGACAGGCACACTGCAAGTTGGGGTGGATTTTGAGTCTTACGCAGGGGTGCAGGGTGGGGGGTGTTGTAACGGGTCTAAGTTGGAGGGTGGTGGGGGCGTGTGTGTGTGATTGTTTCCGTTCACAAGGCATCCAATTGTTTTCTCTAACTGTTTCGGTCATCGGGCTCCGTGTGTGGGGTGCTCTGCTTTCTTCTCGTGGATGGGGGGTGGTGAGTTGAGACTACTATCATGGAATGTTAATGGGTTGGGAGACAGGATAAAGCGAGGGGTAGTGTTGCAGTTCCTCAGACGCCATTCACCCGATGTAGTTCTTCTACAGGAGACGCATCTTATAGGGAATACGTGTCGAGCCATGAACAGACGTGGATACCGCCTAGTTGCTCACTCCGGTTTCACCTCTGACTCCAGGGGGGTTGGCATTCTTATTCGGTCTTCTCTCCCCCTCGAAATTGATGAAGTTATATTTGAGGATAGAGGGCGCTATGCTGCGCTCACCGGTAGATGGGAAGGGAAGACACTGTCCATACTCACGATATATATCCCCCCGGGCCTACAGGCCTCCACATATGCCGATTTGTGTAGGGTCATATTGGGGCTGCCTGAGGGTCTTCTTATCCTCGGTGGGGATTTTAACTCCGTTGTCTCTGGTACTGCGGATCGTTTCCCCCCCCAGGGACTTGGCTAGATCTCATATGTGGCTGAGCGACTTCCTTGATACCTTTGGGCTCGTAGATAGCTGGAGGTTGATGCACCCTACACTACTTCAGTACACCTTCCATTCTGGGGCACATGGTAGTCTCTCCAGGTTAGACTATTTTTTAATGCCATCGGCCCAATCCTCCTCCATCAGTGAGGTTCGCCATTTTCCCAGGGGTATTTCTGATCACGCCCCCTTGTGGCTTCGGCTTGCGGTAGGGGTGGGCAGTGTAGGCAGAGTGGCTCCTATTAACCCCTGGTACTTTCGTGACCCCAAAACCCGTTCTGAACTTGTTAAAGCCATGGATCATTACTTCAATGACAATATGGGGTCTGTTTCTTCTTCTGTTTCCTTGTGGGAGACTTTTAAGACAGTCATTCGTGGGCATTCTCTTTCAGTGATTGCCGCTGCCAAAAAGGCTAAAAATGAGGAGCTTGTGCGCCTAGAAACTGAGATAACTGCACTAGAGAGGGACCTTCATACAGGAGTAACACGTTTAAAAATGCATTCTCTCAGTCTGAAACAGGCCGATTATAGGTCCGTCGTCACTGACGCGGCGAAGGTGATGAACAGAGAGCAACAGGGCAGTATGTATGATGTGGGTGACAAGGCCGGTAAATTGATTGCGTGGCTGGACAAAAAAGAAAGAGTGAATCTTTTGTCCCCGTGATTGAGAGGCTGGATGGTGAGTGTGTCACTGACCCAGTTGGGATTGTTGAGTGCTTTGTTGACCACTGTAAAACAGTGTATGCCTCGGTCTGCGATAGAGACGAGGAAGACTCCTGGTTGTTGCTTCGTGACATCGCGTTGCCCTGCCTTTCCGAAGATGACAGAGACCTCATGGATGCACCCCTTACTGCGGACGAAGTAGCGGAGGCTATACGTTCCCTCCGCTCAGGCAAAGCAATGGGCCCCAATGGATTACCCATTGAACTTTATACACTGCGACCCGACAAAATGGCGCCCCACTTGAAGGATATGTTCCTTGAGGCTCTGGACTCGGGTTCCCTTCCCGCTGATCAGCGACTCGCCACTATTGTGGTAATTCACAAGGAGGGTAAGCCACGGGATCGTTGTACCTCGTACAGACCTATATCCCTGCTTAAGGCCGAACCCAAAATCCTAGCTAAATTGTTAGCTATTCGTTTGATTAAGGTGATCGGGGACTTGATCCATCCGGATCAGTCAGGTTTCATTCCTCATCGAAACACCGCCCTTAATCTTCGGAGACTCCACGGAGTTCTCGCGAGGGCTGAGACTCTCACTGAGTCGGCCATTTTAGCTTCCCTTGATGCTACCATGGCTTTGGACACTATTGAATGGCCCTACCTTTGGGCGGCCCTCTCAAAATTTGGATTCGGCCCGTGTTTATCGCTTGGGTGAAACTTCTTTATGAGATGCCCCTTGCCCAGGTGGTGGTTAACGGGAAGGCGTCCGGTGTCTTCGCACTTGGACGCGGTACTCGGCAGGGCTGCCCGCTGTCTCCATTGCTCTTCGCCCTCGCACTGGAACCGTTGGCGGAATGGCTCTGTTGGGAGCCTTCTATAAAGGGCATTCGGTGGGCTCCCGATTTCGAGGATCGTATCTCGTTATACGCAGATGACATTCTTCTATATCTTACTTCCCCTCAGAAATCCTTGAACGTGCTCTTCGATGTTCTGACCTCCTTCGGGAAGAACTCGGGTCTCATTATTAATTGGACTAAATCCTGTGTCTACGTTTTGGCTGGTGGTCTCCCCCCCATTGCCTCGTAGATTTCCGATTCAAGTAACTGAGACCGGCTTCAAATACCTGGGGATATATGTCTCCTTGGACCCCACCGTTCGCCATGAGTAATTTATGGCGAACGAAAGGATTTGATAAATGGGATATGATTGGAATCACTAAGGTGGGGGATCTTTGGTCTAAAGGCGACGTTAAGACCTTCGAGGCGCTTAAGACGGAGTATGAACTTGGGGACAGAGAATTCTTCAGGTACGCTCAGGTCCGACATGCCCTACTGTCAGTCTTTGCTGTGGGTACTGATATCCCTGAATCCTCACCCCTTGAGGATCGTATTCTGGATGGACATGTGCCCGACAGCACTATTTCATTAATTTACAAGAAGCTGATCTATAACAGGGCTGCCCTGCTTGTGCGCCTGAGGGCCTCGTGGATTGCCGACGGTCTAGAATTAGATGAGGACTGGCAAACCGCTCTGTCCTCGCCAAAAGAAGTTGCCATACCCGCACGCCTTAGATTTGTTAAACTTAAGATCCTCCACTGTGTGTATGTCACTGACCCGAGTCTGGTGCGCATGGGTTACTCTTCTGATGCTTTGTGTAAGCGTGGCTGCGGTATGACTGGTACCTTCCTTCACATTCTATGGGAATGCCCGGAGGTGGTCGAGTTTTGGTCCCGTGTGCATGTCGTAATGGAGAGGGTCACCGGGGTGGCGCTACTGCCCGAAGCCAGGCGCTGCCTCCTGAATGTCTGGGAGCCCAATGACTACAATACGGCACAGATCACCTGGGCGACCCTTGGCAATATGATCGCCAAAAGAGACATTGCACAGCTCTGGGGTTCCCGTAGACCTCCGACTGTAACGTCGTGGGCAGAGAATATGGACTGGTGCATGTTTCGCGAGAAGACTGTGTATCTGTCACGTGGAAGGCCCAAGAAGTGGGGTAGAATCTGGTCACAATGGAACACATATCGTGGCAATATATGCACCCCCCGCAAGATTTGTTTCCCGATGTCACCTTGTCCCCCTGATTGGCATTCCAAATATTAATTAAAATTGTATTGTTGTTGGTTTCCTCGCTGCCCCCTTCCCACGGAAAACTATGACTGTATTATATATGCTACAATGCTGAAGCGCCGAGTACATGGACCCATGACTGTATTCCCAATTTATTTTTGCCTTGTGTAACCTGTTATTGTTATTGTTAATTTTCAATTAAAAAAATTCAACAAAAAAAAGTGACTGTGGGTACCACTCTCTCAGGATCTGCGCTTGCTGGCGCGGAAAAAGAAAGAACTGACGTCAGCGCGCAAGGGCGGTGTCTAAGTAGCCGCCGCAACGTCATCTCAGTGACCACGACGGACGCAGAGCCACACTACGCCACCTTCCGACACGCAGTGGTACTGTCGACGAAAACCTGCCGGATCCAGTCTGATACCTGGGGGTAATTCTATGGTAAGGAATCTATCACTACGTGTTTCTTTCAGATACAGTGTAATGTGTGCCGTGGGTGTGGTACGGCCTCTGCAGACGGGCTGGCCTCACAACATTATATGCGTCTTCTGTATCACTGGCCGACAATCCTATGTTTCCACTTTTGCAGGAGAAGGGCACAATTGGATGCGAAGAAGTACTAGGTATTAAAGTTTTGCAGACTCATACCCAGAGGGACAGTTCATTCCTTCACTCGCTGGTGGTGATACACACACTCCCACGCCAGTAGACATACTATTGTACTATCAAATCAGAGCTACTTGTCGCACGTTGCATGAGGCATTTCCTGCTGCCCCCCAGTATTTGCCACACTGGAATATGTTCACATGTCCACATCACCACGTAAACTCATTACTCGGTCTACACCCTCACGCTGGCCGCTTCCCCGGTAAACACTTCAAAAGCCCGGGAGGGGAAACTGGGTTTGTACATATCCGACGCGTAGTGGAATTACTGTTGTGGCCAATATGTGATGCTGTCCCCCTAATTATAGACTGAGACGAATACACTTTAAGTACAGAAGCAGACTATACTGCCCACCATTGCAGCTCCACAGAATGGGGCTGGTTACTGAATCACCTGACTGCGCTGTCAGGAGCCACATTTTTATACCTGGCTTGGACCTGCCTTGGATTTTGGTACTGTGAGTATCATTATAGATGCTCCATTCCCACTTGATCCCATAGTAGGTCTCCTTGGGTATGTAAAGGATGCCCCACCGTGATGCTACTTCTGCTGGCCAAATGTAGGGTGGCGATACATTTGGGTAGGAGGCCGGCCCTCACTCGACAGGCCTGGCCTGGCTGGCAGATGTCTCCTACTGTCAGGAGCAACAAACAACATACTGGAACTCATGCAGCTACCAACCTGAAGACATTTGGGCACCCTTTGTCACTTACCTTCGACAAAATGGCACTGACAAGACAGTAACACTAACTGTTAACCCACCTAGTGTGTAATCAACCCACTTGGACCACCCCCATTTAGACTAGTATGCCTCCACCACTGCCCGCAATACGTATCACATGGTTGGTTGGGAAGTTCTGTTGAAGCTGTACAGAAATTGCATTGTTGTCATACATGCCTTATGTGGGATGTATTTGTTGCATTATTTTGCCTGCCTTGCTGTGTATTGGGATATTGCATTGCTGTATCATGATTGGACACCCTTGGGGTTTTCCTTGGCCTGTTTTCTATCAATTATGGAAAATCAAGTTTAAAAAAAAAAAACAATATGGTGGAACCCTTTTTTTGTTCACTTCAGGTAGCCCACCTCAGGGGTGTGACTAGCTTGAGAGAGAATGAATATGCTACTTACCAGTATGCATCTGTTCTTGGCATGTAGGGCTGCTAACATTCATATCTATTGCATAGATCGCCGCCTAGTGTTGGGTCCGGATGATTGCACATTGTTGTCCTGGAAGAGTCTTCGAAGTATCACGAGATAGGTGGCTCCTCCCCTGGACTACAGTGCGCATGGGCATCGACTCCATCCCCAGATTGTTTTTAGCCATTGTGGCAAAGATGGAGTGCGATAGTAGAAATGATGTCCATGCTAGTGATGAAATGCAAGAAGTAATCTGCAGCTGCTACAGGCGCCGGGGAGGAGGGTGGGCGATATGAATGTTAGCAGCCCTACATGCCAAGAACAGATGCATACTGGTAAGTAGCATATTCAGTTCGAGGCATGTGGGCTGCTAAATTCATATCTATTGCATAGAATACATAGCAGTCCCCTCGTTAGCGGCGGCCGCCCGTGCCAGCTGCAGAAGTTTGAAAAAGAGTTTTGAGAACAGCCTGTCCTACAGCTGCCTGCTGTTTGGAGTGCACATCTACACAGTAATGTTTGGTAAATGTATGTGGTGTAGCCCACGTGGCTGCTCTACAAATGTCTTCCAAAGGAATGTTACCTAGGAATGCCATGGAGGCCCCCAACTTGCGTGTGGAGTGCGCCCTGGGGGGGACCGTTAAAGTGCGTTTAGCCTTCTGATAACAAATCTGAATACATTTAACGATCCACCTGGCTATTCCAGCTTTGGAAATAGGGTTGCCTTTGTGCGGTGCTGAGAAGGCAACGAAAAGTTGCTGTGTCTTTCTAAAGTGTTGTGTTCTGTCAATGTAGTACATTAATGCCCTTTTAACATCCAGCGTGTGGAGCATTCTTTCCGCTACTGTTTCTGGGTTTGGAAAGAATGCGGGCAGTTCAATCGTCTGATTGACATGAAACTGTGACACCACCTTTGGAAGGAACTTGGGGTTAGTGCGGAGCACTACCCTGTTTGAATGGACTTGAATAAATGGCTCTTGAATTGTGAGCGCTTGTAGCTCACTAACACGTCTGAGAGACGTGATAGCAATGAGGAAAGCCACTTTCCATGTCAAGAACTGAACCTCACACGAATGTAGAGGCTCAAAAGGTGGGCCCATCAACCTAGTGAGGACCACGTTGAGATTCCACACTGGAGCGGGTGGGGTCCTGGGAGGAATGACCCGCTTCAGCCCTTCTAAAAAAGCTTTAATGGCAGGCACCCTGAAAACAGAGTGATGCTGCCTGTTTTGAAGATAAGCCGCTATGGCGGATAAGTGTATCCTAATGGAAGCGTACGCTAGATTGCATTTGTAAAGATGCAACAAATAGCAGATGATGTTAGGAATGGAGGCATCTAGCGGGTTTATGCTATGTGCTGTACAATAAATGACAAACCGCTTCCATTTTGCTGCATAGCAAGCTCTTGTAGTGGGCTTCCGTGCCTCCCTGATGATGTCCATGCATTCTGGAGGCAGGTTAAGGTAGCCAAACTCTAAGACCTCAGGAGCCAGATCGCCAGATTGAGCTGGTGCGGATCTGGATGCTGAATGTCGCCATGGTTCTGAGTCAAAAGTCTGGGTGTAAGGTGCAGCCTTTGATGCGGTACCACGGAGAGTTCTAGAAACGTGGTGTACCATGGTTGGCGTGCCCACGTTGGAGCAACCAGGATGAGTGTCATCGAGTGTTGCTTTAGCTTTCTTGCCACCAGCGGTATAAGAGGTGCTGGGGGAAAAGCGTACGCAAATCTGCCTGACCAGTTCATCCATATCGCATTGCCCTGCGAATGTGGGTGAGGGAACCTGGCGGCAAAGCTTTGGCATTTTGCGTTTTCCCTTGTGGCAAACAGGTCTATCTCTGGATGACCCCACTGCTGAAAGTACGGGCGGAGTACTGATGGATGTAACTCCCACTCGTGCATCTGGTGGCAGTACCTGCTGAGCAGATCCGCCATCTGATTGTCCTTGCCCGGGAGGTGTTCCGCCATGAGGAAAATGTTCCTCTGAATGGCCCACTTCCACATGCTCTGAGCCAGATGAGACAGCTGTGGAGAGTGCGTACCTCCCTGCTTCTGGATATAGTACATGGCAGTCATGTTGTCCGTCCGGATCAACACGACCTTGTTGCACAGATGTACCTTGAAGGACTTGAGTGCCATGAAGATTGCCATCAATTCTAGATAGTTGATGTGCATCTTCTTCTGCTGTGTAGTCCATAGCCCCTGCACCGTGTAGTGGAGCACATGAGCTCCCCAACCCTGGAGAGAAGCGTCCGTCGTCATGATGATCTGCGGCACAGGCTCTTGGAACGGTCGGCCCTTGCAAAGGTTGTGTGGATTCCACCAATGCAGAGAGCTGTATGCCCGACCGGTCACCAACACTAGGTCTTTCAATTGTCCTTGAGCCTGTGTCCACTGATGCGCCAAGCATTCTTGGAGCGGACGCATATGCAACCTTGCGTGCGGGACTATGAAGATGCAGGAGGCCATCATGCCTATCAACTGCATAAACACTCTCGCTGGGAGTGAGTGTTGCGGTCTGAACCTTTGGATGAGCGACTGGATGTTGTCGATCCTCACCTGGTTCGGCTGAGCCGTAGCAGTCAGAGTATTTATTGTTGCGCCCAGATACTGCCGCACATGGGCTGGCTGAAGGTGCGACTTTGGATAGTTCAGTGAGAACCCCAGACTGTGAAGGAGGTGAATTGTGTGGGACATGTCTGCGGCGCACTGCTGTTCCGACTTTGCTTGAACGAGCCAGTCGTCTAGGTAAGGATAGACATGTATGTTCTGTCTCCTGAGGTGCGCCGCCACAGTCGCCAGACACTTTGTGAACACTCTGGGGGCAGTGGTCACTCCGAAGGGTAGGACCCTGAACTGGTAATGCCTGTTCTGTATGGTGAACCTGAGGTATTTCCTGTGGGATGGGTGGAGTGGTATGTGAAAATAAGCATCCTTGAGGTCCAAGGTTGCGAGGAAGTCTCCCTGGTTTAACAATGGAAGAACCTGCTGCAGTGTTAACATATGAAAATGTTCTGAGAGGATGTACAGGTTGAGGGGGCGTAGGTCTAGAATGGGTCTGAGTGAACCGTCCTTTTTTGGGATTAAGAAGTACAGGGAATAAACCCCTGTGCCTTCTTCCTCCACCGGCACGAGCTCTATTGCGCCTTTTTGCAGCATTACAAGAACCTCTTGCTGCAATAAGTGCAAGTGCTCTGCTGACATAGGTCGTTGTCTTGGGGGTATGTTGGGTGGAGTGGACGTCAACTCCAAACAATAACCGAACTGGATAAGTTTCCTTACCCACCTGTCTGTGGTGATGGACGTCCAGACTGGCAGGAACTGCTGGAGTCTCCCCCCGACAGGTGTTGGATGGTCGGGGGGTAGTGACAGAGAGTCACTGTTTGTTGGCAGCAGAGGAACGGGAACTATTGTTGCCTCTGCCTCTGCCCTTGGCGCTGTTGCCTCTGTAACCACCTCTATTCTGTTTTGGGTACGAGGCCTGGGCGCCTCCTCTGCCGAAATGTGACTGCTGTGCCAAGTGTCCTCTGGTAGCACCCCGCGCACTTGAGCGACGAAAAGTGTTTCCTCTGAATTGCTGAGACTGAAGTGCCCCCATGGACTTAGCCGTCTCAGTATCTTTTTTGATCTTCTCGAGGGTGGTGTGAACCTCCGGCCCAAACAGTCTGTCTAGATTGACGGGCTGGTTGAGGATAGTCGTCTGTATTTCTGGCTTGAACCCTGAGATGCGGAGCCATGCCTGACGCCTCAACATAACACTTGTGTTGACTGCTCTCGCCGCTGTATCTGCCACGTCTAGCGCACATTTAATTGCAGCGTTAGAAATGAGCTTGCCCTCTTGTATCAGCAACTCAGCTCCTTCTTTAAACTCGTCTGGAAGGTGTTGTAAGAGCTGCTCTAAGGTGTCATAGTGCGCCCTATCATACCTGGCTAATAGGGCTTGTGTGTTAGATATGCGCCATATGTTGGCTGCCTGCGCAGCCACCCTTTTGCCCCCTGCCTCCAGCACTTTTGACTCTTTGTCCGGGGGAGGAGCTTCACCCGTTGTCTGCGAATTCGCCCTTTTGCGGGCATTTGAGACCACCAAAGAGTCTAGAGGCAACTGGCCTCGTATATAAGTAGGGTCCCCAGGTGCCGGCCTGTACTTTTTTTCAATTCGTGGGTTCACAACCCTCGCTCTGGTGGGTTCCTTGAAAATGTCTGTGGCATGCTTGAGAACCCCCTTAAGAATTGGAAGTGTTTTCACAGTTTTTTCTGATGCAGAGAAAGTATCGAACAAAAAGTCAACTTCCACAGGGTCGGCATGCATCTCCACCTTATGGTTTGCAGCCGCCCTTTCAATTAAAGCATTAAACGCCGCAGAGTCTTCAGTTGGAGAAGTTTTCACCCCATACATCTGTGGGTCACCGACCACCTGTTGGTCCCCCTGATCACCAGAGTGTACCCATGAGTCCTGCTGCTCATCAGGGTCAGTATTGTCTGGGAAGTTATACCCCTGATCTTGTTCATCCTCATCTCCATTTGAGCAAGTGGGTGAAGGGGTAGGACTCCGCCTAGGCCGTTGTGGAACGGGTTCAACAAGTTCTGGCGTGTCTGGTGCAGGCTTTTTCTTCTTTAGAGGTATTACATAGGATTCCACAGGCTGGGATGTAATTTTCCTCTTGTAGAGCGTTAATCTACCCGTGTCGGCGTCGATAAAATGCTCCTCTTGGTCGTCAGATAAAGGTGGTCGACCAAAGCCTCCACTTAGCTGAGTCTGCCTCAATGGCTCCGAGTCCTCGGGCACCGTACGAGGTGCAAAAACCTTCGGCGCCACCTTCGGTGGTAGCGTATAGAGGATCGGCATGGAAGTCTTCTTCAGTGGAACACTTGTCCTCGGTACCGAAGGTGTGTTCGGCTCCGACGCCTTGTCTCTCAACCGTTTCAGGGAGTCCGAGACTTGCTTCGTAAAAGAAGCGGACGGCTTCGTCGATCCGACCGACGACCTCTGTCCACCCGCAGGGGAAGAACCGAGTGTCGACGATTTTTCCTTGGGTGGCGGAGGCGCGGACGCACCTTCGACAGCTGCGCTCTGCTTCACCGTCCCGGCCTTAGTCGTCGATGTCGCAGACTTTGGAGCAGCAGATTTATCTGTCTGCGTCGGGGCTCCAGACTTCGGCTCGGTGCCCCTCGCAGACTTCGCTTCGACTGTCCGTTTGCCTGTCGGTGCGGCAGTCTTGGTTGAAGGTGTCTCGACAGTCTTCTTCGACTTCCACTCGACCATCTTACTCGACACTGGCTAGACGACCTTCTTCGAGCCGGTCTCCTTGGCCCCTTTCGGTACCTTAGCCTGTTCGACAGCCTTCTGCGGCTTCGAGGGCTCCGAAGACGACGGTTTCGATGTAGTCCCAGACGTCTTCGGTGTCGATGGTTTGTCGGCCATCTTTGTTGTTTTCGATTCCGATGGTTTCGGTTTGTGTAATGGAGGCTCCGCTGGTATGTCCGTAGCCGGGCCAGGAGGCAGGGCCGAGGACGGAGGAGTAGGGTCGTGGGTAAGGCCGTGTGGCGATCCCGTGACCTGAGCCTTAGTAAACGTACGCACGGGGCATAGCTCTTCCTCCGAGCTATCTTCCGCGGCCCCATAAACTTCCTCGTCGTCCCCTACCTCCTCGACGTGTTCGTCTAGGTCCAGGTCCTCAACGGGCTCTCCGTAGTCGGCCTCGACCTCCGCCGACGTAGGTGAGATCTGCAGTTGAAGCTCTTGCTCGTCTGCTTCGGGGTCGCCAAAGATGTCCGCCGGCGCCGATCGCTGGGCCTCGAGGCGCGCCACGCGCCTAATCTTGAGCGTCTTCTTCGATCTGAATCTTGAGCAGGCCATACAGTTGGCCTCGTTGTGGTCCGGCGACAGGCACTTGTTGCATACAGGATGCACGTCGATGTGTGGGTACTTCGATCCACACACGGGGCAGTACTTGAACGGGCTCCGTTCCATCGTAGCGTCGTCCGGGTCTTGCTGCGTCGACAGGGCCTCGATGACCGAAGAGTCACCAGACTCCTCAGATATCCGACTCGAAGAGTTGGAGTACACACGAGACCGAACGCGAACAATACCGACGAAGTAAAGAAGGCCTTTTGGCCTTAAAGAAATTGTTTCATCGATTCCGAACAGGAGACGTCGAAATCACATCCGAACCCAATGGCGGAAAAAAACAATCTGGGGATGGAGTCGATGCCCATGCGCACTGTAGTCCAGGGGAGGAGCCACCTATCTCGTGATACTTCGAAGACTCTTCCAGGACAACAATGTGCAATCATCCGGACCCAACACTAGGCGGCGATCTATGCAATAGATATGAATTTAGCAGCCCACATGCCTCGAACCATGCCTTCTGATTAGATAATTTTCCTTCTGATGCCAGATGGGCCACAGGGGGTGGCATCTCCCAGGTCTGGGGAAAGTCGGGGTCGCATATCAAAGGTGGAAGAGGCTTTGAAGCCTCTGGCCTGGATATACTAAAACACTAGCCATCCTGCTGGAGGAGGAGTGAACACCTTCTTCTAGAGCAGGCATGGTTTCTGACCTCAGAGAGTGTGGGCCCTCACCTGCAAAGGGTCAGAAACTCATTTGTTGTGGCAAGCTGGACGATGCCAGTCAGCCAGCACACTAAGAGACTAGTTGGATTCAGGAAGCACTTTAAATGTGCCCTATGTATGCATGTCAGGAAAAATGTAAAACTGGCATCAGTATTAGGATTGGCGTCCTGGTACGGGCCATGCAGCGGAGGGGACAGGCTGAGGCGTTACGCCTCGAGGAGGTTTAGCAACTTTGTAGGCAAACAATCTCCCTGGTGTGGGATACCCTCCTTGAGCATTTCCTCACCCTTACTAAGGATGGCACACTACCTCCATGACCCATGCAAAGTGCTTCCCCTGTGATGCGCCTTCCTCTTCCCTGAACCGAGCCCCGATGAAACTGCCCCCCCAGTTTATCCACGTTTCCCCCCTAATTCTGTCTCTGATCACGTGTTCTGGCCCTATCGGTTTCATGTACCTATTCATTATCCCCATCCTATCTCCAACAACACCCTGGTCTCAGACTCCTTCCTGTTCCCAGCTGACCTTCTCTAATTTAGTTCTGACGTGACCCTTTGCTTTGTGGATATTCTCAGCGGATACCCTGTAAATCTTGCTCAGTTAAAATGATTGTTGTCAACTGTGGAAAAAACTAAATAAACAACTTGTTAAAAAAAAATAATAATAATAATTTAAACATTTTCCTTAAATTCTAAGGTAGTCAATTTAACAGCCCACCACCAGTTACCACAGGGCTGAACATTAAACCACATGTCAATTAAAAATACAATGTCAGCAATGCATATTGTTCACCTTCAGGAGTTTCAGTTCACTCACCAAAAAAACCAAAGACCCATCCAGTCCAAGCATCTATGGAAAGAGAACATATTTGTTCAGAATACTTTATATGACGGATACTTTTCTTAAATGTCTATAGGCTACAGACAACTTTGATTTTTTTTTTTAAACATACAGCCAGACCATTTCATTTTATTAATGATATGAAACTTCATCCTACACATGACAACAAATTACAGTGCCTTGCCCATAAAGATTAGACACATAGTGATGATGAGCAATTATTCAGTGTTTTTGTGCCATCTATTCTATTAAACATGACAAGATTAACCTCTATGTTCTCTTCCTGTATGCTATGAAAGAAAACTGAAGTCTAGTGGTCTCAGTTTCATGATTCTTTACAGTCATTTACTTAAAGGAACTATGTGGCATACATTTCTGCTTACATGATACAGGGGCAAACATGTTTATATTTCGAAAGTAAAAAAACTGCATTTAGAAACCAACATCCAAAAAACAACTGCCGGTGATAAAGTAAAAACTCATTTATCCAGTTCAGGTTTTAATATAACAAAAAATGAAGCCTTTCCAGGATATAATTTGGCTTAGAACGCAACAAAATGTGTTTAAAAGTCTCATAGGCGAAATGTACAGTATATGCCACTTGGGTTATATGGCAATCAAATCCCTCAATTTGTCTGATCCCAATCTATAGTTCATTGCCTACATCACCTAGCATTACTTTTGCCTACTCTCTCGTTGTATGTTCATCTTTCCCTCTTACTCTCCATGTGCTACAACACCAGATATGGAAATAGAAGTTGATTACAAATATAAATCTGTACTACTGCATAAAGTACAAAAAGTTCCATAAGGATAAACCATTAATTACAGCTCCTCTTATATGCATCCAGTGAAGAGTTACAGCACTAATATGCTTTGAACGATGCAAACCGAGAAGCTTCTTTTCAGAGCAAATATTTAATGCTTGCAGCTTTAGGACTGCTTGAGAACTGCTTTCAATTTGTTTGCAGGCCAAATCACAAAGTCCTTTATTTACTAACATTTACTCTTTATAGACCTAGGGATCCCATTCCTGATGAAAGCTGGGGATCCCTTCTAGGGCCATGCAACAGTTGAAACATGTTGAAACACATGATGTTGGAACGTTACACACCTATACATCCTTACTTCATTTTTAACAATCTCCTTGGCCCTCCAGTAATAAAACTTCATCTTTTGGAAAAAGCTTCAAGGTATTTAGACTGACTCTTTGAAATTTGAACTATAGTTACACAAAGTACTCTCTGTAATCAAGGAGCTCATTAGTCAACATAATTATTTCTGAGGAGCGATGCGCTCCCATAAGGACGCGTGCCACCTAGGTTGGTAGGTGAGGGTTCGTCTTAGATTATTTTGTAAATCCTGGATCTTTTCCCATATAAGTGTCTGCTCTTTTAGGGCTCCCCCATTGGGAGCATATCTTCACGGGATTACTATCGTTTTTCGCATTTGTCTTGATGTTGTATGGTTAAGATTGATAGGTAACAGTCTGCAACAGCAAATTTCACTGTTTCCCACTATCTTTTTTGTGGGTGTTTGTAGGTAATAGTAGGTAACAGGTAATTTGGATAATCTCAATATGTTCTTGATGTGTCCCACTTTGAGATTATTCTGGTTAGCTGAGAGTACTTTCTTATCCACTTTAATTGGATAGCATGTATCTGACTCCTAAGCGTACATAAGGGCAATGTTAATGGAACCAGCTCAACAAGTGCAAACTAGCGAAGGATCCCTGAACTTCGCTGATATTCACCAACTGGGACAGCATGATGTGCAACCT
This sequence comes from Lissotriton helveticus, assembly GCF_964261635.1. Lineage (NCBI taxonomy): Eukaryota > Metazoa > Chordata > Amphibia > Caudata > Salamandridae > Lissotriton > Lissotriton helveticus. The sequence goes on along the minus strand of NC_136063.1, from coordinate 1,053,140,523 downwards.
GGTATGTGCAAGAACACACTTGTATCAGGATGGAGAGAGAGTATGAGTGGTGGTCTGGAGCAATTTCACACACTGAAGACAAGTACCCTGAGAAACAAGAGTCGAAAATAATAACAACAACTGAAAATGGAAGATAATGTCAAGGCCAGCCTTGTAAATAGTTCAAGCTCCTAATTAGTCAATATCTAAATACATTAAGCTGAGGTTCTTCATGATTCTTTGGCTTTTGTTAATATATTCAGATGTCTTAGAAAAGATAATCTCTCACTATAAATAGGAAAATGTGTTTACTTCTCCATAATGTGTCTCTGGATATAAAAATACTTTTATTTCACCTTCATACAGATGTTTACAAGCGCGCACACAGTTTTCAACTGTGATGTGGGAAGTCTGTGTTTACCCTTTATATATAGCTTAATGGTGACGAACTACAGCCTTTTTAAGAAAAATAAAACTCAATTACTTACTGTGCTTAATTCCAGTAGTTTACTGTGCAACCATGCACAACAATCTAAAGAGACAATCCATGTACACCCACGCTTTACTGCAGCTATCTACAAAACTTTTATTTAAATGGACACATGGAACACCAGCTACTTCGACTAGGGGAGTAAAGACACAGCTAGAAGCAAGCAGCAGATGTGCCCCACCCACCACTAAGAGTCAGAAGACTCTGTAAACTACAATCATATCAACTAACTCTGCCTGTCCTTTCAAATTGCCTTGAATACCTCAGCAGGAAAAACTGTTCAGAAATTAACACTCATGTCTCACTTGTCATTTATAAGAATAATTTGTAACAATTTGAAAGTAAAAATAAAAAAATGTGGCTCACACCTCGCAAAGACCCACAGTCAAGAAAAACAAAATAGTAGCTCTCAACGCAAGCGGTGGAAAGTTACAAATACTTTGGCCATCCTCCAGGGGAGGGTCAATCAGACAAGAAATGGTGAGGCTGGTATGCCCTTACCAAAGAGAGGCAAGCAAATGAAAGCGATGTAGACAACAAATGGTAACCAATGGGTGGGCTCCAAGCCCCCTGCAAGTACACGGCTCGCAAGCAAAAGTGCACGCGCTGTCTTAGGTGACAACTAACTAAGAATATGGTTTTTAAAAAGTTGGAAAGTTAAGCACCTTAACACAAGGTAACATGCCCAGGAATGAGGGGCTGGGGAGCAACTGAGGAGTGGCATGTGTCGGGGGTGTATCAGGGGAAGTGCAGATTTTGGGGGGAAAAACTATAAAATAAAAATCTGAGCGAGACAGGAAGTAATGGTTAGGCTGGGGGTATGAACAAAAGCAACACCACAGAGCACACAGGATGTGAGGGGGAGGCAGCACCTAGGAAAGAGAGCAATAAACCACACGCACTCCCTTGGAGAGATAAAAGGGAAAAAAGTAGTTCCCTAAAATGTAAACAATGAAAGGATACAAGCCATACAATTAAATTAAAAGCATAGTAAAGAAGTTATGCTCAGGGAACGAACACAAGAAGAGAAAGGAAATCTATCTAAGTAAGAAAATGAGAAAGGCAAGAAAGCAAATCAATTGCTTTACCACCTTACAAAATTTTAAAAAGATCTCTCCAAATGCACATTCCCAGAAATCCCTCATATGTACCAAAACGTAATCCCTCTTTTGTCAGCCTCCTTATAAACCTGTTTCAGTGGATGCCCTGTTATTGCTGGTGTGACCATAAAGGCAATGCCATGAAAAGCCAATGAATTCAATTTGCCACTAGACAAATCATGCATTCATCAAAGACAATGGGCGTGGTTTGGATGTCGGCAAAGATGGCGGCGTGAGCCTTCCTCTACTTCCGTGGTAATACCAGAATCTGCATTTTCACCCATCTCCAGCAGTTTTTGTAGGCATCCCTAGCAGCGACGGTGTTGCAGAACATCTGAGGTGTCCAGCGGTACCGAAAATTGGGTACTTCGACTATCGACAGGCGCAGCAGAAGACTATTCATCTCTACCCCTCTCTGGTCACTCATTCCGACCACGTTACCGTGCACCAGCGCTCCTCGAGGCACCACCGACTCCAGGAGGAGCGAGAGCAAGTTTTACTCACCAGACCATCAGCGAATGTAAGACTGAACAGCTTCAAGGATCCGAGGCCGCACCAACGTAAAAATAACAGGCTTCCAGCTTATTAGGCTGCAAAGTAAGGTTGCGCACCTGTGCCAGAGATGGCGGCCATGCCTGTTATTTGTGCTTAAAATTAAGACCTGTGCTTTGAACTCTGATTACACTGTGATAAAAGTCCACACGTTCAAGTGCGCCCACAGACTATACTTATAAAAATGATTCCCCTCAGTCAACCAGAGAGCACCATGAGGCACGAACAGCTTGTGTTTCAATTGTTTAAAATGGCAGGTCCGTAACTTTCACGATCACTGCACGTGAACTGCAGATCTTTCATAGTGGTAAGTACAGCAGCCACAAACGCATGGGGGCATGATAGCAGTACTATGTATTAAAGCAATCCAGCGATAAAGGGACAAATCAAGCTTAACCGTTTTTTGTGAAGCTCACACCAACACTACGTACACCGTGTGGATTGTGCACAAAACGGCGGGCATATCGAGGCCGTAACCACAGCGCCACCAAAACGGCCACACGCTTTCAGTGCCCAAAGCACAACCGAACAGGGCATGTTTAAGTCAAGTCGCGATCCCTGCGTGTGACTGTGTCTAACAGAGATGTTCTAATCCGAGGCAATATTGTGTATCCTGGCTTGCCATTGGATGGCTGGCCCTAAAATGGCGGCCTCCATGTAATGTTCATCTCTGCTGTTTCTGCTCTGCTAATTTACCACATTGCTTAAACCTGAATCTTCAAGTTAATACATTTAGGGAGCATCCTTCAAGTTAATGCCTTTGTGGATCTCCTACTCTGTGTATAGAATCCCATCATTTGCAGCTCTATGCCTGACCCTGATATGGCGCTCATGTTAGTTTTCTAATATATTCTAGAAGACTCTGGGTGCACTCTAGTCCTCTGTTGTTTTCTACACACACACACACACACACACACTGTACTCCGCAGAATAATCTGCGGTCTGTGTCTTTCAATGACAACCATCGATTAACGGCTGACGACAACCAGTCAATCAGTCTCAATCAGTCACACCAGCATTCAGTGATGTGAGGCTACCAGGGGCATTCTGCACCTAATGATCAGCAACTGCCAGTGACTATCAGTGATACCAGTTATACCAGTGTCTATCTGTTAACAATTACTGTTATCAACTGCTGTAAACAGAGTAAGCAGTGCTAGTGCTATAAAACAGCTGGGCCAGTTTTACCAGGACATACCAAGTCATCACTACGGCCAGCTGCTAGTGTTTGCAAGATACACTTAAGAAATACTGTAATCGCCCAAAGATGGCTGACAAAGAGACTAAGAGCCTCAAGAGAATCCAGGCTAATCCACCAAACCCAGATTCTCCTACTGAAGGCAAACACAACATCAATGCAACGATGGATACCATATTAAGTAAACTAGCAGAAGTCCACTATCTCGCTAAATCCACGAAAGAAGAAATCTCTGTGATCAGACAGGATATTAGGGACACCAATGTTAGACTATCAGAAACAGAAAGCAGAATCAGCCAACTAGAAGATACGGAAACCAAAATGAATAAATTTCTCAAAAGCCTAACAATCACGATGGACTCTCTAACGAAACGTCTATCAGGGCACGAGGACAGAAACAGGGGAGGGAATTTAAGAATTTCTGGACTTGCTGAAGCAGAGGAAGACCCATCTGGTTCATGCACCGCTTTTCTGGAAAGTTGGTTTGCACAAGCCACTAACCTGTCTCATTTTTTGTGGGAGACTGGAAACCAGTAGGTCTTTAAAGCTACTTGCATTTTTGTATGCAAATAGTGCTTGGTCCCAGTTCCTTGTTCCTATATTGAGAATCTGCCAGTTTTTTCATATTATTTTCGCCACCCTGATCGATGCTTCGTTATAGGTTGTTAAGCAGGTAAGCGGTGCAGATGTGTCATTCCGCATGTTGTCCTTAAGGAGTGCCTCCCTATTCTGGTTGCGAGCGCGTTTTTGGGTAGTTTCAATGATTCCCAATACGGCACATCTGAATCACACGCTGACACGTATCGTATCACACCTTCGCGTTTATTCTGATTACTACACAGACACAATGGTATGAAGTCACACAAATGTAATGGTGCCTAAACCTGATGCTAACTCATTTTTGTGTATGTGTGTCTTTTTGTTTGTCTGTTTCTTACCCCCACAGGTACAAAACTAGAGGAAACCATCCTCTTATATCGCACCTTAGCGAGTGCGTCACTTAGGAGCTTTAACATATTTTGTAAACCTCTGTTTTAATTCACCATTCACATATACGTCCTGATGAAAGCCAGAATTAACACAAGGCTTGGCTGAAACATGTTGACCACACTGGATGTGGGAGTCCATAGTCATCTCCACACACATCTGAAGCCTTGCTTTTAACACTCCCACTGGCCCTTTATTAAATTACCCTTGTGGACATTGGGACTCTTAGGACAGTTTTTAAACCTACACCCTTAACACCATCACTGCACACTCGCATAACACAATCCGCTCCGTTGTAAACAGACGTAGCAACACACCGGAGGCACACTCAGTGCCCTAGGGGGCCCGATGATGAAGCATGCCTTCATAAAAAACAAATTAGTTTTTTTCTGACACACACAACCTGAGTTCCTTTTTGATTTCTATAAGCTTTATCTACGTGACATATTTCATAACTCAAGTGCCATGTTTTTCAGTGACAACCTTGTATATACAGGTGGTACCTCATTGAATGGTAAGCCCTATACACGTGAAATGTACACATTGTAAATCAATTTAACACCACTGTGTCCACTAATTTAAACGTATTTACAAATAGGTGTTACAACCTCTCCTCATGTAATGAGTAAAACGCACAAAACTAATCCCGGAGTCAGAGAATCACTTACAATGCTCATAACGCAATTATGATGTTGCAAGCTCCTCTCGGTGCTATGGCCCATAACAGTCTCAAGATAGTCTCACTGAATGTTAAGGGCATAAACCACTATCAAAAGGAGAAACATCCTTGACTATATTCAAAAACAGAAGAGTGATGTCTTCCTTTTACAGGAAACGAAGATCGATTCCAAACAATTTAACTCACTTAGAAATAGGTTTCACAGCGATGTTGTTGGCTCTGATGCAATAGGTAAGAAAAATGGTGTCCTGACTTTAGTAGCCAAAAAAGCCAACATAGACATGGTGACAAGCGCATCTGATACTCCGGGGAGGTGGATCACAACAAAGCTGGTAAAAGATAGTATGGAATTTTACATTACTAATATTTATGCCCCCAAAAGATATGACTCCGACTTCTGGGAAGGGCTTAGCAAGCAAATTGACACGATCCCAGATTCTGCTATGCACATATTAGCGGGCAACTTTAACCTGCCCATGGACCCTGCCTTAGATAGGGACTCACGCTGCCCTTTTCGTACTAATAACTCTCACAAAGCCCTTGTCAATCTTTGCACAAGCTTCAATTTGTCAGACACTTCCAGGATACAAAATCCCACTGGGAGGGAGTACACATTCTATTCATCTCCACGTAATTCTTACTCACGCATTGATTACCTACTTATTTCCGGTAACGCCATAGCCAGGATCGAACAAACCTCCATTGAACCAAGGGTGATCTCGGAACACTCCTGTATTAGCTTATCTACAACTGACCCGAGGCTTTTTAAAAACAGCCTCTTTGGAGACTCAATAATGAAGTTTTAGAAAATGAATTAAATAGACAAAACATCGAAAGTGTGATCCAGAATTACCTTATGGTAAATAAAATTGGAGACACCTCGGACCTCACAAGATGGGAGGCTTTAAAAAGCACAATCAGAGGTGAGATCATTAAAATTAGATCTGCCATGAATAGGGACTCCAATAGCAATCTTGAAAAACTAGAAAAGGAGATTGCTATGTAAGAAGAAAAACAGGTTATATCTAGAGATATCTCAGTCTTGAACGAAATAGTGAAAATGAAATACAATATAATAAAATAGTAAATGACAAAGCAGGATTATGGATAAATAAACAGAAAAGCATTAAGCTTTGTGAGTACAACAAGGTGGGGAAGAGCTTAGCATCATACTTAAAGTTCAAACTACAGAAGAATAAAATTAAGACCCTAATGGACCAAAAGGGATTAGCTCACTCTGACCTTGATCTAATTGCTGAAATATTTAGGAACTTCTACAGCACTCTGTACACTAAGAACCAGGATCTGGAAAGCACAAAGACCCAGGACTATCTGAACAAATGCACCCTACCTGCCCTCTCAGAACAAGAAATAAACAAAATTAACAGCCCAGTTACCGTTACAGAAATCGTAAACACGATTAAGGCCCTCAAAGCAGGGTAGGCGCCGGGCCCTGATGGGTTTAATTCCGTGGATGTCATTGTAAAGGTCCCTTTCCTGTCCAATTAAACATATATGACGGACTAGTTCAATATATATACAATTAATATATTCTTAGTCTTTTCATATTTTACCTGCTTAGTGACCTACAATTCCCACAAAATCCTCAGATTTTTTGTAGTAACTGAGACTGACTGCCGTTTTCTTAATCCACTTAAAAGAACAAGAATAATCGGCAGCCTAAAACAACACTGAGAAACTACAGTTCCCAAGTTTCTGATGGATTAATTGTAGTTTTTGAAGTCACGTGTCTAAGTCCCACGGGGGTAACAGTAAATACGACGTGAAGTGCTTTCAAAATTTGTTGTCGAGAGACATCGATAAATGAAGAAGGGTGAGCTAAAAGACCGATATTAATAATCGGCAGTCAAAAACAATACTGATAAACTACAGTTCCTAGGTTTCCGCTGGACTAATTGTAGTTCTGAGGTCACGTGTCCAAAACCATCACGTGAGTGGCAGTAAACAAAATGGCGTTTGTACAACACACTGGCGCCCCCCCAGAGTGCTTAGAGGGACGTCCGGTGTACCGACTGGAAGGTTGGTGCTTTGCCATAACTTAAACCGGCTGGTGCGTTTTTGCAGTCGGTCTCCGGCTGGAGACCGTGATGAATGCGCGCGAAGGATTCGCTTGCGTAGGAATATGCGCATAGTATTAAGAAAATAATGCGCAGTTTTGTTGAGCAATGTCGTGTGCAATACCGGGCATGACAAGCAAATTGGGAATATCGATTCGTCTGTGTATTTACCTGTCTGTGTATAAACAAGTTTAATGTAATAACTATCTGAATACACTAAGCAAGCGCAAGAAAGATGAGGAATATCTCTAGATAATCATTGCGCAGCATACTACAATTCTAGGAACATGATACAATGTCCTGTCTATTTAATGAGACCTCAAGGTACATAGATTCATTTAAGACTGAATTTAAATTGCAGAGGAAGTGTGATTGTTTGGAGTCAATCAAAGTGGTCTTTTTTGTTTTGTGTTTTACTAGAGCGGTGCTCCTCATACCTGAGCAGTAGCCAGGTGGGGTGATGCATTTCCTCCTACCGATTAGGTTAGATGGCTAAAATTCTAGTTATGAGATAAAGGTCATTTTTTGGACCATCTCTATAGATATGATGAAGTATTCTCATCATATGGCTAAATTATAGATTCATGCCCATGTGCTAATTTCACTGTGTTTGTGTTTACTGTGGTGTATTGTTTCTCCCTTCTTTTTCTTTTTTCTTTTACTTATTAGTCGTGGAGGAGAGGACTGAGCAACACCGAAAAATATACAGGTGATATTTTTCCATTTCTGTGCAGTAGCCATTAACAACTAGGTCCTGAAGAAAGCAGTGACATATTTAGAGTCACATTTGCTGAAACATGTTGACCCTACTGATTTGCAGATATTATGTTAAATCTGCTTGTTTTCTTGAATTTTAATATTGGGAGTATTGAGGGAACCTAATAAAATAACTCTTCACATCCACTCAATTACTACCTAATTTTAATACTTGCACTTTATTATCACAACATTTATTTTTGGCACTGTAATTCAGCTACCCGGATACACAACACTTTCCGGTCCAACCCAAGAGACAACTCTTGATTTACTTGTAGTTGTTTGTCTGTCAAATATTACGCTTATAGACAGACTGTACTTTCTCGTGGGTAAGGAGAGCCCAAATGATGTAGGGCGGTACCGGGCGGGAGCTGATGGGCACTTTTTCCAAAACCGAGGAATTTAAGTGCAGTATGACACATATTTTCACTTAGTAGTCTTACTCCTGTCCATCTCACAACACCCAACTTGATGCTTACACAGTGAGATTGTAGCATTTTTTGACCCCCAGACATTTCTTTCGTTTGTTGAGTGTGAATAGGGCATGTGTCTGTTGGGTCGTTAATCTAGCCCTTGGACCCTCTCTCTAACTTTGTATTTTATTGATGGAGGGATACTCCACTGGGAACAGTGGTCTAAAAATCGCATAAATCTAGTTAAAGACCTTTTTACAGGGACCCTTCCCTTACCTTTCTCCGTACTTCAGTCTCGACACCAGCTAAATACGATATTTTTTATAAATTCCTAAAATTAAAATCACTCCTCACGCTGCACTCTATAAAACCCATACGACCCCTTGAAACTTTCAAAACTGCTATAACTACTAAAGTCAGGACACACTGTCTCTAAAATATACGAACTCCTATCCCCTAAGCCTTGCAAATCTCACATGAAGTGTGAAATAAAATGGGAATCCGAACCGAACTCTAGTAAAATCCCATTAGACTGGAAGAAAATACATATCACCCCCTTCTCGAATAAAATCTCTCCAAAATTATCGCAAGCCAAGCTTATGATAATAAACAGGACATATTGTACCCCTGAGAGGATCTTTAAACTTAACCTCAGCGAGAGTCCTAAATGTTGGAATTGTAATTCTCATGTTGGTAACCTTGCCCACATGCTCTTCTATTGCCCTATCCTACAAACATACTGGGATAAGGTCTACGAATGTATAAGCAAAACCTTTAACATAGTCCCTCCAAGGGAATTTTCCTATATCTTACTAGGCTTTCTGGACCCAAAGATCACAGAGGAGAATGATCGTTATTTGTTAGATCTTATGCTCACTTTAGCCTGTAACACTGTGCTGAATAAGTGGAAAAACTCCAAAGAAGTCTCCTTTAGGATGTGGCAAAAAGGTTATCTTTTCTCAGATGGGCTGACAACGTCGCACTTACAAGCCTCTCCCTGGCGTAAATCACACAGGACGCCTTTTTCTTCACAGAAGACCCACCGTGAAAATTGCCTCAATCTCCTATAATACTATGCCTACAGAATGCTATAACCTTGGTGGTACAAATGTACTGCATTGTACTTTCTACTATTACACATGTGATAACTGTGCCTGTAGGACAGCCTGTATGTCTCTCCAGCGTCTCCTCTGTGATACAACTGTACTGTATTGTATTTTCTACTATCGGTACAAAAGGGGGTGGTGATGGACGGGGCATCTGAACCAATCAAACACTCACACCCAGTCAAAAGATCTGGGTTTGATCCATCACCGTTCTTTAGCCCACTCTGCCACCCCAGTTCAGACATGGCTATATGCAAATCAGTCTGACCATGTGCCTCATGGGAACAGTCCAGCCCGAACTGCCAAGCCATGCCTTCCCTGGACCGGAAACAAGCTTCCGAGGACCGGTTTCTGGCATTCCAGCCATCTTCAGCCCGGCTTGCTTGAATCCAGTGGCAAAGTGAGCAAGGGACTCACGTCTGAGCATACCCTGCCACACTTATGGCGGCCAAAAGCGGTACAAAAGGGGGTGGCGATGGACGGAGCATCTGAACCAATCAAACACTCACACCCAGTCAAAAGATCTGGGTTTGTATTTTCTACTATTACTGCTTGTTTGACCACCTGTATGTCTCTTCAGCTTCACTGCGACTCCCACGGTAATGCACTTTATCATTATTTATTTGCTCTTTTCTTGGAAAATTCAATAAAAATGATTTGAAAAAATATATATTTTTTTTTAAACAAAGACAATGGGCCCAATTCTCACTGATGCTGCTCTGACTTACTCTTCCAGTACTCCTGGCTTACTAATGAAAGTCAGCTGTAAACTAATAGTACTACAAGATTAAGTCACACCTACTCAAGGAAAAACTTTTGTGATGTGGGTTGAATGTATCTGAATTCTGTAAATGTGACAGAGAGCCAAAATGCATTGCGTCCCATATCAAATGACTGTTCAACGGAAGGAGGGACTTGAGCAGTGATGAAGGCGCACAAAGGACAAATATGTAAGGGAAATGGGTAGGGTACTCTAGTAGAAAAACTCAAAGTTGCAGTGTTCTGGTGGCGTGAGCGAGCAGTGAATATTATGTAGGGTAGGTAAAATAGTAGAATTCTTTTATCAAAGGTGAGGTGGAAAAGTGCAGCAGTATGTAAGATGAAGCGGGCACAGCACTGTGGTGGTAAAGGAGATGGTGCACAGCACTTCAGTAGCAAAAGGTGAAAGGTTCAGTACTCTGTTTGGGAAAGTGAAGCTGGCTCTAAAAAGTTGATGTGAATGCATCACTTTGATAGCGAACGTGAGGGAGCTAAGTAGTTTGGAAGAGCAGGTGAAGCTCTTGTGGGTGCAAATGTTAATAGAGCACAGTGCTTTGGTGGCAAAGATGAAGGATTAACAATGCAATCTAGCAAAAGTGGAGCTTGTGTAGCAAAGAAAGGGGAAAAATACTCTGATATCCAAAGTCACAAAGCACGGCACTCTAGTAGTCAAGGTAGATGGGGCACAATACTCTGGAGCAAGGGCACATCACTTTGGGGGTGGTCTTTCATAAAGGGGTACTGCTATAGGAAAGCGATGGCGATGTGGACGCAAAGACGAAAGGGTACAGTGGCCTTGAAGCAAAGCTAGCCGGTCACAATATGCTGGTAGTGATGGAAAAGAGAAAATAGCACTCTTGTAACAACCATGAACATGCTCATCAATTTGCAAGCACAGCAGGTGGGGAACAGAACACTGGGAATAATGGTGAATGAATCACAATCCTGTGCAAGGATGAAATGGTAGAATATTTTAAAAGCTAAGTTGAAGGGTGACACCACCATTGCTGAAGGTCGCAAAGTGGTCTGGAAGCAGAGGTGAAGAGTCAACATGCTTTGGTAGGGAGTTAAACAGAGCACAGTACTAGCGTAAAGTGGCTGATAGGTAGTACTTTTCTTTTTTCAGAGTGCACCATTCCATAATTCAAAGAAAAAGCAAAATAAATTAAGCGTGACTGAATTAAATAATACTAAGACCTTTCTTTAAGTTTTCCAAAACCACACATATTTGATAAGATATCTACATAAGCTGCATTACTATAAGGAGTTCTCATTTTCGCGAGATGTCTATAATCACAGAAATATAACAGACTATACAATGTTGCTTTCAGTCGTTTTGACCAAAGGTAGCTCGGGTTCAATGTGACGTTCTGGTAAAGAAACAAAGGCTGTTCATATTCTTTAATGTGCCCTGCATCTTTGACACTCTGATAAAATGAACACTAAGTACACTAAGTGTGCACATCGCAGTATTTGGCTCTAAAGAGAGCAGTGGCTCCATGCACTGCGTGAAAAGTAGGTCACTGAATATGAGCAGTGGAAGGATACAAGTTACTAAATCAAGAGGATGGTAAAAAAGGTATGCTCCAGGGAAGGCACAAACACAAGAAGAAGGAAAACCATCAAACAAGAAGCAAGTAAAAGAGAGTGACAAAGCCCACCAATGGTAAGCAATGGATGGGTGTAGGCCCTTGCAGGATCTTGGTAAGCACACAATAGTTCTTTTGCAACCAGACAGCTTGGGCTGTCCGGTACGCTGGACCTAAAAATGGTGTTGCTGTGTTTAGATGCAACATTGCTGCTGAATAATATTCTGGTACTTACCAATTAAATGTAAATAGTTTGTGGTTAAATATATACCAGTATTTTCTGAAGCAATCACATCTGCTTCAATTCAATATTGCCCTAAGTTGGCAGGTATGCCAGACGTGGGTATCTTGCTCACTTTGCCACGGGATTCAAGCTAGCCTGGCTGGTGAGAGGTCTTACCCCAAAACCAGCTTCGGGATGCTTGTTTCCAGGTCAGGTAAGACCTGGCTTGGCCGTTCGGGCTGGACCGTTCCCATAAGGAACAGGGTCAAGACTGATTTGCATTTGGCTGGGTCTGAACTGGGGTGGCAAAGTGAGCTTAAAAACTATGATGGATTCAACCTAGGTCTAATAATGACTGGGGGTGAGTGTCTGGAAAGTTGAGTTTCAGCACTCTGTCCATCATCTCCTTGTGTTTGCTCAGTTCAATATCCACCATTTGAATATTCTCATAATAATTTAATAAAACGTGAAGTATAAATTGCTTTAACTCATACATTTTGTAGAAGAAGTCTTTTTAATGCTGCATCATGTGACTAAACCAGACACATAATATGCTCATGTCTTGGCACATATTTCTAGGTCCATGATCCTCTATTGTGAGTTTATTTAGTAACCTTCATTTTGGATAGCGCATCTAAAATGCTGCAAAGCGTTTTCAATTTGATGCAGTTACACTCACTCGTTCCCAGGTAAGCTCTTCTGCAGCTCTGTCCCATTCTAAGGCATTCCAGTTCATGTCATCTGTGAAATAAAATGAGCAGACAGTTTTATAACAGAGTATGTGAAGAGAACATCTTAAGCGAACATGAACATTGGGTTCAGTTCTTTCAATATAAAAAAGAAATTGTTAGAAGTTTAACATTTGTAAATTTGACATGATTTTGGTATAAGATGGTATACAGAAATAGTTTTCTTAGACTTCAGTAAAAAGTACAAAACAAGCAAAATTTGGACAGGTAAAGTGCAAGCTTCCTTTATAAAGAAGACAGGTGGAAAAAGAGGGTCAGAACCCCATTCAGGGGGCCACGGTGTGAAGGGGCTACTGGGTCCAACTGTGAGGCTTGAGCCCTTTTATTCTTAATGTCCCAGGGCCTGGCCTACTACCCCCTTCTGCACTTGTCTTTCAGTAGTAAATGTGGTCGAGCAGTCCAAGGCTCTCTCAGGGAGTCGTGGATACAGATTAGTGAACACAGGTTCACAACCAACAACCCGTTTATGAAAAAAAAGAGAAGTATTTTATTACTATCGCTAACCACACAAAGAAAGAACACAACATTCACAAACAATTACACAGCCATCCCTTGAGATGCGGGCTCTAGTGTCTCTTTGGCGATTCCCTTTCCCACTCAATCCTATATCATTGTGTTGGAGATCGTGGTTACTACCCATTCAATATTTCTAACATCCAGGGTATGCCCCACATGTAGTCTGAGTCCCAAGAGTCCACTAACTACAACTCTAACTTAAAGTCAAAGGTGTTCCAGCATTATCGTGCTTCAACTAGCAGCAAGTTCCTCCGGGCCGATAGGCCCGAAACAAGTCTTGCCCACACCAGCAGGAGGGAAGCATTCAGAGTTCTGGAGAGCACCTAGCAGGCTGGTGCACACAGCGGCTGCTGCCCAAGTCAGGTGATGGCCAGGCGAGGTGCCATCCATATGGCTTTTATGGACCTCTCCTCTGCGTTTGACACTGTTAACCGCATGAAACTGTGGAGCCTGCTGAGGAATTTGGGGGTTGAACAGCCCTTGGTAGACCTTCTTTGTCGCCTGCATCGGGCCAACTTTGTTAAAATTCTATTTAGCCAAGATGGGGAATGAACCTTCCATATCAAATAGTCACAGGATGGTCATCAGAGAAGTATTCTGGCTCATTTGCGTTTTTTACTTTACATCAATCGTTTAGAGTGCTTTTGAACCCTTATTGGAAAAGATTTGCTGCAAATAGCGACGAGTGCAATTCCAGTTCTCTTGTACGCAGATGATGCCTTCATTGCAGGAACAGCTAATAGTTTACAAACCATGTTGGAATACTTTGCCCATTATATGAATGATCTGGACCTAAATGTTAATATGTCCAAATCTTGAACCATGGTCTCTGGTCCTTCAAATGCCAAGGTTAAAGCAGACAAGACTGGGGCGGTTAAGATCAATGGGGGATAAACATTTTAGCGATGTGGACATTCCATAGGATGAGGATTTACAGTGGGAATACCTACTTAAGCTCAAATGTATTCAGCTTAAGAGCTCAATAGCTGTGGTGTTCAGGATTGCTTCCAGGCTTTGCCATAAACCAGTGAGGGAACTTATCCATATTTAAAAATCTAAATGTATGTCAATCGCCTTATATGGGCTGGAGTTATCAAAACCTCTTAGGCCTACAGAGGGCTCAGAACAGTTTTTTGCACACTCGCCTGGGTACATGAATGCACAGCAAATGCAATCTGCCTTGATGAAAATGGACTGAACTACCTTGGGGTCTTAGTAGGATTCACCCCTCTGCATTCATGGCATAAAATCTAGCTTTCCCAGTTCGTTTAATTTTCAAGGTCAATGCTTACTGATGTGTTAACGCTCGCGTGACTAAAATCCCATGGTTCATGTATCTGAGGCGTACCTTCACAGACATTGGTATTCCGGACTACTATGACACCCCTGTATCTTTGAAATACGTTTCCAAGGAGGCTTTCGAATAGCTTTATTTTAGCTATGAAATGAATCACAGAAATATATGGCAATTAATCCAAATTGTCGCTACTCATTCAGCACTTCATATCTCAAATGGTATTGCACCCTATTTGTTGTTTATTTCGAACACACAGCACAGGTCTTATCTTACCCAATTTAGAATAAATATCTTACACTTTTTGCCCGCTTTTCCATCCCGGGTACGTGGCTTGATCAACTTTCTACCTTCCCTTGTGACCAGTTGCAGCAACATAGCACTTGCCACTTTATGCTCTTTTGCACCTTTAATTTATTTCCTTGTAAGCGTTGCATAGATCCCAGTTCACGCGCCGCTGAAATTAGACATTACCATCCTGTGCTCTTTTTTTTCTTTACAACAATCAGCCACCCTTGAAATATGTTTTGCTGTTTTAAACGTCATTAGAGTTGTTTTGAGTATTAGGAAGCAGTATGGTTCCTCCATTATACTGGAAGTTTTGTTATTTGATCACTGCCTTTTAGGATACTATTGTAATGAACTACGGTCATTTAATGTTTGTATTGGATCGTTTATGTCGAAAACATATGCGTTATTTGTTAAGCTGAAATTTTGAGGATTTCTAATGACGTGCAGCAGTTTAAGAGTTATATGGGTTTATTTTAAAGTTGCAAAGCTTTATTGGATTTGGCTTTTATCTTTTTATACGTATGCTGATTTTACTTGTGTGCGCTTTTATCGCGTGTTCGAGCAATAAAGAATTTTTGAATGACTGACTGATTGTCAGGTGAATTGGCCACACATTAACCCATCGGTTGCCCTCAGGGGTGCAGGTTCTCTCCCTCGCGGTTTCAATCCTGCAGCAATCAGAAGTTTCCTAGGGCTTCTCGGGCGTTCTGTTTCTTCACTCCGATGGAGTGTGGGGGCTGGTCGACGATCATGCCTGGGTCCGATGCTTGGGTGATGGTACTCTCACAGCATCCTCACTTCTCCAACACGGTGGAACAAGTTGCGGTCTTCGGTGCTCTAGGAGACCTCCTCCGACAGACTGTCACCACAACTCACTATCCACAAACACCGTCCCATCAACACAGTGAAGTTCTCCATGACAGGCACTCCTGGCATACATGGCTGCAGCACCAGTAGAAAAACAACGCTTCTGGTTTACCCAAAAGGTCAAACAGCGACCCTGTGGGGGGGCACTACGATTGAGAGTAGGAAGTTAATTTTTTAAGGGAACGATAAGCAATATACAAAGGGACATGTAGGTCAGTTTATGACAGAAATCCCTTGCACTCAGCGAAGGGAGCAATAGCAGCAGGACACGCTCCGCTCCCCGTTCCTTGGCTTTTATTTAGTACCCTGGGTACGTCTATGAATAATTAGTCGGCTCTGAACAACCCCTAGGAACAACCCAGCTGTTCTTTCAGGATTTGGCGATTCATCACTGCTTCAATATATCTATCACGCACAACCGTGGAGACTACTGCAGCATCCCACATGCGCTTGCTTTTCGTTGATGCGGATTCAAACCGCAATTAAAACCCATATCTATCACGCACCACCGTGGAGACTCCTGCAGCGTTCCACGGGTACTTGCTTTTTCATTGATGCGGATTTAAACCGCAATTCAAACCCAGTTCAGCTTGCATTGATCTCGAACAATTGAGATCGAAACGCCCTCAACCCCCTACAACATGAAACTCCTGACTGTGTAATAAAAAAAATTTGAGTGAGTAGTTTTCTACTATTGCTGTCAATGCGATGACTTAATTTTAATATCACCATCACTTTTCACGTCAGGCATATTGTCACTTATTGTGTGAGCACTTGAATATTTTGGTTTGGAAATACATTTATGTCCCTTTGTATATTTCTTATCGCTCCCTAAAAGAATTACCTTCCTACTCTCAATCGTAGTGCCCCACCACAGTTCACTTTTTGAATGAACCTTTTGGCCAAACCAGAACCATTGTTTTTCTAAAACGCCTTACCACAACAGGTTCACATATTTGGGTGCCCTTGTTTTTCTCTATTACTTGCAGCACCGGTAGTGCACAAAGTTTTCGTCCTTACTGTACTGCAGACTTTTTCACGGCAGTCCCTTCTGGCATATGGGGTTGCCACTACCACATAAGGCACCAGCCCTTACTGCACAGTGGTTTTGTACCACAGTGCCTCCTCCTGGCATACAGGGCTTGCCGCACCGCTTCCATACAAGGCTTCAGCCCCTACCACACTGCAGTTTCTTTTTACACTGCTATCTTCACAGCTGTCCTCGCCTCAGTTATGTTGGGCTACGACTCAGTCCTGCTCACGGGCTACGACTCAGTCCTGCTCACAGGCAACGACCCCATCGGTGTAGCAGCAGTTTCCGCACACCTTGCACAAAGAGACCACTTGACTGTGCTCCCCACTGGACCTTGCTTCCTCCAACGTTCTCTCTTCCTCACAGGGCACACTGGTCTTGGCAAGCAGGTAGGTGTTTGTTCTCCAGGGCGGGTGGTCTTGGTTTCCCTGGGTGATGTCCCCACATCCAGCAGGGAGACTAGCAGGCTTGGGTCCCCAGCAGTCTTTGAAGTTTTATGCTGGGGTTCTGATTCTTTTGAAGTGCCTATTCTCTGCTCTCTCACTCCCTTTTGAAAAGCAGACGGTCAGTCACAGCAAGGATGTCTCTGAAATGGATAGTCCCACAACGCAGGCAGGCATGGGAGTGACCAGAGTTTACACCTGTATGTCAGGCACAGTGATGTGCGGCTCCAAATGTTATCCCACGGCTCCCAGTCCTACTCTATGATTCTCTTTTCAGCCCCATCTCTTTCCTGAGATGTGCCCAGGGCCCTTACCTTTGACCACTCACTGAATCGAAGAGTACCCTCTGCTAAAACAATTCCTACAATCTTCTCTCTCCAAGTGGATTTCCAGCAACATTATAACCTGGGTCAGCTGCTTTTTAAGTGTTCTACCACTAGGTTCTGTTTTTCCCTAAATCTCAGCCCATTCACATTCCAGGTGTCGTTTGCGATCTTAAGACTCCCACTTTCACATTTTAGCCTCTAACCACCCCCCATATCCCACCAGATATTGGGCCTGAAATCCAACCCCTTCTAAATGTTGCAGCACCGCTAGTTATTTCTGATGTGTGACCTGACGATTTATTTTTTCCCCATTCTTTCCCTCTATGCTCCGCAGCCAATAAATAGTGCCTCCCCTTACACCCTCCCTGAGGAACCCTCCCCTTAACACTTGCGGTCATACCCACCATTTGAGAGCCTATGCAGAGGATGATTATGACTCATAACATCAAATTATAAGTGTAAATGTTGTAGCCCTCCACTTCACCCATCCTCATCTTTATATGGCAATTATCTGGTTTTGCTAGGGGGGTCACGTGGGTTTATTGGCCCCGCGCTCAGCGGCCATTTAAGGAAACCTACCAAACCCACACATTTCTGAAAACTAGATTCCCAGAGGCTTCCAGGGAGATATGGCTTGTGTGGATCCCCCAGCGTTTCCTTACCCAGAATCCCTTGCAAAGCTCGATTTTAGCTGAAAAACAATCCGTTTTTTCACACATTGGGAAAAACATTTTGAGGCAACATCGAAATTGCCTATCAAAAAATGTTTTGGGCCCTTGCCTGTCGCGGGTACTTGGGCCTCTCACACAAGTGAGACACCATTTTTATCGGGAGACCTGGAGCAAAGCTGGGTGGTAGGAAATTTATGTGAGCCCGGTGATGCCACACTTTCCAACTCAAAATTGTGTGAAAAAACTGATTATTTTCAGCTAAAATCGAGCTTTGCAAGGGATTCTGGGAAAGGAAACGCTGGGAGATCCACACAAGCCATACCTCCTTGGAAGCCCCCGGGTGTCTACTTTCCAGAAATGTGTGGGTTTGGTAGGTTTCCCTAGGTGCCGGCAGAGCTAGGGTTCACAAACTACAGCCAGGCACTTTGCCAAAAAGGGTCATTTTTCACTGTGAAATTGAGGTATGAACACGTTGTGTTTTGCGCCGTTTCCTGTTGCAGGCACTAGTCTGACCCACACAAGTGGGGTACCATTTTTCTCGGAAGACTTTGGGGAACGCGGGGCTGAATGAAATTCATGGATCAACGCAGATTCCAGAACTTTCCACCACAGAAATGTGGGGAAAATGTGTTTTTTGGACAATATTTTAGGTTTGCCAGGGATTCTGGGTTACGGAACCTGGTGGGGGCCAGTCAAGTCACCCCATCCTGGATTCCCCAGGGTGTCTAGTTTTCAAGAATGTCGCAGGCACTAGGCCGACCCACACAAGTGAGGTACCATTTTTCTCAGAAGACTTGGGGGGGGAAACAGGGTGGGTGGAAATTTGTGGATCCACGCAGATTCCAGAACTTTCCACCACAGAAATGTGGGGAAAATGTGTTTTTGGACAATTTTTTAGGTTTGCAAGGGATTCTGGGTAACAGAACCTGGTGGGAGGCAGTCGAGTCACCCCATCCTAGATTTCCCTGGGTGTCTACTTTTAAAAAATGTATAGGTTTGCTAGGTTTCACTAGGTGCCGGCAGAGCTAGGGTTCAAAAACTACAGCTAGGCACTTTGCCAAAAAAGGGTAATTTTTCACTGCGAAATTGAGGTGTGACCACGTTGCGTTTTGCGCCGTTTCCTGTCACAGGCGCAAAATTGTGGATACACGCAGATTCCAGAACTTTCCACCATAGCAATGTGGGGAAAATGTGGTTTTTTTGACAATAATTTTAAGTGTGCAAAAGGGTTTCGGGGTTCAAAAACTACAGCTAGGCACTTTGCCAAAAAAGAGTCATTTTTCACTGCGAAATTGAGGTGTGACCACGTTGCGTTTTGCGCCATTGGAAGGAAATTTGCGGATACACGCAGATTCCAGAACTTTCCACCACAGAAATGTGGAGAAAAGGTTTTTTTTGACAATTTGTTAGGTTTGCAAGGGTTTCTGGGTAACAGAACCAGGTGGGAGGCAGTCAAGTCACCCCATCCTGGATTCCCCTGGGTGTCTTGTTTTCAAAAATGTACAGGTTTGCTAGGTTTCCCTAGGTGCTGGCAGAGCTAGGGTACAAAAACTACAGCTAGGCAATCAGCCAAACAAGGGTCATTTTTCACTGCGAGATTGAGGTGGGACCACGTTGCGTTTTGCGCCGTTTCCTGTCGCGGGCACAAGGCCAACCCACACAAGTGAGGTACCGATTTTATCGGGAGGCTTAGGGTAATTCAGATTTGTAAATCAACTGTTATTACCTATTGAGTTTCCATGCATTTCCCTCTTCCAAATGAAAGACATTGTGTAAAAAAGAAGTCATTTTGAAAAATGACCAATAATTCTCTTGCTAGTATGAGTATTCCCAATTTTGAAAATGTGCAAATATGTACTGTTTCTAAACTCTATAATTTGTACTCATTTCAGAAATACATAGGTGTCTTTCATACCGATTTTTCCATGTATACATTTTCCCAGAATAATTGATCTATACCCAGTACATAATAAAATACCATTGCAAGTTGCTGCTCAGTTTTTGACTCCGGGTTCGTCGGGTTCTTGGTGAACCTACAAGTCCTATATATCCCCACAACCAGGAAGGTCCAGCGGATGTAACAGTATATTGCTTTCAAAGAGCTGTCATAATTACAAGAAGTTACAGGTGAAAACGTTGACACAAAAGGCTGGTTTTTTTCAACTATTTTTCAATTTTTCCAATATTTACCGGTTAGTTTCTATAAAGAAACCTTCATGGATTTACACAAATTACCCCTTTCTGAATTCAGAATTTTGTCTACTTTTCTAAAATGTATAGCTCTCCAGGATCCAATATTGCTTTCATACTCATTTTTACCATTAGCTGGAAGGAGGTTGAAAGCACTAAAAATAGCAAAAATGGGCTATGTCCCAGAAAAATGCCAAAACTGTGTGAAAAATGTTGGTTCTCTGACAAAAAAATGTCATTCCCTAAAAGCTGGGAAAATGGTGATTTTAGTCCCACAAATCCTTTTTTGATAACATTTGCAGGGAAAAACCCAAAGGCTTTCATTTGCAGCCCGTTTTTCCCATTTTTCTTAAAAAAAAAAAAAAAAATGTTACTGTATTTTGCTTAATTTCTGGGACCCCTCCAAGGGAATCCACAAACCCTGGGTACCTTTAGAATCCCCAGGATTTTGGAAGAAAAGGACGCAAAATTGGCGTGGATACCTTATGTGGTCGAAAAGTTGTGTACCACCTACAACTGTAGTCCTGGATGTTCCAACTTCTCCATAACCCGATTGAATAAGTGTTTATGATATGGATGTATTGTTTCCCCCCCATGGACCAAACATTTTTTAATCGAATATTGACGATGATTGACCCCCTTCTGTACTATGCACCGGTGTATTTATTGATGCCTTGCTTTAATAAAAAGAAATATAAAAAAAAAAGAATTCTCTACGGGTCTAATCAGCTCCGTACCTTGGTTATAGTATGAAGGAGGTCTTGTATCTCTCTCTCAGGACTCTATCTCCCAACAACCCGCGAGGGTGACAGGGAAAGACTGGAGCTGGATTTCTCGGTAGGAGAAAAGACAGCGTCTCTCTCAGTGTGTCAATGGAAGGGTCGGCTTCCTTCGGCACTCGCTTCAGCAGGGCGTCGGGCAAGTAGATAGCCAATCTGCTCCAAACCACCGTGTGTTTTGCTAGGGCAGATGCTGGTATATTTTTACCTGGAAGGTGCAGAGTTTGACGTAAGGTTGGACATAAGACGTCACTAAGAACTCACAGTTCTTTCAGGACTCCAGGAGTTCTAGGACAAATCAATACAGAAGCAGGGGGAATTCCCGGGCTGCTGAAGGCTTGGTTTGTTTAAGAACGCGTTGTGCTTTCTAGGAGTCTATGGGAGTAGCCTTGCCGTATTTGGACTGCATTGGCTATGACTTAATATGGGTTTGATTCTTATGCCTTTATAAGGATATGATTTGATATAACCACATAAGGGCATAAATCGGGAATATTTAAATAGGATCCTAGATACGTTTACAACAATTGGGCTTGGCCAGCCCGGACCAAAATCAGGGCTGGCAGGAGCAGAGGCGCCGAGGCAATCGGCAGAAGAGCCAGCAATGTCGCTTGGATGGACAACGGCAGCAAGAACGAGAGCGGATTGACGGAGGACGTGTCGCGGTGGGGCCGGATGGCACTCTTTGCACGGAAATAGAGACTATTCCAACACAGAACCAGTTTTCCCCACTCTGTCTGGTGTAGGAAACACAGTCCGGCGTGGATGGAGCCATTGGCCCGGCTACAGGGGGCTCTGGAAACGAGTGAGCGAGGGTCAGGATGATGTACTCAAGGGATTCACATCCATGGACACTGGGAGTGCGGGGTACGGCCCACGGGGCATTTAACGTGCTCATGTGACTCAGACGAATGGGTTTGAGCCTGGTGGTCCTGAGGGGTGAGGGTTCGATGAAAGAGTGGATGGTATACTGTTTTGCATAACAGCTGGTTAGACTTCGGTCGGGCGGGGCTGCCCTGTGCCAGGCAGTCGGATGATTCATTGAGTCTATGTGGGGAGGGAGGGTTACATGGACCTGGTGGGTCAGTGTGGTTGTAATCGTACTTTCTGCAAGTTGAGAGGGGTTTCTTGGGGGGTGGGTGGAGCTTTGGGGCGGGGTTCGGAGTCCTCAAACCAGGGTTGGTTGTGAGAATGAGGGGCTACCGCCTGCGGGTGGGGGGAGATTGGGTTTCCAGTTTTAAGGGTGTTGGGGTTGCTGCCGGGTCTGGCCTAAGATGGAATGCGGGAGATCGAAGGCGTCCTCCTCTGAGGGGGGCAAGACAAGACGCTGTTGGGGGATCCCCTCACTTTAGGCGAGGGATTGTGAGGTCGACTATACACTCATGCCAGGGATAACCAGAAATATAATTTGATCACATGGAACGTGCGGGGGCTCAATAATAGGGTGAAAAGGATCAGGGTGGCTTCGTAATTTAGGCGCTATAGGGTCAGCATAGCCCTACTCCAGGAAACCCACCTGTGGGGAGACTGTCTGAAATTCGTCCAACGCAGGTGGAGGGGTCCGTTTTTTGCTACATCCTATTCGGGGTTTGCTCGGGGAGCGCTTATTTGGGTGGCACCAGGAGTCCCATTTTAAGCTGTGGATGTTAAGCTGAATCCCGACGGGAGATTTGTGGTGGTGGTGGGGACCCTAGATGGATGCAATTTATGCCTTGTTAATGTTTATGCCCCAAATAGTGATGTTGTTTTTTTTTTAAGCAGAGTCAAGGGGCAGCTGGATCTGGACCCGGATACAGAACTGGTAGTGGCGGGAGATTTTAATTGTGCCCTGGATGGAGAGCTTGACCGACTCCCCCCCCAAAGCGAGACACTAAGCCTCGAGTTCGGGACGCAATGGGCCAGATGCTTCACAATTATGTTCTACTGGACGTGTGGCACCACCGTAACCCTAGTCATAGAGTGTACTCGTGTCACACTCCTGCTGCCAATACTTACAGTAGGTTAGACTACTTCTTCATTCAAAAGATGGAGGTCTATCGGGTAACAGAGGCACAATATCTAGCCCATTACTTATCGAATCATTCCCCGCTCCTGATTGTATATAGAAAATCTTTATTTGGATAAAAGAAAAATATCCTTAAAAGCATTTCACAGTAAAACCCCAAGTCAGCACATTGTTATAAGAGATTTCGAAGTATGTTTTGCAACAGTTAATCAGTAAGAGTCGTCTAAATCGTGTTACTCAGTTTCTGTTGCACGTTAAAGATGAAACCTTTATATGATGGACGACAATAACACTTAGCATTAGAACAAAGGGGTTTGATGTACTAACAGTTGCCGACTTACAACTCATAAAAACAAAACGATTCACAAAATTGATACTGGTTGTGCAAAAATGCAGTCTAAATGAGATAGGTCGCTGGACAGTGACGCCCAATATGATAAAATGCGACTAGTTATAAAACAATTTATTTTTTATTAATTTTTTTAAACTTAAGGTTAAAATACAGCTTAAGTTAGACAGCTAGACAGGGGAGAGCGGGGGTTACTGGTCCTTCCGCCTTTTGCTTGAGGATACGTGTGTAGATTGTGAAGGCAATGTTTAGAGCTGTATTTTCAGGGTTCAAGGATGTAATTATTGCCTGTCTACAGGTCCGAACACCCAGCCTTTTCCATTCTGCTTTGAGATTGCATCTACGTTGGGGCATAAGGGCGGGACATAAGCAAACCACGTGCTCTAGTGTTTCGGCTGTCTTGCCGCAACCTCTGCATGTTAAATCTTCCGTGGTGCGCCGCCATGGGGGCAGATCTTTTAGAAATCGCCAGACAACCATTCTGATGGCCAGAAAACTGCATTTTAAATTCAGTGAATAAGTACAAGAGAGATAGGTGGCGGGGGATAACCGCCCATAAGAGTTCATGACTGACCATGCATGACTGCGTTTGCAGAGGTGCGCTTTATCAATAATGAAAGAACTCAATCTGACGCTTTTTTTAATGCAGGTTTTAAATGCAGTTGTGCTGGGATTGAGGGCCCATAGGTCGCCCGCCGACATTTCGTGGATAGAATCTGTGAACAGGCGGCCATACAAGCCCCCTGGGTTTTTCTGGCTGATCTCTGACCAAACTGAAGCCTCTAGAGTGCCTATGTCTGCTTTTCTGAGTTTGTGGAAGAAATTTAGGTATGTGCCGATGTTGGAGGCCTCATAATTTAATAAGCCCAGTTCTAACCTGATCTGGGCAGCGGAGGCAGATTTGGGCAGATGGAGGACTTTTTTGTAGATTTTGGTCACAAGCTGGTTTAAGGTTATGTTTAATTTGCCCCTAAATATCTCAATGCCATACGCTAAGGTAGGCCCAATCTTTGCTCTCAGGATTTCCAGTAGGAATGATAGTGTTGGACCAGACAGCTCTTTTGCGAGCTTAGATAAGGTAACCTGTAAGATCGTAGCTTTTATTGCGATCTCTTTGCGCTGTTTGGAGAAATTACCCCTTGAGTCAAAGTGGACCCCAAGGTATTTATATGTGCGTCCTGTTGTTAAGCTTTTATTATTATATGACCACCCACCGCCACCAATGCGTTTCCTCCCGAATGCCACTACTTGGGTTTTCTTTAAATTTACCTCAAGTTGGTTCTTAATTGTATAGCTATAAAGCTTATCCAAAAGCTTTTGAAGCCCGACCCGTGTAAGGCTGAAAAGAACCAGATCGTCGGCATAAAGAAGATTGCTTATTGCTAAGCCTCCGACCTTAGGGGGGTGACTATTTATTTTGTCAAGTGCGACCGACAGTCCTGCTATGAACAGGTTAAAAAGAAGGGGGGCCAGCACGCATCCCTGTTTGACACCTCTAGTTGTCATGATTTTCCGCGAGAGATGCGTGCCAGACCCCAATTTCACCTGGACCCATGTATGTGAGTACAGTTGGAATATCGCCTCAAGAAGTTTTTCAGGGATCCCCCATTTTTTTTAGTTTTTCCCATAGTGCTGCCCTTGGGACCCGATCAAAAGCAGCTTTAGTCAACAAAACAACAGTACACAGTCCTGGAAGATGAGAGCGTTTTGTCGATAAATATAGACAGTGTTAACAAATTAGTCATAGTCCCAGAGTTGGCAGTAAAGCCAGTTAGGTTAATCGGAATCAGTTCGCGCAGCTCGGCCCATGCCCTCAGCTCCTTCAGTAGAAGACCTGCATAATGCTTGGCCTCGATGTCTAGGAGGGCAATTAGTCTGTAGTTGCTTGGGGTGGCGCAGGAGCCTGATTTGTGGATTGGGTGAATTATTCCACCACACCAGGAGTCCGGAACAGTTGAAGTTCTTAGTGCAAAGTTGAAGAGGTTGGTTATGTGCCCCGACCAAAGAGCTATGGTTGATTTAAACAGACTCTGGGGTAAGCCTTTTGGGCCCGGTGCCCCGTCTGATCTTGCTTTTGACACAGCCTTGGTGACCATTTCTTGAGTGATCTGGGTATCTTTCTTGCTAGAGTCTGCACCATTTGTGTTCTTGCATACGGTGTTATTTGGGGAGGCTTCTGCCTCTATGCGGGCGTGGCTTCCTGTTGGCGCTGTGCTCTCCGGAGACCTGAAATGGTCGGTCAAAAAGGTGACCCAGTCGGATTCTTGTATATTTGCCGACCCATGGTTTGATGGCCCCGAACTAGAGCGATTGATTAAGGCCCAAAATGTTCTTGTATTGCGTTTTTTGCTTTCCCATAGTAATTTGGCCCAGAATTGATTTTGATGTGATCGTTTGTCTTTTTGTGCGGCCATTCTGAATGATTTTTGCGCGGATTTGTACACATGCGTGAGCTCGTTGTTTCCTGGGGATTTTGTAAGCGCCCACAAGGCGTTATTCCTGGTTTTCTTCAATGCCCTTGAGTGAGTTGAAAGTGAAAACTGCCAGGTGGAAATGGCATTGTGCTGGTGTTGTTTAGCGGGAAAAAGTGTGACCAGTTGTGAGCAAAGCATTGTCCATGCAACGATCGGGGAGGCCATCTGGTCTATTCCGCCTTTAATGAGAGCCTGGCTTGCCTTCATGATGTTGGGGCTTATATCTTCACTCCATCTTAAGCGCTTCAGGTTCTCAGTGTGGATTCCTGTGCAAGTGATTCGAGCAGATATGTGATACTCTGGCTTTATGTTAAGGGAGATGACCTGTGGGCGGTGATCGCTTTCCAGTTGCGGTTGGATGCTAAAACTGGCCATATGATGGAACAAGGCTGAATTGCAAATGGTGTAGTCCAGGTAGAATTTCTTATGCCCACTTGTCTAGGTCCATTTTGGGGGGGGTGTCTTCCGATGATCTTCTGTTCATTACCAAGTATCCGGCGCTATAAAATTGGAGCACGCAGAGTTCTCCCAAGGCACAGTGTGCTTGGTTTGGGCGTTTGGTTTGTTCTGGTACCTCCGGTTGTGTACATGGAGGAAGCCCATCATATTCTGCAGGGTTGCCCTGGAAGAGGTTGGTGTTAAAGTCCCATGAAACAATGCAGTCCGAATCGGGATGGTCCCCGGCAAGATCGCTCATGATTGTTGATAGACGTGCCAGATGACCCTTTTTTGTGCGTGTGCTTGGGTTGATGTAAACATTGAGAAATAGAAGCGAGCGTTGCTTGGACCATGAGTTGATTTTAACGCCAAGTAACCAATCTTCCTCAAAGTTTAATGGCACAATCTGCCCTTTTAGGTTGTTTGTGACATAAATTGACAGACCCCCTTTTGGGTGGCCGTAGCGGCAGACTCCGATTCCTGGTTTTCATAGTTCAATAAAACCGGTTACTGGACAGCTTTGAGTGGCCCACGTTTCTTGCAGGGCTATTAGTGCGTGCCCATATATGAAGGAGTGTGTCTCTAAGTTGGTTAGCTTCTGCTGGAGGCCGCTGATGTTCAATGAACACACTGTGAAGGTGGAGTCTGCCTGAGTACTTATGGCAGTTGCAGGTCGGGATATTAGGGAGCCTGCTTTTACCAGTGCTTTTTGATTTTGGACCGCTGGGAGAACTTCCTGTGGTCAGTCTGTTTTTCCGCTGGACAGGGCAGCCGGAAGCCATCCCCATCGTTGAATTTTGTCGGGGCCAAGTTCCCCAGTTGGGAAGATTAACTGTGGTTCTGTGTTTCCTAACGCAGTTTTTAGAATTGAATAGGGCCTGGCTTTGGGTCCTGCTGAGAGGCTTTCAGTTTTTGATCCGGTGCCTGGCTGATATAGTAACACTGTGGGGTAGCCTGGAGTGGAATAGGGGTGGATTCGGATACCCCAGTCCCGGAAGGTAACCTTATGGTCCAAAAACACTCCTGCCCAGGAGGGCGATCTGAGTGACACCAGGGTTGCCTCGGATGGTTGTGTGCCTCTTGGGGGAAGGAATTAGATCGAGTTAATGTCATCCGATGATAGTGCTGCAAAACCCAGGATGCCGTTCACTAGTTTTAATATATTTGACCTGTTGAGGGAGCCGTGCCTCCCCTTTGATTTATATTCGGGAACTAATAGAATAGAGGAGTGTTTTGATTCGCTTTTAATCCCCTTTGAGCATGGGTTTTGGTTTGAGTGGGTGGCTTTGTCGACTGAGAGGTCTGTATCTAGTCCTCGTTGGGATAGGGGGAGATGACGCGGTCCTAGCATCAATGTCTGAGTATTTAATAAAGGGGTTGGCTTATGATTGAGACTTGTTTTTGAAGTGATTATTTAGAGGTTGAATTTTTCCGGGCCAGACGGGAGGGGTTGAAGGGCTGGATGGGGTTGTGATGCCATGCCTGTTGAGCTCAGAGGGGTGGGTTCATTGAGAGTGGGCCTTGGTTTTTCTATGGCACACTGTGGCTCTGATCCCACTATTTGGGCGGATGCCACAGTTTGTGCAGATGTCATGTTTAAATCATAGCCACAATTAACGGGATTTTGACAAAGACTTGGGGGTGGGACCCCTTTTGGGTGACTGTGGCTAACGTTTTAAGGGGTTGAGGGTGGCGATGGGACATCTATGACTTCCCTTTTGGATGTCGTTAGAAAGACAGGAAATAATTTTGGGGGGCGGAGACTTGGTTTACTTTTAGTTTATTTCTTTGTTTTCGCTGATGTTTGCGCTCTCTCTTGGTGCGGGGTGGCATGGAGGCAGGCAGTAATTCGGGTTTAGTGAGTACAGGAGCGGCTGGGCTGGCAAGCAGCCCTGCCGCGATAGGGCTGATGTGATGTATTTGCCCATGTGGGGCCGATGCTACGATCGGCGCTGGTGTCTTTGAGGGAAATCGCGATTGGGGGGGGGGGGGTTTGCTTGATTGTTACTCTGGGTTGTTTGGGGATCTTGTTCCCCACTTGCCTGGGACGCAGTTACAAAAGTTGTCGGGGGGATGTGTAGTTCTGAAAATTCTGGACTTGTGTAATATGACTGCACTCGAGAATAAAACTTTGTCGTAAATTGACAAATTTGGTATCAAAAGACCGAGAATGACGAGTACACCATGTACAAGCATTTCCAGCATATTTGAGTGACGATTTCACCTCAAAATCGTCAATATCGTTCAGAACCCTCGGCCTCCATTTTAAGTATGGAAGCCATTTTGTAAATTCCCCTTCACATAGGCTTATAATCCAGCTGAATTCGATTCCACAAGGACACATACATCTTAATCGACTTTCCTATGACCTGTGCAAGTTGGAACCATTGCCCCAGGCCGAACTCGTTAGGTCAGTTCCCCTCCCAGTGGCCGAACAAGATAGCATCAAGGTTCAACAAGCCATAAAACCATTTCAGCGCACCCACACCTGCCGTATCTTACTCGCATCTGTCTCTGCTCTTTTGTTTCACTTGCTTTATGGTGGGGAGGTGCCCGTTTTTATTGGGGGTCCACCGATATCTGATGAAATGTTGGGCCTTGCCGGGTGATTTGTTGTAGGCAGCACAAAGTGAAATATGGACATGTCATCATGACTCTGCTTTTTCTTTGTATTTAAAATATGTCAATGATCTACTGTAAAACCAAGAATGTTTTCCTGAAGCTTAAAAAACTGTATAAGAAGAGAAGCCTGACTTTGTAAATTCGAGCAGTCTCCTGAGAATATACTTCCCGTGTGTTGTACTTCTAGGACACTTGTTACCTTGGTTGCAGCCAATAAAATCGATCCTTGACTTCACCTAGAAGACTCTGAGTTTCTATGGTCTAAATCAGGAAGGACTCGAGGTCTCTGGGTGTACCCTGACACCGCTGGGTTGCCGGTTCTGTGCCGGTTCTCAAAAACCCAGTACCTCAGCTGGCGCCAAACGTTTGGGGCGATTCCAGCGGTACCAGCCCAGCCAGAGGTTCGTGAGGAGCTTCGTGTGGAAATTCCGGAGGACGGCCAACGACTTCAACGACCCCTGCATGTCGACGTGGTCCGAAGGTCTTTGCTGCGAGGTTCCCCGCTTCCCGACGGCTACGAAGGACTGCTGCCCTGGCTATCGCCCTGATTTGGACCCTTGAAGTTTGGTAGAGCGAAACACTAAGACGAGTCTTCTGGTGACGTCATCGATATCTCAGTTAAGTATAAGTGGAGCGTCTCCCAGTCCTTAGTTGGTCTTAGTTTTTGGTATCCTTTGGGATAATTGTTGGTACTTGCAAGCACCAAAACCGAGGGACTCGTGTATTCACGAGAAATATCGTAATCGATAATCCTTCGAAGTTTGGAACTAGACTAGAGAGCGAAGATGCCTGGTTTTAGACTTGGGAATTTGTTATGTCTTGGTTGTAATAATAAGGACTCCCGATTGGAGGACTCGTGTCCGGTTCCTCCGGTTGGAACTCCAACCTACGAGTTATATGTCAAACACGGAGTAGGTCCCATCACATACAATGAGGTGTGGATCAAATACACCAGAAAAGATGGTGTTTTAAAATGGCCCCAGTACGGTAGCTTTGATACCGAAATCCTAGATAACCTCGAAGTTAAACTCTTCAAAAAGAAAGCCCGGCCGGCGATGTTGGACTCTTTCCGCCTATGGCGTAAAGAGGCCAAACAAAAGGAAATTAAATTAGCGAAGAAAAATAAGAGAGAAGGGAATATTTCAGTAATGCAAGCTGCTATGCAGTTTAAAGACAATGAAGAACAGATGAGTGAGCAGTTGCACAGGCAACATAAAATGGCAATAGATAAATGCTATCCAGTGTTGCCGTCTCCTCATCAAGAGGCAGCAAAAGAGCGTGAAAAAGATCCGTTAATGTCACATTTATTAAGTTCGCCACCGCCCTATGCACAAAATGCCACAGCACCTCCGCAACCTTTAGTTGCGCCCCCTGTAGTTGTTATGCCTGCTCCTCTACAGCACTCACCAGCTACTCTTCAGCTGGCTTCTGTCCCTCTGGGGCAGCCTCCTCAAGGCCCACCGATCACATCTACTTCTCCTAATGCTCCCTCTACGATTTTGCCTAGCGCACCTTCTATTTCTCCTGATGCTCGTTCTGCAATTGCCTCTGTTTCTGCCTTATCTGATACTATTTTTCCACCCGTTCTTCCTTCGGTTTCGCCTTCCGTTCGGCAGAAAATGGCCAACACTGTTACTAACCTTCTCTCACCCCTTTTCGGGTCACCTACTACGACCCCTAACATAGGACGAAGACAGTTGCGAAGTCGACTGCCTGACTACCAAGAGAGATTTATTGAATCGCTTAGCGCGTAAATGGGTCATGGAACTGTAAAGTATGATGTAGAATCTGTCATGGAAGTCTTCCGTCAATGGGAAGCACCGACGCAAAGATATGTTTTTGAACAAATGTGTTTTCCTTTGTGAGGATTTGGAAGACAATGATCTGGAATGCAACCCGCAAGAGTTATGTCGTGTACGGTTTAAGTTTGGGGAGGGCATGATCGTACGTCCCGATGTCGAGAAAGCAGTTGAAATATTGTTATCATATCGGAGTAAGGGGGGCAGTTCTGGGTCACAATCTGAGCCTGGTACATCTAGTAGGAAAAAGGCGCGACAATACCCCATGAGAGAAGTTCCCCCACAATGGAGAGAGGGCGACACAACTGTTGAACCCCCTATTCTGCCACACTTTCAGCGTGTATGGGTACATGTCCCATGGAAGCGAGCTGAAGTTTTAGCCCTCAAACAGACATTACCTGATCCGCGTAAGAATCCTGCAGGGTATTACAAAGAGTTGTCACAGACTGCTGGGTCATGTATAATGAATTTAGCCGATATCGATATGTTATTTGGGAATGTTGTTCCACAGCCTTTATGGGGTAAGATTCGTCATACAGATCATGATCAGGAATTAGGTGACTCATGGGCTAATATTGCTGCTGCAGATGCCCAACAAGTTGGTGGTGCTAAGCCTGAGCCTTTGGTAGCAGAACTCCCTGGTAAAATAGTTGATTACATGAAAACGATAATGCCTGCAATACGTGCAAATTGGGATAAGTTGTCTGCATGTAAGCAGAAGAAAGATGAAACTGTCTCAGATTTCTTCACCAGATTTGAAGAGACATTTGTCGACCACAGCGGTCAAGATAGGACCACGGAAGGTGGTCAGAGATTATTAGTCGATAAATTCGTGCACAATCTGCTTCCAGAATTGTGTAAAAAATTAAAGGATTCAGAAAGTTCTTGGGCTGTGTCATCTTCAGCCCAGATATTGGCTACTGCACAATATTACGAAAATCGAGACAAAGACGAGAAAGATAGAGCGGAAAAGAAAACTAAGGAGTTGAAAACGAAGGTTTTGTTACAACAAGCATATCCGCCACGTGGTGATGGTAATCAGAATAATGGTGGCCAGAATAACTATCAGAATAATTTGCAGCAGCCTCAACAGTATCAGAGGTACTCGCAAAGAGTTGAGTATACTCAGCCACGTGTCACTGTAGGCCCCAACCAGTGTTCGTATTGCAAGGAAGAGGGTCATTTCAAGTATAGTTGCCCTATTCTGTTACAGTGCGCAAATGGTGCTTCTAGTGTGAGAGGTCGTGGTGCTCAGCAAGCACCTAGAGGTAGAGGACGTGGAAACGTCCCCCAGAACGCACGTCAACTTCCACCACAAAATTCTATGAATAGGTTCGATCAGCAGAACAACACATCTGACAGAACAGCTCAATACTATGTTGATGATTACTATACAGAAAGTGAGAATTGGGAAACTAATGATTGCTAGGACAGCCATAGACAAAGAGAGGGAGTTGTTTCAGTTCCAGTAGGTCAGAGTGGACCATACGTTGAGGTGATTACATCAGGTGTGTCAGAACCTTTTCTGTTGGATACTGGTGCTACAAAGAGTTCTATTATGCACTCCAAACTCCCTGGCGCACCTTTGTCTGGCAAAATGAACGTATCAGTAGGATTTTCTGGCGCCCCAGTTAGAAATCCGATTTCTGACCCTTTGTCTCTTTCTGTTGGTCCTTGTGAATTAGAAGCACCCCTTATTCTGACAACAGGTTGTGGTGAAAACTTGCTAGGATTAGATTTGTTAAAAAGATTGCATGCGACTTTGTACTGTTCTCCTTCAGGAGTACAACTTACTTTAGGTAAGAAAGTGGTTTCTCCCATGTATTTGTCAAGGGATAAACTTCCAGCAGAATTATCGTTCCTTCCAGATATCCTTTGAGCCGCTGGTCCTAATGATGTGGGACTTTTAGACATACCACCATATGTTGTAACATTGAAAACCAATGTTCAAATGCCACGTATTCCCCAATATAGGATATCTAATGAGGGTGAAAAAGCTTTGCTAGCGATTGTTTACGAATTGATTGAAAAGGATGTGATTGAAGAAACACGAGGCAACGTTTGCAATAGTCCTGTTCTGCCTGTTTTAAAACGAACTGATCCCTCTCAGCCACCTGTGTACAGATTCGTGATTGATCTTCGAGAAGTGAATAAAATAGTTGTGCCACAATTTCCAGTTGTCCCCGACATTACCACATTATTGACTATGATTCCAGCTTCTGCCTCTTGGTTTTCGGTGATTGACCTGAAGAATGCTTTCTTCAGCATCCCGATTGCTGAGGAAAGCAGGGATATTTTTTCCTTCAGTTTAGGAGGTCGCAGCTTCCGCTTTAAACGCGCTCCTCAGGGCTACTGTGAAAGTCCATCAATATACAGTCAAGCTCTAAAAACACAGCTTGATACGATTGTTTTACCTGAAGGTGCTACTCTTGCACAGTACGTTGACTATTTGCTCATTGCTGCAGATACTGAAGAAATATGTAAGAAAGCGACATTGTCATTGTTGCGTCATTTGTGCTATTTCCATCATAAGGTGTCACTTTCCAAACTGCAATACTGCCGACAAGAAGTGACCTACTTAGGTCACCTCTTATCGAAGGAGGGAAGGAAACTGACCCCAGAGAGAATTCAGGCAATAGCGAAATTGAATGTGCCAAGAACACAGAGAGAAGTGCGTGCTTTCTTGGGTATTACATCGTACTGTAGACAGTGGATTCCAAATTTTTCGTTATTAGCCAAACCTTTGGTGGCATTAACGTGTAAAAATACACCCAAGAAGAGTGTCAGAAAAGTTTTTCTGAATTGCGCACAGCATTATGTTCGGCTCCTGTGTTAGGTACCCCCAACTACAGTAAGCCCTTTACATTGTATGTCCGTGAGAAGGAAGGTTGCGCATTGTCAGTTCTGACTCAGTTATTTGGGGACAAACAGCGTCCATGTGCATATTTTTCGTCGACTTTGGATCCAGTGGCTAGAGCGTTGCCAAGTTGTTTACGAGCCACAGCGGCAGCAGCTGTTTCTATTAGACAGTCTGCTGGTCTAGTAATGAATAATACATTAGTCGTGATGGTCCCACATGCAGTAGACACGTTGTTAAATAGATCCAAGACACAGCACTTAACTAGTGCTCGATTGTCAGGTTACGAATTAACATTATTAGCAAGTCATGTGCACATAAAAAGGTGCAGTACTTTAAACCTGGCTACATTGTTGCCAATCGTAGAGGAATCAGACGCTTCAGAACAACATGATTGTTTTCTTAGAACAGAAGAAGAGACAAAAGGAAGAGTTGATCTTTATGACACTCCTCTTGCTGAATGTGATGGTACATTATGGGTGGATGGTTCATGCTTCAAGCTTCCGAATGGTGACACGACTGCAGCATATGCTGTCACGACTTTGCATACCATTGTTGAAACTGCACGTATTCCACATAATTCAGCTCAAGCAGCAGAATTAGTTGCACTTACAAGAGCATGTGTGTTGTCAAAAGGAATGAAAGTGACTGTCTACACCGACAGCCAGTATGCATTTGGTGTGGTTCACAGCTTTGGGCGATTGTGGAGAGAACATGGGTTCCTGACTTCGCATGGAGCGAAGATTCAGCATGGTCAGTTGGTGAATGAGCTTCTCGAATCCCTGACCTTGCCTCTGCAAGTGGAGGTTGTGAAATGTAGTGCTCACAAGAAGGTGACTGATGATGTTGGTCGTGGAAATGCATTTGCTGACGAAATCGCGAAAGAAACTGCGAGGAATGTGATGAGCCGAATGTATGTTGCAGGCCCTGCAAGATGGACTGGTGATATTGGAATGTGTGAAGACACGATAGAAAGTGTGAAGTCCATTCAGGCTGAGGCCACAGAGAAAGAGTTGAGCACGTGGAAAGAAAGTATGGGTAGAATGGATGCAAATGGTTGCTGGATTGAATTATCAGAGCATCAGAGATGGTTATTACCCGATGCATATGTGCTTGCGGTAGTTACAATGGCTCATGGAATGGCTCATATCAGCGTGAAATGGATTTGCGAGTTGTTGGCCCAGGTATGGCAGAATTCAGGGATTCCCAAGTGTGCAGAGAACGTCGTCAAGAATTGCATGGTATGTCTGAAACACAGTACTGGTAGGGGAACCCCAACTCCAGCTGGTCATTTTGCACCTCCTACGTATCCGTTCGAGGTTTTGCAGCTAGATTTCATCCACATGGAGAGGTGCAACAATTTAAAATACGTGCTCGTTGTGGTTTGTGCCTTCTCAAGATGGGTAGAAGCCTATCCCCTAAAAGACAATACTGCCTTATCCACAGCAAAAGCCCTTGTGAAAGAGTACTTCCCCAGGTTTGGAATGCCTAGAATGGTCTGGTCTGATAATGGGAGTGAATGTGTGGGTCGTGTGATGAAGAGAGTGTGTGAAGGGCTAGGTATTAGGCAGAAGTTCCACGCTGCAAATCATCCCCAATCAGCTGGATTAGTAGAATGCTACAACGGCACTTTAAAACTTAAATTGGCCAAAATCCAAGCGAGCACAGGTCTTAAATGGCCTGATGCTCTACCCTTAGCACTCCTATCCACCAGAATGACTGTGCATTCACGAGTGAAACTTAGCCCTTATGAGATCGTCTTTGGCCGGCCAGCCAACATATGGGGAGTGCCTAGACCCACTAAGTTCAGCGAGCTTGAACACCCTGTTTTACTTGATTATCTGTATGAATTGACGGCTAAATTGCGTGTTTTGCATCAACAGGTACACGACACCCTGCCTCCGGTCTCTGAGACTCCAGGCCACTCCATTGTTCCTGGCTCCTTGTGAAAAACTTCCAGAGAACTAAGAACGACCAGCCCAGGTCGACCGGACCGCACCTCGTCCTTCTTTCCACGAGGTCAGCCGTTCGAGTGGAGGGGAAGGCCAACTGGATCCACGGGGTCCACTGCAAAAGAATCCCTTCACCTCTGCCACATGACCAATGGGTCCAGAAGGGTGTCACTGACCCAGAACTTACAACCGTGCCACGTGTCCTACCTTTCAGCGATGCACGTGTAAAAGGAACTAACACTGAATGTGAAAGCCAAAACATTTCGCACAAGGCTGTGCCATCATCCAAGGGATTGAACACTACAGAGCCTGAACTCCTGTTCGTGGATCAAACAGTACCGGGAAAAAGAAGATACAATTTGAGACCGAGAAACACGAACTAATAAAACGATTTCTTTTGCAAATTTAAGACCAAGACCAATGGACTAATAAAAATATTTTTTTTTCCCCCAGGTACTATTTTTGAAAGTGCAGCTCTCCCATTTAGGAAACTTGCTTATTTTTGTTTTTCGAACCGACATCCGGGTTCCGCTGCTAGGGCCGCGGTTGATTAAAGTCTTTGGGGTGCAGCTGACAACGTTAGGTCGGTAGTTCTGGTTGGTCCAAGGGAGCTGCCCTAGACTGACAGAAGCATCCCTTAGCAGAGGCAATCTCCCACCGCGGGCAGCACTTTAGAGAGGATGGAGTTTCCTGATGTGGAGAGACCTGCCAAACTAATGAACTTTAAACACAAATTATGCAAAGTGATGACAAAGAAAAGTTTTTTAATATTGTGCATTTGTATGTTATTCAGTATGATGATATTTTTAATAAGTTACGTTTTATTCTCTTTTCGTGTAACATTTGCACCCACTGCATCGCCCATACCTCCTCCTACTGTTTCCTCTCATTCTTTCCACCCCCTTCCTGACCATGAATCCAATAGAAGGTTAGAGTTCATTAATAACTCCTTCGTTCAGCTGTTGCACCAACACCAACTAGTAATGAACACGACTAACTGTTGGGTGTGTGGTCTTATGCCTCACACAACAGATAGAGGTATCCCTTATCTAGTTCTGCCTTTCAGCCACAATGGTTCTGTGTGGGCATACAGAACCATGTTCATATACGCACGTGAAATCCAACCCCTACGTTCTGTAAAGGACAACCCCAAGACTAGCGCCCTAGTAAAAGGTATAGTTGACATGATTAAGGGAGAAATCTCTTATGAAAATACCCCGGACGATGAGATATTTGCATATATAAATTGGAACGTGACAGGATATGAAGCTACTCTGAGTGAGAAACAGCAAGCTAAGAGATCCTCCCCGATTTGGATTGTACCCCATCAGGGTCACCTGTGTCTGCAAGGTACTGGC
Organism: Lissotriton helveticus; assembly: GCF_964261635.1. Classification (NCBI taxonomy): domain Eukaryota; kingdom Metazoa; phylum Chordata; class Amphibia; order Caudata; family Salamandridae; genus Lissotriton; species Lissotriton helveticus. The sequence continues at coordinate 1,053,103,601 of NC_136063.1, read as the reverse complement.
AAGAATCCCAGAGCTCAGTTAGGGAAGAGTGTCTGTACAGAAACGTATGTTTTTGGGTCTCAGACTTCCCCTGCGTTTTTAGCAGCTAAGGGTACTTATTTCATCTGCCATGATAGAGCCTATACATGGTTGCCCCCTGACTTTTCGGGCTCATGTTTTGTTTCATTCCTGTTGCCTCCCACCTACACAGCAGCGGCAGACTACCACAGGACAAGGATAGTTAGAGGTGTCTTGAGTAAAGAAGACACTGCAGGTCAAGAATTTGGGGACTTTGCAAAGGGGTTTCTGCCGTTCTGGGGATCCATGGCTAACAGCAGGAACATAAGGCAATTGACAAGGGTAGTTGAATCCACCGTGATTGAAACTGCTGGTGCCCTTAGTAACTTGACTGCTGAGCTCCAGTCGGATCGACTTATGACCCTTCAGAACAGGGTCGCTTTAGATGTCATACTTGCAGACCGAGGTGGGGTATGCAGTTTGATCCAATCAAGTTGCTGTGTTTTCATTCCAGATAACGCTCCAACAGTGTACCAGGCCATCTCCAAACTACATAAGATTTCCGAATCTATTCATGTGAATAAAGGAGATTGGTCGTTGATGGGATGGTTCTGGGAACTGATATCCACCTGGGGATGGAAAATTCTGATGGTCATTGGGATGGTCTTAGCCATTCTTTTCCTGTTCTGTCTATGCATACAGTGTGCTCCTGCAATATGTGGCTTGTGTGTCACATCATGTGTAAGGAAGCCTGTATCAAGAGATGAACTAAGTACTAGATTGATGTTACAGCAACATCTCAATGACTTTAGGAATATAGATCTGGACTCCGATTAGCATGAGGATAGATTAATTGCCTATGTAAGGGCAAAAGGAGGAATTGTAGTTCTGAAAATTCTGGACTCGTGTAATATGACTGCACTCGAGAATAAAACTTCGTCGTAAATTGACGAATTTGATATCAAAAGACCGAGAATGACGAGTACACCATGTACAAGCATTTCCAGCATATTCGAGTGACGATTTCACCTCAAAATAGTCAATATCGTTCAGAACCCTCGGCCTCCATTTTAAGTATGGAAGCCATTTTGTAAATTCCCCTTCACATAGGCTTATAATCCAGCTGAATTAGATTCCACAAGGACACGTACATCTTAATCGACTTTCCTATGACCTGTGCAAGTTGGAACCATTGCCCCAGGCCGAACTCGTTAGGTCAGTTCCCCTCCCACCCTCCCAGTGGCCGAACAAGATAGCATCAAGGTTCAACAAGCCATAAAACCATTTCAGCGCACCCACACCTGCCGTATCTTACTCGCATCTGTCTCTGCTCTTTTGCTTCACTTGCTTTATGGTGGGGAGGTGCCCGTTTTTATTGGGGGTCCACCGATATCTGATGAAATGTTGGGCCTTGCCGGGTGATTTGTTGTAGGCAGCACAAAGTGAAATATGGACATGTCATCATGACTCTGCTTTTTCTTTGTATTTAAAATATGTCAATGATCTACTGTAAAACCAAGAATGTTTTCCTGAAGCTTAAAAAACTGTATAAGAAGAGAAGCCTGACTTTGTAAATTCGAGCAGTCTCCTGAGAATATACTTCCCGTGTGTTGTACTTCTAGGACACTTGTTACCTTGGTTGCAGCCAACAAAATCGATCCTTGACTTCACCTAGAAGACTCTGAGTTTCTGTGGTCTGAATCAGGAAGGACTCGAGGTCTCTGGGTATACCCTGACACCGCTGGGTTGCCGGTTCTGTGCCGGTTCTCAAAAACCCAGTACCTCAGATGTCTAAATCGGAGCGCAGATTTGTAGGGGTTTGCGGTTCTTCATAGAGAGTTTTAGGTGGACCGGCATCCTTCAACAACTTAACCTCGTTTATTACAGTGGATAGAAAAGCTGGTAGCGAAGAGAGTGAGTCGATAATGGGTGAAAAACAACAGACTGACTGTACTAATTTTGAGGATGATTGTGCACCTATGATTAGGGAGTTCAGTTTGTCCAGTTTATTGTCGATACCTGCTGTGAATACTGCTAGAGTGTTCAGTCGGTCGACCTGCGTGTCTAGTTTATCAGGTTGGTAATTTAAAGCTGTAACTGTCAGTTGAAATGTTTGAAGTAGTTGAGGCCAAATGCTCGATGTTGTGGGGGCTTTTTGATGCTGGGTCGCTTTCGGAGTAAGGTTAGGAGTGTTTTGAGAGTTTTTAAAAAAGAGGGATAGGTCCGCTAAGAGTTGATCATTCTAATCGAATTTTTGGGGTGATTTTGATGGGGTTATTATTGCTGTTAGTGGTGAGAGTAGGCATTGCTGATGACTGGTCGGACCCGGGATTCCCTTTGGAGAACTGAGGATGTGTGATAAGGAGGGGTTAACTTTGTCATTGCTAGAGACCTGGTGATTTTGAGCGTGAATTTGTGCAAAAATTAATTGACGATGAGGTACTGGGGTTACCTCCTTTGGTGCAGCAGGGTATTGAGGTGACACAAATGATAGGGTCGCTGACTGCAATGCTAGGGAGTGTGAGTCATAAGTTGGAATTACTAAGGGAGGTTGAGTACGACCTGTCTCTTGTATGATGGGGACATGTGGTCGATGGAGCTGGCTCGATAAGGGTTGTTCACTTGGTAGTGGATCTTCATTCATCCTCCCGCAGCCCTCCCGGGCTGTTATCAGGTCATTAGCTGCAGACCCGGACACGAAGATGTAAACTTCCGGAGCAGAAGCAGACGTTTTGGTTATTGTTGTAAACAGCATTTGCGATGATTGCGTACTTGGCTTTACCGATTGTCCTGTGGTGCGGGGACTGGTGGCCTCCATGGGTTGAAGAAGAGAGGTAGACTTTAACATGACGGGGCTTTTTTAAAGTAGTCCAATAGGGACCGGGGTTTTAGTCCATTTGAAGCTAGTGACTGGGAAAAGAGCTTGCTGGTGTTACTAGGATGTTGCTTTCCGTATGAGGGCGAATTTGAAAGCTTTAGTGGGTCCGGGGGGGCCCGAGAGCTCATGTAAACGGTCAGGGGGGGGGGTCTTCGTAAGTTCCCGCCGGTTTTGACTTTCTCCTCTTTGTTGCGGTGGTAGTTTTTCTTACTCTCCCCGATCTCATTGCTTCTGTTGAAGGGCCACAGGTGGAGGGTCCAATGCACTGTGGCTGCACTTGGGAGTGTCTGCTGGCTCCTGACTCAATCGTGAGCACGTGAGGAACTTAGAGATATAGGGATATTGGGGCCCCTAGTAGCTCCCTGATGAATTTTCTGATCTTAGCTTTTCTGACTCGTGTCGGGGAGGTCGGATCTCCAAGTATCGCGTATCATACGTTGTCGCTGTTACTGCTGCTATTGCTGTTATTGTGGCGTGCGTTATGGCCACCCCCTCCTCACTTCCCCCCCCAGCCCCCCTGCCTGTAGCCACCCGTCAGGTAGACCAACCACACCAGAGGCCGAGGAACCGTGCTTGGTATAGAGGCACGCCCCTCCCCCCCCCCGATGCAAAAGCTCAAACCACGTGGGGGGGGGGATGCGTGACCCCTCACGGCACGATCTCCGATGGGTGGAAAGCACCGACCAAGAGTCCGCTGGCCAAGGGAGGAAAGCAAGGGGGATGATGCCAAAACTGGGGAGCTGAAGAGAGTTACCAAGGGCACCCTAGGCGACCGACCCCGTGGGAGTTGGCTGCCGCGGGGGGAGCAAACACGCCGAGCAGAGCTAGGCAGAGCTGGAGCCCTTTGCGCCAGCCAGGGCTTGGGCGATACCCTATACGGCGACGGTGACCCCCGAAGGACAGGTTTAAGCGGTGTGGGGCTGCAGACCAAGCGAAACACCATGCGAACCAGGAGGGGAGCACGGTCAAACAGAGCTCAGCCGGGGCTTGGCTCTGCCTACCCACGGCTGCCACGGCTGCCCAAGGCTATGTTGCATCCGCCGCTCAAGACCTCACGCTCACCACCCCTCGTCTTACCTGGTTGCTTGTATCGCCGCTTTGTTCTGCTCCGTCCTCGGGCCCCCAGTCGCCGAAACCGCGGCTATCCCAATTTCGAACCCAGATTTTCGGACGCGGCCCTGCTTGCTCGCTCGCCTGCTCGCTCAACCTGCTCGGCTCACCGCAGCTAACCACGCCCCACCACGTCAGCACGCCAGCACCTCCGTCAATCACAGTGGCACAAGTCACAAGCCATATCGAAGGGGCTAGACGACTATATAGCGGTCAACTGGGGCTCTGCTGGCACCAGGGCGACTGAGTGGGATGCCATGAAGGTGGTGGTATGGGGGATATGTATGTCCACGGAGGTGGGGGTTAAAAGAGTGTTGGAGAGTGACCTGCGACCTCACGAGGAGAGGTTGGCGGCCTTGGAAAAAGACCTTCCCACGAATAGGGAGAGATCAACGGAATGGGAGGATGTGCGGCGGCAGATAGGGAACATATGGGACTCGCTTGGCAAATATGCTAGAACAGCGAGTAGGCTTCGCTGGTACACGGAAGGGGATAAGGCAGGACGGCTGTTAGCACGCCTGATTAGAGCAGAGACTCAGCCTTGCCCTATCCTAGCACTTAAAAATGATCTTGGACGGATGGTGTACACCCAACATGAAATAAATAATCTTTTCCTAGCCCACTTAAAGAAAATTTACTCCGAGAGCCAGTCACCGGCGACTCTGGAACCGGTGGAGGCCCATTTGGCGGACGTAGATCTGCCTAGTATCGACGAGGAAAATCAAGAGGCCCTGGGGGGCCCCTTTAGTGGGGAGGAGATTCAAGCAGCAATCACCCACCTAAAGACGGCAAAGTCCCCTGGAATGGATGGAATGGCAGCTGAACGCTACAAGGACTACGGCGGAGTGATGATCCCCAAACTGCTTGAGATCACAGTGGAGGCTGAAGAACGTGGTGTGCTACCTTACTCCAAGAGGAAAGCACTGATTGTGATGATTCCCAAGCCCAGGAAGGATCACCTCCTCCCCGGCTCTTAAAGGCCAATCTCAATGCTAAACGTTGACCTTAAAATTCTTAGCCAGGTGTTGGCATCAAGGCTCCTCCCCGATCTTCAGTGGCTGGTCCATGATGACCAGTCTGGGTTTATACCGGGCAGAAATACATTGAGGAATATCCGCCGCCTGGCGCACATAATGCGACCTTTGGAGGGACGGGCCCAACAGAGCAACTTGGTGTTCCTTGATATCGAACAGGCATTTGATTCGATTAGTTGGGCTTACCTTTGTCGGGTATTAGTTCAAATGGGCCTAGGGGAGAGATTTGTTAACTGGATGAAGCTGCTATACGCTCGTCCGATGGCGCGGGTCCGTACGGGTGTTACGTGTCCAACGCATTCCCCATAGCAAGGGGGGCGTGGCAGGGTTGCTCGCTTTCCCCCTTGCTATTTGCTCTGGCAATGGAGCCTTTGGCGTGTCGTCTGCGACAGTTACTAGTGGGACAGGGCATACGCGTGGGGGGTTCGGAGCATGTGGTGTCACAGTACGCTGATGATGCACTCATATCTAAACCGGCCGTCCCAGTCATTATCATATTTGATAGCCCTGCTGGCCCAATTCGCAGGGGCCTCTGTGCTTCATATTAATAGAACAAAGTCACAGCTATATTTGATCGGGACAGATGAAGACTGGGGAGAGGACCACCGTCCAGTGTTGGAGCTCCCATGGGTTGAGGACACGGTCTGCTACCTGGGAATATGGGTCGGGAGGACAGAGGCGGTGTTCTATCAACATAATATGGGGAGGATCATTAGAGGGCTGCAGAGTAGCATTGCTTTTTGGAACACTCTTAACCTAACCCTGATGGTGATCCTGCCCCGATGTCACTATACTATGCAAGGCACCTTCTTTGAAATTCCGCACCAGGTATTTAAGGAGCTTGATAAACTGCTGGTCCAATTACTGTGGAACGGGAAGCGATGTAGGGTCAGTTTAGCAGTCATGAAACGCAGCTGGGATAAAGGGGGGTTGGAAATCCCAGACTTGGACCTTTATTATTTTGCATCGCAGTTGCAACATGCCATTGCCTGGCTGGACGCGGACCCCCTCCTGGGAAAGGTCCTTGTTGGCCGGTACGTATGGAGACCGGCAGCTAGGGGCTTTGTTCTGGCGGGCCGGGGGGCTCGCGGAATGCGGTCCCCCCGCTGGCGCGGCTTGGAGCTGCAATTTGGAACCGCGTGGTCCGGAGAATAATCCGAGACAAACCCTTTGCCCCAGAGGCGGACTTCTGGATGATGCCGCCCTTTGCTCGGTGTGCCCAGGTGATGTCCGTGGAAGCCTGGAAGGCAGGGGGTTGCCTAATGTTGTCAGACCTTTACCCTGAGGAGAAGTTTCTCTTATTAGGAGGCGGTAGCCACCTTCAAGCTGGGAACATGGCAATTTTTGCAGTACGCCAAACTGGCGGCAACGGCACGGCAAATGAGGCCCCCATTTCCAGAGGCCGCGGGGCACATTCACACCCTGGTCACGATAATCGCTATGGCGGGAGGGAGAAAGTGTGTCACTCACCTTTACAGAGCGTTGAGGGATGACAGAAAGAATGCCCCTCTAAGGATAGAAGATAAATGGCAGCAGGTGTGTTCACAGGAGGTCACGACGCGCGACTAGGAAAAAATACATGGGAGTGTGTGGAAGGTGGCGGTGAGTAATCGCTTTAAGCAAATCCAGTATAACATAATACATACGACGTACCTCTCACCCAGGAGGCTGCATGCCATTGATGGCTCCAGGGACCCACACTGCCCCAGTTGTCGCTTTGCCCCGGCAGAATTTCTGCATATGGTATAGTTGTGCCCAAAGATCCAGACGTATTTGGGGGAGGTTTTTGGGTACCTGACCCGAATTACGGGATGGACTATAGAATTAGATCCACGAGCCTGTTTACTGGGCTTGATTCCTAGGGACCCGAAATGCAAAACCAGTAGGCGGTTCCTGGTCCTGGGTATCGTCCTAGCCAAGAGGTGTATCGCGATCCACTGGTTGTCGCAGCAGGGACCGCTACTGACAAAATTGAGGGCGGATCTCCATGAATGGGCCCTGGCAGAGGAGGGGCATATGAGGAATACCAGGAGGGGCCCCAAGCTACCAATGTTAATGGCATAGGGAGCGATGATGAAGGAAATAGGGGGACAGGCCTCCCAAGTTTCTATAGACGATGAGATGTGGCTGTCTTCCGGAGAGGGGATGGCCCCTGGACAAGAGGGAGACGCAGGGTGATCCTGCATGAGTTCCAAGTTATATGGACCTTGAGTTACATAGACCCGGTGGTGGGGGGATGGGCAGGGAGGGGGGTTGTTGGGAGGGGGAAGAGGGTTGGGAGGGGAGGGGGAGGTTCATACAGTTAGGGAAGTTCTGGTACGGAATATAATGTTGGGGGGAAGGGAGGGGATTCTTCATGATGGCGAAGGTGGTTATTCTAGTAGCTGTATATTCCTTCAGTGTCGTTTTTCGCCTCGGCTGAGGTGGATGATCTGTAAACATATTGTTTTGAATGTGCACTGCAGTTTTGGAGAAAATCAATTAAGAAAAAAAAATACTGAGTCCTCGGGGTCTATAAACATCCAGTCATTGATGGTAAGAAGGTGTGAGGCCACTGATAATATTGGATATTAGACATCCCCAAAATCGCCATTGTATGGCGATTGGACACAGTTCAGAGGGGCAATTCCCGGAGTCTTGTTTGCCGACAGGAAGGAGAGCAACGCCTCGGTTATGCTGTTGAACCAAGAGTGGGGGTGAATAATGGAATGTTTTGAAGGGCATAGGGTAGCTGTGGGAGAAAGATCATTTTGAAAAGTGCCACTATCTCCAGAAAATTAAGAGAGAGTCACACCCATTTAGCCAGATTCTGAAGGGTCCTAAATAGCAACGGTGTGAGGTTCAAACTTTAGGTGAGTTTGGGTACTAGGGCAACAGTCACTCCCAGGTGGAGAAATCTTAATCTACATACGGTAGTGCAGTCCTGCCAATCGAGCACCTTGCAACTAATACGGAAAGGGAGAAGGAGTGATCTGTCCCGGTTAACCACTTAACCTGAAGCATCTCCATAGAGCTGGAGCATCTGGAAGAGCCAAGGACTAATGAACTGAGGTTGGCAAAGGAAGAGTAGCACATCATCAGCATACAATAGCTAGGGCAAAGAGAATGGGGACTATTGGCAGCAGTGCCTGGTGCCCCTGAAGATTGAGAAGGGGGGGGGGGGGTTGACAATACGCCGTTCACTATGACCTGAGCACAAGGCTGGACATATAGCACCCTAAAGAGGGTCTAGAAGCACGGTCCGAATCTCATAAAGGAGTGGACTAAGGACAGGAAGTTTCAGTCCAGGGAGTCAAACGCTTTCTCAAAGTCTAAAAGCATAAGTGCAGCCGGGTCACCAAAGTGTTGTTGGTGCTCCAAAGCAATGTGCACTCGGCGTACGCAGTGTACGGTGCTTTGGCGGGACAGAAAGCAGCATTGATCTAAGTGGATAAGGAAGAGTGGTGACAGCAAGTCGATTACCAAGGATTTTGGCGAAGATTTTGATTTTCGCATGAATAAGAGAGGTGGGACGATAGCACAAGCATGTAATCAAGGGTTTGCCTGGTTTGTGGAGGAAGACAATCATGGGCAGGTCCAACTCAGCAGGGTAGTGGCCCTATCCACAATCTCCAAGTAGGAGCTAAGCAGGGGGGGACACTATGGGAAGCAACTTCTTATAGTATTCTGGAAGGTATCTGGCCAGATGTCCTACCCGAAATCAGGCTGCCAATGGCATGGGCCACCTCCTCCGCGGTTAACGCGTGGTCAAGAGCTGGTCGATCTACAATTATCAGCGTGGCCATCGGGAGGTCCGCTATCAATAGATGTGTGTCCTCATAGATAGGATGGGGGCGTCAATCATATAAGGAGTTATAATAAGCAGCAAATTCTGATGCAATCTCGATGGAGGAAGTGAGAGGAAGTTCCAGGGCAGTATGAATCTCCAGGATGAGCCTGAAAATGGTATTGTGTGTCACAAGCCAGTAAAGGAGCTTATGGGATTTGTCCCCCCATTCACAGACCAGTCTGGTCATCAAACACTACTTGGCCTCATCCAGACATTGCTGATGGAAGGTGGTTCTGCAGTTCTCCAGATGAAGCAGGGACTTGGCATCTGCAGAGCATTGGTAGCAACACTTTAGGAGTATGAGTTCTGCCTCCATCTCCAAACCATCTGAAAGTGAGTCAGGGCCTGTCCCTTGAGGTATGTTTTGGCCCAACCCTGTATTACTGCTTTGCCAGTCATACACAGGGTGCCCCTGGAGATTACCAAGTCTATATTGAGGTCTATATAGGAGTTGAGCTTGTGGGAAAGATGATCTGTACTGTGCTCGTCAACCAGCCACTAGGCATTAAGGCACCAAAGAGGTCTGTGGCCCGTTACACGTCGGCCATATTGCAATACCACCGGAGTATGATCAAGACACACCGTTGTAGGGTGTACGCAGATTGCACAAAGGGGGATTTCCATGGCCTGCTGTGGACAGATGGGTATACTTGGTCAGTCTGAGGGGCCTGCTCCAGGCATCACAATGGCCAAAGGATGTTAGCCAGTTCCTCAGTATAGAAGGAGGTATTGGGAGCTATTGCCCCTGTTGTGTCAAGATTGGGGTTGGTCAAGTCATTGAAATCCCGCCTATAATAGTATGGCCGGGAGGTCTAATACGAGATCTCTTGATAGGAACTAGGGATGTGCTGAGGAGGTGGGGCGGGATATACACAGTCAGGAGATTGAACGACTACGCTCCAGGAGACCTTCCCCCCCAGACGTACGTCCCTTCCGTGTCAGACACTGCACAAGTGACAGAGAAAGGAAAGGATCTATGAAGAAGTTTCTCTACGCCCCAGTATTCCCTTGTGTGGACGGCATAATACACTATTGCAGCCATAACAGGGGAGAGTCAGACAGCAAATGCCAAGAAGGTGTGTCTCTTGGAGAAACAACGCGGCTGGGGAATGGAGTTTGGCAAAGTGGAGGACCGCCATCAGTTTGATACGGTCATTAAGACCATGAACGTACTAGGTAATTATTCGAAATGTCAACATGCAGCTATTGGGAAGGGGGTGGGGGTCACAGAGAGGTTAGTAGCCTGAGAATGGGAGGCCCTGATGGGACAGCAGGAGATTGTAAAGACGGCTGGGAATGACAAGTCTGAGTCATGGTAGTAAATGTAGGATTGTGTACTGTGCGGATAATGAAAAGAGAAAGAATACAGTACAACAAAACCATTAAAACAAACCCCCAATATATCCCCCAACTCTCCCTACCCTACGCTACGCTTCAACCCCAGGAGCATCTGTCACCAAAACTCCCTCATAAGAACAAACAGCAAACAGAGTAGAAAGAAAGGGGGCGTGAAGCAGATGCCTGCACCTTCCACACCAATATGTGGGGAAAAAAAGGAAAATACGCTGCTGGCTAAACAAACTTCTAGCAAGAAAATATTTTGTGACAGGAAACATTTGTGAGTTACTGCAGAGAAGTAAGGCGTTGCATCGGAGGTCTAAATCCACAGTCATCCAACTTCTGCAGGGTGGGTCGCCCCAGGGTCCGGGACCAAAGGCCCTCGGTGTGGCAGCTCCAAGTCTTAGTCTCAATCCTCATGGTGGGTACTTCCACCATCAGATGAGCTCCAGCCACCGACACTTGCGCCCCTCAGTTAGCGCCAGAGCCCACTTCTCCCACTGCATGGTGCACCTATGCCTGATCTATGGACACGGGGTGCGCCCGATCCGAGGAAGAGAGGAGGCGTATGAGGCCTGAGTTCCTTGTGTTCGGCTGCCCAGGCCACCGCCGAAGTCTCAAAGTAGGAGCTGGATTTATGAAGGACCTTCAGTTTGGCCAGGAAAAAAAGGGATATTCGAGTCAAATTTATACTACAAAGCTGAAGAAAGGAGCAATGGTAAGTACTAGTACATTGTGGTGCTGCCATCAAGGACACATGCAAACAACTTCTTTTTTCTTTTTGCTGCTTTAGTCTTCAATGGACTGATAGAAGTTAAGCTTTTGCGACCTTGGTCCCATCTAAGTATTTTATAGAATCATTTTCAGCAAAACAGGTTTTGTAAATTGGTTGCATTCCACGTCTTCTTTTTGAAATGCTGTTCCTGCGGAAACTTGTACAATATCACACAAGCATGTTAGAAAAATAAAAGATGTCCTCAACCCATACCATGCCTTGTGAGTGATTACTGTGAAGTGTCATTAACTTGACAACAATGCTGCTGAAAGACTGTATGCTCTCCGTATTCTAGAATGTGATTATATATATATATATATATATATATCTACATATGGAGTTTGATGCACACATGAAAACAGCCAGTAAAGTGATGTGATTCTGAGAAATCACAGCTACACAGCAGCCTTCAAGTGGCAAAGTAGATGTGATTTGCTGCCCTTTGTAAATGTGCAGCAATTACAACAATGCACTTGAATAGCAATTGTGCTCACTTGATGCAGAAGTATGTTTTCTGTACTGATAATTAAAAAGAATGGTAAATAAATTACCTACAGATAGTCATTAAATGTTCACAAACTTGCTGAGAGGACATAGAAATAGCAAGTGGGCAACATGTAGCTCTACTGGAAACAACGTATAGGGAGTTCTGGAAACAATTTGCTTAGATCTAGGGTCAGGTCGCTTAGTCTGTTTGAAAAAAGGGGGTCATCCAATTCCACCACACATGAAGACAGACAATTTATTTTTGTGATACAGCCATTATTTAGATTGAGTCCTCATCCAAGTCATACCCTGCAAGTGCACTACTGCTTATGGAAATGTTCTATAAAGTATTTCAAACTGCACACCATCCATGTGCTCTGGTCAGTGAGAAATCATGCCATGTAAATCAGATTTGGCTGGGGTTGAAACTCTAGAGAGGTGAACTGGATCCTTCATAGCATGTGAGCTCTACGTCTATGATGAATCGCAGATCAAGCATGATTACATATCTCGCTAACTGTTATCAAGTTTGGGGAGGTAACTGCCAAATGCATAACGGAATATATATAAAATAACAGGAATGATCTGCAAAAAGAACCTCAGGTAATGAGTGTCTGGTCATCATGAAGACCTCAATCATTTTGACCACTTACTTTTTACTACAGAATCAAAGCTCCATATCACTGTTATGGACATTTTAAAGGTAGTCCAAAACAAGGCAAAAGTTTTATGGTGGCACCCATGTAACATAAGGAAATACATTTCATAAAACAGGTTGCTGGCAGGCAATATAATTTGAAAGTGAGTCGTGCTACAGCTATCTTACTGCCAACAGTAGGCACCTGAATAGCACATGCAGATGACAAGTTAAGCATTCACGTGAAATAAAAATATCCATTCATGCAGACTGACAGAAGAGGCAACGTGTTAACTTCAGGTGTCTCAGTAGAAGAAAATAAAAATGCAATTAAAAAAAAAAAAGAATTTACACATTACCTTGCGCGCCATTGTTTGCATCAGCAGCATCTTCAACCACAGCATCCTCTTCATCTTCATTGTCTTCCTCCTCCTCTTCAGCCTGCTCTTCTGGGACCTCTGGGTTTTCACCTACAACTGCATTCTCAGCTGGTGGGTTTGCTGGTTGGTTATGTGCAGCATTTTCAGCTTCCTCGTTTGCAGCAGCCTGAGCCTGTCAACATATATTGCAGCTTAACTACTACAAGAGTGGTTTGTTCAAGTTAAATAATCTTGAAACCAGATGGTTTCTTCAGTTAGCACTTTAAGCTCCTCTGTTGCTGTTCTCTAAACTTTCAATAATATATTTAATCTTAACTACCACTAGATTACGTTTCAGCAATATAAAACAATATTAACAGCTAGGCCACGTAATTAAATACAAAATACTGGCACTAATTCAAGAAGACAAGCATGGTTTGTCTGCTGCTCATCAATTCACTAGCTCAGCTGTATATTCTTTCACTAAAATGTTTGCACCTTTTTTTTATGTATGACTAGTTTTGTCTTAAAATATCAAAGAGAATGAAAACAAACCTGACTAATGCTCCATAGCACATCTAATTAAGTAGAACATACTTGGAAAGTAAGCCCCGATTAGGATCAGAGGCAGAGGGATGAACCCATGACTAGGCTGTGATGCAATACTTGTGAAATTGTTAGTTTGTGTTGATATAACCAGGCTACATCAATTTAGTACATGTTTTCCACCGTATTACAGTGAGTTGTTATTCCAATGTTTGCCATACTTGTTGGCATGTCTACTTGTAAGGACGCAGGACCAGAATTTTTTTTTATAGTACATCTCTAGATTTTCAAGCCTACATCGGTAACACCAAATTAGTGTGAAAAGAAATGCTAGAAAAACTATTCCTTCAATATAGAACGTAAGAAATATACTATACCATACAGCAAAAATACTCATCAATGCCACTTTTTGCAGAAGACCGATAATGAATCCCAAGAACTCGGATTAGTATGGGGAAAGAACGGCAGGCAGCTACAGGCAGGGCCACAAACAGCCTAGACAACCAACACCTTCAATAAGATTTACCAAACTGAGCAATAAATCTGAAGCTTGAGGCCAACAGGTAGTGTTAGCAAAAAGCCATTGGAGTACCCTCTGAACTATTTCTACAGATATTCACATGGAACTGTGCTGACAAAACTGTGGCCATAATGTAACTACATGTGTACAAATACCATTAAATAGCAAAACCTTAATTATGCAAAACTATAGAATAAGAAAAAGTGTATATCGGCAAAGCCAATAGGTCTGACATATGTGAAAATAGAGGGTGTGGGTGGGTAAGTGTGTAACTGCAATAAAGAATAGATTATTGACTGAATGGATGCATGAGCGTCCAAGTAGTGGGTGAGTACATGAACAGATGGATGAGTGGCTGCATTGATGGAAGTATCTCAGCAGTTTCAAGTAAAAATTAGACATTAGTGGCCTTGCCAAAGTAGGTTTTCTTGGAAAAAATAAGAACTCTGATACAGCATATTTAAAGAAGGATAAAAATGAAGCAAAAAGGGTATTAACAGAGGGACGAATATGGAACACACTAAACAGGTGGTTGCAACTGAAAGGAAACAAAGGGAAAAAGGAAAAATGCAGGAGAAAAGCCAAGAAGGGTGAGATACTGTTGCAACGCATACAAATTAGTGCAGTCGACTTTCTGTCCCCATCTACTTCTGAATTCCTGGAGCATTCCGAAGTCTTCCCAGTGTTCAGCTTCTCATTAAGTCTTTGTGCTGCGCTCCTTCCGTCGGTTTTGAGTATCTGCAATCTAATCTTTGCTCCTGCAGTCTGCGTGATACTCCTCCAAAAGTATTTTCCAAGCTGCGCTCCTGCATTCAGTGTCACACACTTCCAACTTGTGCTGTGCTACCACTATTTGTGCTTCTACAATCTGTGCTGTGATCATGCAGCCTCTGTGCTCTTACAGATTGTGCTATGCTCCTGCAGCCTCTGCTGCACTCTTAGTCTGGTGGTGTTTCCCAGCAGTCTGCTATGCACCAGCAGTTTGTGGAGTGTTGCTATAGTTCTGTAGTGTGTTTATCTAGGTACCTGAATCGATATTCCTATTCTTTGCCCTTGTCTGGTTATAAATCAATAATATCCCTACAACGGCATAGAAACCCTTTTCATAATTCAGTCATAGCGCATGCTGTCACATTAAGCAAGCCTATTCCTCCAGCCCCTTAGAAAGCACACCGAGTTCTTAAACAAATCCAAGCCTCCAGCAACCTGGGAAATCCCCGCTGCCGTTGTTTTGATTTCGTCCAAGAACTCATGTAAAACACTGTAAGAACGACCAGTTCTTAGTGACATCTTTATTGACGTCTTATGTCCAGCCTTACGTCAAACAAGGCACCTTTCAGGTATAAATATACCAACGTTGCCTTAAGCAAACACACGGTGGTGATGAATCTGGAGCAGCTACTACTTGCCCGAGAGCCCAGCTGATGCGAGAGCCCACGGACGCTGCCCCTCCCTTTTGAAGCGCTGAGAAAGACGCTGTCTTTTCTCTTGCCGAGAAATCCAGCCTCCGGCGTTTCCAGCTTACCCTTGCGGGTGACTGGGATACCGAGTCCTGAGAGAGAGATACCAGCCCTCCTGCCTTCTAATACCCAGGTACTGAACTGACTAAACCCTTACAGAGAATTCTTGAGTCAGATTCTTGGCAAAACAAACTTAACTTAAACTGCTACTTACTTACTCCTTCCCACGTATTAGGCTTAGGTCAGGTACACCGGGGTAGGCGTAGTTAGAAGCACCAGTTGAGTACGATTAGTCAATGTATATATGTATGTATCTATTTTATCCATTTTAAAGTATCATATGGCTAAGAAACCATATCAATGCTTTTACAGTATTATTTCATAATCCTGCTTTTACTGTATGCACTTTACTTAACTATAAGTATTGCAATTGTAGCAATTCATTTCTCTTGTACGAGGAAAGAGACTGCTCAATAAATAACACCTTTTATTGAAAACGCCCGTCTCTCTTTTTCTCTGCAATCTGGTGAAACTAAGTATGCACTTATTGACCAAGTGAAATAGCGGTCTTTTGTTTTCACACGACTCTAGAGATATACTCTTATTCAGGGAGAGCAAAGTTGTCATGTTTTATGGTTGTCAGAAACTAAATCCCTTCTTGTCTATCCAGGGAGGTTAAACTCCTCCTCGCTTATTCGAGAAAGTTTCTAGTGAACTCTGAGCTAGCTGGCAAAAAACATAAGTATAATATAGTCAGTAAAGACCTAGTTAAAGTCAGTCCTACGTCTACACTACTGAAGATATTATTCCAATGCGCAGAGCCTATTGGGACTATAGGAACTACACTACAGTTCCTGAAAAAGATACACTGTATGTTCCAAAGAAAATACATCTACATGAATTACCTTAGGAACAGAGTGTAGGTTACATCCCAGTTCTCATTCCTCAGGAGAAGTTACAAACAGCTCAGGTAATCCCCCCTCACTAGCTAGAAACTATACAATGTCTCACAGCTGTCTCATTCTCAATGTATTTAACGTTTCCCTGCTTGACTGTGCCTTATGGCACCTAATCGTAGAAACTACAAGGATACCATACTTTGTGCTCTTAAAGCCGTAAATCAATGATCCAATGTTTCATAACGGATTAAGCAAATGCCTAGCCGGGGACTATTTTTGTGTCCAAGGAGACAATGGCAAGCCATATCTGAGGAACCTGAAGAATCGGGCCAGGTAGATTTATTTTGATAGCAACACTGTCTGCAGGGAAGGATTCAGCTTCTTTCACTAGACTCAAATGGCCATGAGATAAGTCTTGCAAGTGTCCATCTAAAACCCTGTTTTGAAGTCAAAATTTCCAGGTGCAGTGGCAATGGCCCATTCTGCTCCTCAGAATCCTCATTCTGATCTCCCTCGCATGTTTCCTGGGAAAGAGACGTGTCATAAGTCAACATACCTGTTTCTATACATGATGTCTGTTGCACGCCAACATAGTACTAGACACTGTTGGGCTTTAGGGTGCAACCAAAGAACTACTCCTAACATCGGTAACTATGGCCACCATGTCCATGCCATGAATAACGCTTGATCGCAACTTATTAACACAGGTCTTTTTACCTGCACTTCTGTCAGAATTTCCCTTACCACCTCCACCATGCAGATTTGTATAGCCTGTCATTACAGGTCCCTGATTTGATCATAGTAGCGGTGGTTGTGTTACGAGTAGTTGCAGCTGAACTGTGTACCCCACCCCTTAAAGTTGTACGGTACAGTGGTCCTCAGAATTACCCTCCTCGCTCTCCCAGTCTGACACCTGCACTGATGCTTTCATTTCATCAATGCAGTAAGCTCTACAAAGACAAGTGCATGTATATGCTTTTAAAATCACATTCACCTGAAAAGGGCAGGAAGGTTCTATTGAGTTCACATACGGTGAATCATTAAAAAGCAAGAGCCCAGCTACAAACCAATTGGTGAAAGGTAATCGGTTTCCCAATCCACAAACTGAGAGGGGCAGTTCACCTTGGTAGGTGGTTGTCGTGGAACAGTGGTACGTGTAAAAGAAATGCAATTTTGAATGGTTGGCTCTTTATAAATTTTTGCAGCCATCTTTGAATCTGAGTGGCTAGTTGTATGTAGGGGACTGCCAATGTAAGGAATATAATCTGACACTTTGGCCTTCACCAGTTTTAATTTTCGCCAAGGAAAGCTTTGCATACCTATCCAGAGAAAGGCTAGAACCAGAGCCAGAATTTTCTTCTGTTTCCTCTGGAAAAGTAAAGAACATGCCCCAGGAACTAGGAGAGAACGATGCTGCTGCAACCTGAAGAGGAACAGGAGATCTACTGCTTCCTATGTATAGATTCTGTCTGACTTTAGACCACAGCGAAGCCAGGCGAACATCCACATCACTGTGCGACCATAACTGGGGGCCAGCAACTGCTGTACTGCCTGAGCGGTCATAAACAAGCAACAGTGTTCCTATGCCTAAATCCCGGACATTGCCATTGAAAAGGCATTTCCCCACGACCCTGGGAGGTGGTATCGACTGGCACAGAGCTGGTATTTGGCATTCTTTTATGTCGTTAACAGATCTAATGCTGGTTTGCCCCAGCATGAGATCGTATCCAACAGCAGTTGATGCTGAGAGTTTCCGCTAAGGTGCTGTTCACTCCAGACAAATGCTGTGCTTTTAGAGATATACCGTGTTCTGTAAGCCTGTTCCAAAGGTCTTGAGCCTCCTGAGAGGGACCTTGTTCCCCTTGCTTGTTGATGTAATACATTCTCGTACTGTTTTCTGTATGGACTAGCAAGGAGGCTCCTGCTATTCACAGCAGTAAAGCTTAAAGAGTGAGAAAAATCACATTGAGCTCTGGACGATTAACGAGTATTGACCTTTGAAATGCAGAACACTTTCCCTGGATTTGAAGGTCCAGCAAATGGCTGCCTCAGTCCTCCAAGGAGGCATCAGTCATGATGACGAAGTCTGGTATTGAATATAGGAATGCAAGGCCTTGTGAAAGATGAGACGGCTTGCTTGTTTTAGGCTGCTGTTGGTGGTTGGCAGTAGGCCTGATGGTAGGTGGCCCTATATTGAGACTGAGGTTGGTAATGCTGAGGTCGTTGATAGCCCCCCTCTGTAGATAGAGAAACCCCTTGCCTAACCCCCCCAAAGGGCAACTTCTTAAACTGGAGAGTGCTAAGCGACCTATTGGCTGTGTTTATAGCCAATAGTGCGTCATCAATATGTTTTCCAAACAAAGTTTCACCATCATAGACCATGCCCAGGATCTTTGATTGGGCCTTCGGTCTAAAAGAGATAGCCTTGAGCCATCAACGGCATCTCAAGACCGCTGCTCCGGCCAACTGACAGAAACCTGTGGAGGCAATGTCGAGAGCACAGTCTATAATTTCTGAGGAAGTACATTCGCCTTCCTGTAAAATATTTTTTTTTCTGCCTTCAGGGATCAAATCAAGCAGACTGCTGACATCTGACCGCATTTGGGGGTCATAGGGCCCGAGGGATGCTAGTGAGTTGGCTGCTCGAATGGTGAAGGCAGACATTAAAGAGAATCTCTTCCCTGTGTTGTTCAGGCACCTGCCTTCCTTGTCTGATGGCGCGGGGATAGGAGCAGAAAGGTTCTCTGATTGCCTTTGCGCTGCTTGTGAAATAACAGTCAGGTTTGGGATGAGTGATGAGGCAAGCGGGGAAATCATCTCTGGCTTTGCATTTTTGTCCAGGCGTGGTGGTACTGGCGATACTAAAGCCGGATTCTTCATGATCTTTATCCCCTCATCCCAAATATGGTATAGAATGGGGATGGCTCTCAAAGACTTTCTGGCTTGCTCTTTACAATCATGAAGAAAGCAGTCTTACTTCATAACAGAAGTTGGCAGATGGAATAGTGCTGCAGCTCGGTGCATCAAATTATGAAAAACCCCTGATTTCCTCTGGGAGAAGAGTCTTAGGATGAGGTGGTGGTGGAAATGGAGTAGGGACAAGGTAGTCATCCCATTCGGCCTGTAGATACTGATGATCAGGGATCTCGCTTTCTTGCCTTTCATCCGCTGAGAACCAGTGGTCCTCCCTTGGAAGTGCTGCAATATTGGAGGCAGGTGTCTTCCTGGGCGTTACTGGCAGAGGGATGTTTCTTGGCGTGGCAGGAGAAGCAGGCTGGGTGTATTGAAAGTGGCTGCTCCTGTGGCGGTTCAGAAAATCATCTTCTATAATCCAGCAGCATTGCCTGTAGATCCTGAACCAGAGAAATGAGCATATGCATTTCGTCTAGGCTGAGGATGGGGGTGGTACTCAGTGTTCATAATGCCGCCTAAAAGGGGCATAGTATGATTGATAGTCCTGCTCTTCGTTTCCATCTTCCTCCTGTTATTTCACCTGGAGCTCTGAAGGACTGTGTGCACTCCAAAAGGCCCATCGTCCATCTCTTCCAAGTCTAAGTGACTAGGTAGTGTAGGTGAGACCTTACTTGGAGAGGTCACTTCAGGCCTTAAAGCATTCTTAGTTATTTTTGCAATTTTAATCTTTGACGATGGTCCAGTCAACAACGAGAATGTAAACTTAGGCGTCAAAGGTAAGAATTCCCTCGTTGACAGTGCTATTGTCAACTGAGTCTTCATCGATGTAGATGTAGTAGAAGTCAACCCCCCGTTGACTGTGACTTAGTGGAGGAGATCACCTTGGTTGACGAAATAGGAGTGTTAATAGCTGCCGTCGTATAGGTTCTAGATGACGATAGCTTTGTGGGTAAGAGGTGGTGACAGTCACCGTCAAGGTCAATACTGGCGTCAATGGTGATGTTGTTGTCAACTGTGTGCTGAGAGGATTTTTTGACTTTGACTGTTCCAAGGAGGGCAAACGTTTTTGCTCCTTTTTTCACAGATGGAGTAGAGAGTTGGGAGCAGGCCGCCCCTGTAAAGATGAGCTTAAGGTGAGACCGAGATTGCTGCTTTCTGGTGGGGATTCCATGTCCCACGATTCTGTACTGCTTTGACGGAGAGTCCGCCGACTTCATCATCGCTTTTAAATGCTTGGAAACTCTCGCTGCATGGGAGACCGAGATTGCTGCTTTCTGGTGGGGAATCCTTGTCTCGGGATTCTGCACTGCCCTGAGGGAGAGGCTGCTGACTTCATATGTGCTTTTAAGAGACTACAAACTCTAGCTGCGCAGGACGTGCAGGAGCAAATACCAGGCCAAGGGCAAGCCCGTCATTGCCAGGAAGAGGAAGGGCAGAGCCAATCCCCCCCCCCCCCCTTTGCATTTTACATTTTGGAGCTCTCAGGGCTCAGTTGCTTCTCCTCAAGGTACTGTGTTCTTTTATCGGTCTTCCAAGCTCTGGGAGTCTGGTGTGCCCATATCCCTCTAGATACGCTATATCATAGCTGGAGGCCCAAAATTGTCTATTTGTCCCACCAACTATTGTTTTAAAGGCATCATCGGATCACTAACCGCAACAAGGCCGAAGGCAGTACAAGACTGCCGTAAGCCCTTTCACTAACCATTGGTTAGCCCCAACATGGGGAAAAGAAAAACTGTGGACTGTGAATGGGGGACCACGTAAAATCTAACAAAGTAAAACAAGCCCGTAAGAATGCTGGGAGTAATTGTGTGATTTATCACATTGACAACCTATTGGTCGAATGCGAGAAAATCCTATTTCCCACTGGGATGGCCCCATTACGCTTATCTGAGGGGGCCCCACCTAGTTCTAAACCAAAGCACCCAAAACATATCCCTTCAATGTTTAAGAAGCCTGCCACACACAGTAATAAGCGGATTCAACCTGCCACAATTGTAGCGGACCTCAGAGTGACTAGTTATCCAGTACCATTTGAAACTCAAAAAGGCCCGAGTTTGGGGACACCAGCCTCTCCCTTAGTAACAGGCTTGCGCCCCTTCAAGCCCAAAGTAGTGAGTCAGAGCGAAGGGAGGAGCATGAGGGAAATAGCAGGAGGGGGAAGGGAGGCAGAGACAATCGGAGGGCAAGAAGGGAAGATGGTAGTATTACCCCATGCGAAGGAGTACCGTTTCTTGACCCTTCTGCCCTCAGAATTATAACCGATCTGAGAGCGGAAGTTACCATGTTGAAATCAGCCATCAAAGATCTAACAAGTCAGGTCAATCTTCTTTTAGCCAAATGTGCAAGCAATGTGCCTTAGCCAGTCTGTTACTCCTTCGTCCCTAGTACAAATCGATTCAACCCAAGTCCATGCAAAAGCCACCACGGTCAACTCGAATATTAATCATAAAGACACAACTGCCCCAAACGACCCACCTGGGGCCCAAAGAACTAGGCTGCAACCTATGAGGGGCCTACTAGTGCTAAGTGGGCCTCCGCTCACCCTTGAAAATCCATCTACACACCGTAGGGATGCCCATTTTCGTAACAGCCCGCAAGGGTTCTGTGAACATCCCGCACTGCCCCCCAAACGGATCCACATAACTAATAACCCGAAACTCTTGCCTAACCAAAGGCGCAAAGAGGAAGATTCATTGACAACTAAATCCATCCACTGTATCCGTCATGTGAGAGGTTGCCATTCAGTCAGAAGAGATGACATTCCAGGAGCTAGAAGACTCACTCATCTTAGCATCCACGTGGATTGTATTGGATTGCGCTTGGTAGATGGGGTGATGGCACACAATTTGATAGCCATGGATGCCAGATCTAGCTCTCCCACACATACACACATTCAATTTAAGTATAGTCTTCCATCAAACCCTCCACTTGTTACTGCCCACTCTCCCGCTATTCATCTGGGTAGACTCCTCCTGATCAGCTAATGACTGACTCGAATCCCCAAACAACCATTTAGGACCACAGTCTTCAATATCAGATTTCCCTAATATTCTGTACCTTTTGTCTGACAAAGGCGCACTTACTACATCCAACCCTACACCACTCTCACCTAATGATATACGGATACTTAATGTACTTTCTACCTCTGATAGAAGGTCGATTGTAGGTGATCCCCAGTCCAACATAGTCCAACCACATGCGCTGCCAGGGAATTCCTTAGATGCTTTACGACCAAACTCTACTTAGTAGCCACGTAGTGGGCACCACGCTCGGAATATTATCATGGAACGTGGCCAGAGTAAGACCTAAATTATCCCTCCCGAATTGGATCAAATTTATTGAAATGTTTGATATCTGTATACTGCAGGAGACATGGAGTCCCTCCCAGGTCCATGTCCCAGGCTATGTAACTTTTTTCGATCAGCATCTACTAATAAACCAGGGCAACCAGCAGGGGGTTGGTAATTTGGGTTAGGATCACACACTTCATCGCACACCTTGCAAACTCCCATCTGATAGCGCAGACATTTTGGCTGTGCAACTTAAAGGCCAGAATGGTGCCCTGCTGGACATCTATAATGTGTACACTAGAGGAACCAGATTGGGAAGGCAGTCAACCACATTGGATGAACTAGAGTTACTATTGGATGATAGGGCCACAACGCCACCGTTGATTGTAGCCGGTGGACTTTAATGTCACCTTAGAGCCATTAAAAAGGGAGAACATCTGTGGGGTTAGTGAGGAGGATGCGATTTGGCATGTTCCCCACCTTGATCTACCCCCTATAAAAAAAATGGCCCCAAGCGGACTCCAACTAAATACCCTCTCCCTAGAGGTTGGATTAAGGGCAGCAAATGGTCGCACTAAATCGGATACTATGGGTGCTAACACCTTTAATAGGACCAGTAATACAAGCTGTATATATTATTTTTTGGTGGATCTTAAGCTATGGCATAGAGTGGTTGATATGGTTGTGGCTTCTACTGTAGATAGAGACCACAACCCCCTACAACTCTTGATGGGATCTACTTGGGTGGGCCCATCTACCCTTCAGAATCCTGGCTTAATTTCAAAGGAGATATTCCCTTCCAACGATAATCGTCGGCTTCAATGGCCCCAGCTACCGATGTATGAACGAAAGCTTGAAGCAATCAAGCAGAACCTGCTGCTATCTACAGCAGCAATCCAAAATCTGATGTGCCGCATGGGAGGGCTGGATAAGATGCTAGCATGCCACACTGTTCTCTTCAAGCAGTTAGCAAGACTTTATTGAACCACCCCGGTTGTGTAAAGCAGGCCTGAAATTAAGCTCCCAGGCGGCCCGGTGTGTAGAGCCCTCAGAAGACAACTAGCCCAGGCAATTAGAGCGAACATGGCTCATGTGAGGGATGTGAGGAGAGGGTACAAGCTGGCACAAACAAGGGCCAAAAGGGAGTGGGATGAAGATAGATGGGCGTCGATTGAGTAGACCTGTGATATGAAGGACTAGCAAGAGTGTTTGCTCCTTATTACCAGGGGCGATTCAAACAGGCCTCCACTGCCGAATAATCTCAGTCGAGGCTTGGGATAACCACTTTTCCTTACTATACTCTGGATCCTGTGTACAAGAGGCAGAAGACGCCAATGATTGCCTCGCCTCTATCTCAAAAGTAGATCTTTTCTCTTTAAGTGAAACTAAGCCCTGGATCTCTTCTATTGCGAAGGCTAAAGCTGCCGGACCTAATGGCCTCCTAGAAGAACTGTTTAAACGAGAATTGGGCAAACTATAGCTCGACTCTTTGCCAATGCGATTGCTAAGGGGGCCCAAATTCCACCCTCCTGGAAGGGAGGCAAGGTGATCCCTGTATTCAAAAAAAGGTGATAGATCCATACCCGGTAATTATAGACCGATCAGTCTTCTAGACTACATCCAAAAGGTGTTTGCCCGAGCCCTTCTCCTAAAGGTCCAACGTTGGATGACGGACCACAACATTTTGTCTCCATGTCAAGCTGGGTTCAGAAAAAATTCAGTACCATCGACCAGGGTTTCGTTTTCTCCTTCTCACTTGGAAGGCTGTGGTTCTAGATCGTGGAAGCCTCTATGTAGCCTTTATCGACCTCTAGACCGCTTTTGATCTCGTCCCTAGGAACAAGCCCTGCAAAGTATTAAATGAGCTGGAGCTGGAGCTTCTTTCACTTATTATTCGCCTTCATGAGGCAAATTTTGCTGGAGTTCGTTGGGGCTCCCAAGGCCAGCTCAGGGAACAATAAAAATCAACAGGGTGGGGGTGGGGGGGGGGGGGGGTACACTCTTCTCTTGACATGTGGTGTAGTCCAACATCTGCTAGAGGTCTCAGCTGATGATCCAACTCTGGGTGGAGAAAAAGTGGTAACCCAATTGTTCGCAGATGACACCCTGCTAGTCTCGAAAACATCAGGTGGGCTCCAACTAATGCCAGACCTCTTCAAAACCTTCTGTGACTCCTGGGGTCTAGAGGTAAATACCTCAAAGATGAAGCTTTTACAGCTTAACCCCCCCCCCCCCCCCCAAGACATTCAGAGGTAAAATATATCTAGGGTGAGTAGCCTTGGAGAAGGTGAGCACATTTGACTAACTGGGGATCACCATCTCAGAAGACATCTCATGGAAGCCTCACATAGCCAAACAGACGAACACAGAAATTGTGGGGGCCCTGCTAAAAGAACACAGCACCTCCTTTAGAAAACGGGTGGCAGCTCCACTCCTAATCTATGAGGCCAAAGCAGTAGGTTCAACACTGTATGGCGCCGAACTCTGGGGTTTTGACAAGATGGCCTCTCTTTTCATTTCAGAGAACAAGTTATTTAGGTACCTGGTCTCCCAACCACAGAGCACACCGTTATATCTGCTAAGGCTGTTACAGAGCAGGCCATACCACGCCTGTAAGAAAGTGACTTTGTATATACTGGACCAAAGTAACCACAGTCCGCAGAGGTTTGGCAGAGGTTAAAGTTAGATATAACCTTGCTCTCTAAAGTAGTAGCTTGGTCGAGCAGTAAGGCCGTATCAGAGGACAGTGTAAAGCATTTGTTGTACACACTCAGTCAGCAAATGGTCTCACACACTCAAGTACTGAACTCTAGGCCAATTGTTTTGTATCAAAAGATAGTTATTTTATTTTAGAACCAACAAGGTATCAAAATATACTTTTCTCAATATGAGTGACTTAGGTAATTACTTTTCAAATAGGCAATAGACTCTTTAAGTACAATAGCTACAGTGGTTGCAATAGGCAACATAATTTCAAACACAATATAACATTGAGCTCAATGGATTTTTCTAGTTAAATGCAATTGATTACTTTATAGATTACCTTTCTAACCACAGGACTGGATCCTAGATTCAGTCCCAGGACATTTCCTATAAACAATAGGGTAAACACGTTTTAGTTACAGTAGTGATTTTTAAGGAATATTATTGTATTTTCAAAGTGAAAACCAAGCAATGTTATCCTATCGGAGGAAATTCAAGTTACTGGTAAGTACAGTTCTAATTACTTTTTCGGTTCAGTGCTGGGCTGGAAGGTACAGCACTGGGTTCTCTCCTGATAACAGGTGAGTAAATCGGAATTCGGTTTTCGGCTGATTTTAGATGAATATTTTAAAGTTTCAAAAACTCCACACTTAAAAGAATTTCCAAGTGAAACCAGTCAATGTTAACCTATGGAAGGAAAGTGAGTTATCAGCTTTTAGGTAAGTATTTGACTGGCAGAGTTAAGGTTCTGGGCATGGACTCTGGTCTCCTAGGGTCGGAAAGGTATAGTTGTTGCACCCTCAGCGGTACAGGGGCAGCCGGGAGCAGAGAGAGTAGGCCCAATGTAATCCTATGGAGGATAGGGGACCTTCGGTTGGTGGCTGCAAGCAAGCAGGCCACGCGACTGTGGGAGCTGAGCTCTTGGTCACTTACACAGGGGAAGTGGGAAAGTAAAGTAGAGTAGTTGCTGCACTTCCAGCGGCACTCAGGCAGCTGGGTGCGGGGTGCTTTTGAGCCGTCGGGCGCTCAATGTTAATCAATGGAAGAGTTAAAAAATGAACAAAGGCGGCATACTCGGGGACGGAGATTCTTCAGGTGCGACCACAACTTCGAGAGGTAAGATGGGATCTTGGAGAAGAGGTAGGTACCCCAGAGGAAGGCACAGGGGGCCGTAGGGCTCAGGGGTGTCTTTTGGTGTCGGGAAATTTTACCCTCAGCTGGTCGCAGTTGGAGGGGTCCCTGGTTCTGAGGCTGCAGGCATTGTCTGGTCCGTCGAGGAGGGTCTTTGGACACTGGACTCCGGGTCACAGTTGCCGGGGGGACGTCCTCGTGGTCTTTGTTTACTCAGGCACAGGCCGGGCTCGGCGGGTGCAGAGTGAGCTGGATTCGAGGTTCCTGGCTGGCACCAGTGGTGTTGCTGTTTGAGCAGAACCACTGCCCATGAGAGTCCCATTCTTTTTAGAGGTTCAAGGCAGGCATGTCCTCCAGGGTTTTCGAGGTTGCTGTCCGCAGGAGACGCCGGGATTTAGCAGGAGCAGTTTCAAGTATCAACAGGCCTGTAGGGTTCTGGTGCCAAGTCAGCTGGTGTAGTCCTCTTGTTAGCAGCTGCATGGCAGGTCTTCTTGTTTCTTGTTCTTCTTCTTGTTACAATCGGGATCTGAGGAAGGAAGGTTCCGGGTGCCCCTAAATACTAAATTTAGGGGAGTTACAGGTAGGGCTAGGGCAGGGACCAATGGGACCATATCCTGGGGTGAGTACACCCCCTAGCCTGCTCCTCTCCTGTGGGAGGGGGGCAGGAGCCTATCTCTGATTGGGCAGGGCTCCCATCCTCAAGATGGCTTGAGCCCAGAGTTGTGCTTCACCTAGCCTCTCCCACCGGAGGGGTGGAGTTGGCATAGGCTGGCACACCCCCTTTCCTCACTTAGGGTTTCCCGCCGTTCTTCCCGCCAGAGTGGGGGTCAGAATTGGGGGGGGGGGCAGTTGCTGAGTACAGCAAGTGGCCTGGAGAAACTCACAAAGGTGGCATGCCTTTGAAGCTTCCCCTGCCCATCCTGGGGGAGGAGGCTTGGCACCTCGTCCCAGGATGTGCATTGTTTCAGGCCCCCGAGAGCGGCAGGCTCTCGAACCAGGGGTCCAGAAACATGTCTGGTGGTGGCAGCCTCGGTAGCCACGCAGTCAGGACACTGTGAGTTGGTTAGGTTTCATGGGGCATCTCTAAGATGCACTCTGTCATGCATTTTACCTTAAATCCCACTCTGGCATCAGTGCAGGTTTAATGTGCTGAGAATTTTGATATCAAACTTCCCAGTCTTCAGTGAAGCCATCAAGGTGCTGTGGAGTTCGTAATGACAACCTCCCAGTACCATATAATCGTAATACCAGCACTGCACTTCGTGCCCATGAATGGCCCTGGGTACAGTAGGGGCACAGGGCTCATGCACCTGTGCCCACACCACTGGCATAGTGCACCCAGCTAGAGGGGTGACTGATGGATGCCAGGGCAGTGTGTTTGTGGGCAAGGCACACAGGGATGTGTGCCATGTCGACTCTTTGTTTAGTTCTGTACCAAGACACTCATCCTGCAAAGGCAGTGTGTGTGTCAGGGTGCAGGGCCCCTACGGGTGGCACAATAAGTGCTGCAGCCCTTAGGAGTCTTCTCTGGTCACCATGCCCTGGGTACCTAGAGTACCATTTACCAGTGACTGATCAGGTGATCAGAGATGCCAATTGGGTTTTAGTTTCAATACAGTTTTAGGGAAGGAACACAGGACCTGGGCACCTGGTTGGCAGGAGCCCAGGGCACAATCAGTCAAAGCACATCAGCAATTCAGCAAAAAGTGGGGGCATGCCATGCAAGAAAGATGGCACTTTCTCACAACGCCCCTTACTGTTTTGGAGGCGTATATGACCTACCACGAGTTGTCTTCGTATGCTGCTGCATTTAAAGAAGTTATTGCACTCGATCATTCTAGGAAGATCGGCTGGATTCACTATTTAAAATCCTTACTAAGTGCTTTAGGTCTAGAGGGCTGCTGGGCCCCAAAGAATCCACTATTATTAAGGCACAATTAACCACATCAATGCTACAGCAATTCTTCCTCAGCGCTGGAACTCATTTAATCCCTTTGTTCATGACGAGCTGAGCTCGTCATGAGCACACGAGCAGTGTACTGCATGACGAGCTGAGCTCGTCATGAGCATGGAAGGGGTTAAGAAGCATTGTTGGGACTGGTTAACTCAGGGCTCTCTCGCCAGTTCCTCATGGGGTAGTTTAACTATAGAATTTTTTTACTTCATATTGACTGGCTCATATGAGAATTATTTTGAAACAATCACCACACCGCAGGATAGGAAGCTATATCTACAGTTTATGTTTTGCTCCCTTCCTCTGAATTCATTTACTGGCTCTTGGCAACCGGCAACTACTACTTCCCAGTCCTGCCCTAGCTGTCCCTCTGTTATAAAATCTATTGTCCATATCCTTTTCGTTTGCCCGGAGTACTCATGCCCAAGAAGAAAATTGCGGAGTCGATTTGCAAGCAAATGGGCACCCGACATAAAGCAGAAGATCTTCATATACTAAGATCTGATACTAGTTTGGCAATGGTTTGCTCTGTTGCTATGTTTTTGGGTCATATATGGGCACTCAGAAGGTACTCGCTTAAAACTTGAAACCGTTGTCCATGCGACATTCCTTTAGCTGAATAGTTCTATAATGCACCTTACTAACTAATCTAGCAGCTGTGGTCTATGTTGATCTGATTTTTTAAATTATCTCTGAGTGTGTAAATAAAGTTGAATCCAGCCAGCATAGCGGGCCATGCCGTCCGAATGGGGACAGACAATGGGTTATGCTGCCTTGGTGCCATATATACATTTATACTCTTCAAATTTTAAAATGAATTTTAGACCTTACCATGACTGGTATTTTACTCTAGGATTCTATTGTATTCTCTTTTATGGCTTTTGAATTGCCTGTATGCAATCTACTGTACTTGCACTTTTATGGTCTATAACTGACAGAACGATGTTATGATGATGATGCTCAAGTTTCTCCTTTCTCAGAGGGTCCTTATGATGTACTTTCAAAGCCTTTGTACTTTCCTCAGAAGCCCCATGGTCGGAGAATCTTGACCTTTTGTGGAGTTTCGCAGATGAATCGCTGTCCTCAGAAGAGTTGAATTTTTGGGATTTAGAGTTCTGTAGCCACAGAAGTAGCCTCCCCTTCCTGTCTCTTAAGGTTTCAGAAGAGAAAGTGCTACAAATCCTGCACTCCTTTACCTGATGTTGAGGGTAGAGGCAATAGAGAGTATCTGTGGATCATCCACATGTAACCTTTTCTTCCCACAGGACTTGCAGGATCTGAAAAGGCATTTCTTAGAAGACACTGAAGATGAAGAAGAGTTGGGATATATAGGAAGAAATTGAGCAGAGCTCAGGGAGACTCCCTTCACACAATATGAGGTAGAAAATCTGAGAGAGACAGCCTCTGTTGGGAGTGTTCCAGAGGGTGCTGTCGC
Source organism: Lissotriton helveticus (assembly GCF_964261635.1). Taxonomy (NCBI): domain Eukaryota; kingdom Metazoa; phylum Chordata; class Amphibia; order Caudata; family Salamandridae; genus Lissotriton; species Lissotriton helveticus. The sequence goes on along the minus strand of NC_136063.1, from coordinate 1,053,074,304 downwards.
CTGATTGGTTATAGTTCAAGCTTGGTCCTTTTTAAAAAGGATATCGATAGGCTACTAAACCGACTTTGCATTGCCATTATAACATATGATACTATTATATACTGCTTACTATGGTACTGTGGGACTCACTTCAACGATGGGAATGATTTAAGCATGTGAATCTATGAAACATCCGATAATGGAGAATGTCAAGTAATACATATGGGTTCATCATGGATCTAACTAGTTGCTGGAGGAGACTAATTAAGACATTTATACAACAACAGTATACAAGGCAGGGCAAGTTATGCAATCGTTCAAGCACAGGATTTACTTATACATATGATGAAAAATGACCCTGTAGAGAGCTGGGGGGCAGGTGGGAGGAGGGAGTTTAAGGGAGTATTGAATATTTATAAGTTAAAAGCACATTCCTACCAGCATCAACTGGGGGCTATTTATAGATACATGGCTAGAAGATAGACCTTAAGAGGTTCCCATGTGTCCCTTGGCCTATCGGATGGTGGCATAAGCTCTGCATAAAAGTCAAACTGATCAATACAGTTTATGAGTGAATGCAACCAGTGTTTCTTATGGGCTGCGAAAACACCGCCCACCCAGCCCAGCAGTGGCATCTTGGGTTCTGACAGTATTACAGAGCTTATCACTGGTCGCTGGTTATGGCTTGAGCGGGGTGGTATTCTCCTGTGAGCTACAGCTCCAAGGAAATGTACATGTGGCATTTCAGGGCCCTTGCTTGGCAAGTAAGGTGGCATGTAAATTTGCAACATTAAGTGATTTCTGCAAGGTGGTAACTTAAGCCTGATGTAGCACTTTAATGTCACTTAAAAGCTTCATGATAATGCATGTTCTTCTGTTTTTAGCACTTCTATCTCACTCAGCTCAGGTCTCTTTTTAGTTCTTTAAAGCACTAGTTCAACATTATGAACCCGGTTCATAATTCAATTACTCTTGAACTGCCATATCAAGTCAAGTCACGTCAAGAATGCTTTATTCGAGAGGCGTGGCCAGCAACATGGCCGATTAGGTTGTGCCTCTGCAGAGCTCCGCCGAGCCTTCCCTTGATCCTGTGTTCAAATCCGTCCTGGGCCCCTAATTTTAAACTCCTGGGACATGTGCTGAGTCCCGTATGTCAGAGGGGACCCGTTGGCAGCCCGAATCCAGCGGGGCAGAAGCGCGGATCGCGGTGATCCGGCGCGCGACACGGAGCTCTGGTGACTCAGCCCTCGCTCGCAAGATGGCGGCGCCCTGAGACTCGGAGCGGGGGAGAAAGGTCTGGCAGGATCGGGACGCCTGGGGGGCTGCTGGAAGGAGCACTGCGGCACAATCGATGTATTTGGACCGGCGCCATCCCCCCCCCCTTGAGCACAAGCCTGCTCACCGTGTGAGCCTCCGGGATGGGCGGCCGAAGCAGGCGCGGTGCCCGACGGAGCCCGCCACCCCCGAGAGCAGAGGGGCGGGTTGGAGAGCCGAGAGGAGGAGGACGCGGCCTGCGGAGGTGCTTGACTGGGGGACCCGACGTGTCCCGACGGCGCTGGGCGGCTGGGGAGGTGACGGCGGCCGGTGCACGATATAGAGGGTGAGACTCGGCCAGGTGGCCCGCAGGGCCTCATTTCCCTGGGCATCTCCCCTGGAGGAAGGGAGCAACGCAACGTGAGGCCTGCTACAGAAGGGCCCTGAATAAGCAGGCCTGCGCAAAGGCTGACACTATAAAGGCAGGGGAACGACGGACTCGCCACTAGACCTGATCCCGCCTCGGACACCAGCCGCCCACTGGGGGTTACCTGAAGCACCAGGGGGGATTGACCGTCCACACATCCCCCCCTCCCCCCCCCCCCGCCACCCCCTTCCCCCCCCCCTCTCACCGGCACGAGACACACTGACACAGGCCCCTCCGCCCTGGAAGCGGCCCACAGGAGAGGCGCCCATACCTTCGCCGCTACGATCAGCGCCATTATAGGCAGGGGCCTGGAGGTGGGGACCCTCAACACGACCACAACGGCACCTGGTCCCACCAACCCACAGGTGGGTGCACCATGGGGAAGAAGGAGGCAGCCACTCGGACCCCGAGACAAGGTACCCTGGATCGCTATGCGACGGCCCCCCTGCCACTGAATCGGAGGCCCAAGGACCACGTTCAGACACGGAGCTCCTGATGAATGCCATCCAGGCTTCGCGAGATGATATACAGGCGTCCAGGGCCGCTTTGGAGGTAAAGATTGGCGAAGTGGGTTCTGAAGTCACTTTGCTTCGGCAGGACTTTCGTAACTTGACGGAGAGGGTGACCACGGTGGAGACACGACTGGGGGAAGCGGAGGATACGCTCACCGTGCTTAAGAGAGATATGGCGGATCTGCAGGCGTCCCACAAGCATCACCAGTGGAAGGTGGACGATGCAGAAAATAGGGCACGCCGCAATAACCTGTGATTCGTGGGATTTAGGGAAGGAATCGAAGGGAACAATATGACGGCCTTCCTTCACACCTGGTTGCATTAGACTCTACCGTCTGCATGCTTCTCCAACTGCTTTATTATAGAGAGGGCGCACAGGGCCCTGCTGGCGAGGCCCCCGGAGGGAGCGAGACCCAGACCCATCATTGCCCGATTCCTGAACTTTGCAGACCGCAACCTTATCCTAAGAGAGGCCCGGAAAATGGGTGAAATTCGACATGAAAACGCGACGATTATGATTTTTCCAGACTACAGTCAAGAAGTCCAGAAGCAGAGACGCTCCTTTGACTCGGTGAAGGCAAAACTGAGGGATTTGAAAATCCAATACGTGCTGCTCTTCCCAACAAAGCTCAGGGTCCTCTACAGGGAAAAGTCGTACTTCTTTACACATGCTGATGACGCATGGCAGTGGCTGGAGGAGCGACCCCCGCGGCAAGACGCGGTGGAAAAGAGGCGGGAGATGCCAGCTAGGCCGCAGACCTCGGAGGCCACGTGGGGACTGCCGGGGGTGCAGAGGTCGAGGGGCGCGAGGGGCCGCAATCGGCTGAAAACGATCCCCGTATCCTAAGTTAACCAAGACCACCTGCATGCAGGGACGCTCGACCTCCCCGGTGGCCAGAGGGAATGCGGGATCCAGATTTCGCTGCCAGAGGTCCACCCGGTCGGACGGAGAAGAAGATGCGGTCGGCAACACATCCGGGGAAGAGGACAATGAAACGCAGTCCATGCATCCGCTGGTGGCAGTGATCCGTGAAATGGAACAAGATACAGCCAGAGGGAATGGGACCTCACAGGACGCTACTCAGGACTCCCATTCGTGATTGTATGGCTATATGGACACGAGGTTTCTGGCTCAGCTGGAATGCACGCAAGTTGATACACCTCTTATAAACTTTTGTAGTATACGTTTAGTTATTTGTTGCCTCTCTACACATAACTCAGGTAGAAGGGTGTTTTGTTCGCCCTTGGACTACTGTCCGGGAGATGAGGTGCTAGGGGACCATCAGGGGTGGGCGATAGTCCTTCTCTACCCGAGAGTCCCTGACAAAGCTGTTAGCAGAGAGGGGGCAGACGGGGGAGAGGGGAGATCGGGGGGGCGGGGGGGGAGGTGGGGTGGGGGGAGGTGGGGTGGCGGGAGGCGGGACGGTTATGTGTCATCTCATAGTTATGGGTTCCTGGGAGAGCGGGGGGGTGGGACGAGGGAGGGGGCGAGGTTGGGGGGAAGGAGATTGGTTGAGCATGGAATGTTGAGCGCACGCACACGCGACCTGGCAGCCCTAAGTGCAGGACATTGGCCTCGATTACCCCTAAATGGCACGACATGGTGAGGGATAACCCGGCGAGGGAGGGTGGAGCACCGGATGAGCTCAGGATACTCACTTGGAATGTTAATGGCATGGGCTGTAAAGTTAAGCGAGGATTAGTAAATACCTATGTGAAGAGATCTGGGGCTGATGTCATACTATTGCAGGAGACACACCTACGGGGCACGAATTGCGCCTTCTTAGCGAGAGGACGCTATAAAGTATTGGCTCACGCAGGCTTTACGTCCGGCTCAAGAGGAGTCGCGATCCTGATTAAAAAATACCCGCCCATGCACATAGCGCAGACCTGGATAGACTCCCAAGGGACATACGTGGGGGTGCGGGGCTCCTGGAATAGAAAAGAATACACATTTACATCAGCATATGCCCCACCCACACTTCAGGCAGCTACAGTTCGGGGGGTCGTTGACATACTTCTCAACACCTCGGACACAATCCAGGTCCTGGGTGGGGACTTTAATGATGTGATGGATTGGGGGGCGGACAGGATGGGAGTCAGGGACAGGCCAGCTACTAAGTCACGGCTGGCTACCACAATGGAAGCGGTGGGCTTGGTGGACGCGTGGCGGTGGCTGCATCCATAGAGTAGGGAAGACTCCTTTTTCTCAGGGGCTCATAAAGTGTACTCCCGCCTTGTCTATATCTTTGTGGTTAGACAGGCACTGAGCGTTTTTGATGTGGCAGAATATCGGGCGAGAGGCATCTCGGACCACTCACCCCTGCTACTTAATGTGGGAGGACAGAGAGGAGAATGGCACAAGGTTCTGCGACTGACGGCCTGGGACCTAAAAAACGCCGAAATACTGAGAGGCCTCCGGGCTGATCTGAAGGTCTATGTTTCAGAAAACGAGGGGACGGTGACCTCCAGGGTGACGCTATGGGAGGCGCTCAAAGTAGTGATGCGAGACAGGGCACATGCTCAACTGGCAGAAGATAAGAGAAAAGTGCACGCGGAGGTGTTAGCCTTGGAACCCCAGATCCTCGCGTTAGAGCAGGAGCACCTGATAACTAGAGACCTGAGAACGCTGCGGCGATTATCAGACATACGGGTCCAATATAAACACTTAATAACGGGCGAGGCGAAGGCACAGGCACTGGGGACCCTGCACCGCCTTTATGATGTGGGTGACAAGTCCGGGCGGCTCCTGGCGTGGCTAAGCAAGAAAGTGAGGGATGCCCGATGGGTTGAGAGAGTGAGAGATGCCCAGGGAGGGTGGGCCAGAACGGATGAACAGATAGCCAATGCGTTTGCTGGCTATTATGGTGCCTTCTATGAGGCGAGGGCGCTGGGGACGAAAGACGTCGCCCTGCAATATATGGCGCATACCGAACATCCGGCCCTGGAGGACGCAGATCAGCAACATCTTGAGGCAGACATAACTTTGGAGGAAGTTAGGGAGGCTATGACTAAACTCCGGGCGGGGAAGGCGTCAGGCCCCAATGGCTTCCCGGCGGAATTTTTTAAGAAAACGGCGGATCTCCTGACCCGTCATTTACTAGGCTTGTTCGTAGACGCTGAGTCGGACGGGCCATTCCCGCTGGACCTCCGTCAGGCCACGATTATTCCAATCTTTAAAGAAGGTAAACCGCCCGATGAGTGAGCCTCCTATCGCCCTATTTCCCTCCTAAATGTGGAAGCGAAACTCTTTGCAACAATATTGGCTCTTCGCCTACGGAGGGTGATTTCGGGACTAGTTCACCTGGACCAAACGGGGTTCCTTCCTGAAAGGGCGACTCGATACAATTTGAGGAGAACCCATAACTGGCTCATGGAGGCGAGCAACAGACAGGACCCCCATTGGTTCCTCTCCCTAGATGCCGAGGAGGCATTTGATGCGGTCCACTGGCCCTTTCTGGAAGGGGTGCTAGAACGTTTCGGACCCAAATTCAGGAAGAAGATAAGCCTGCTGTACACTGACCCCAGAGCGAGGGTCCGGGTCAATGGTGTAATGTCAGGGGATTTTTCTATACGGCGGGGCACCAAGCAGGGATGCCCCCTGTCCCCCCTGCTGTTCGCCCTCTCAATAGAGGTGTTGGCGTGCCCGATCCGGCAAAACGAGAGCATCAGGGGGTTCAGCATTCGGCCTCAGACACATCCGTAGAAAAGCTTTCCCTGTACGCGGACGATGTCCTGCTGTATATTACAGCACCAGTGACAACCATTCCGGCACTATTTTTGGAGCTCGAACGATATGGGTCTCACGCGGGCTACCTATCAATTGGCATAAATCCGTACTATACGATCCTCAAAGGCGAAACGAGGGACATACGCTCCCGGAACGACTGAAAAAGACTTCAGAAGGATTTACCTACCTCGGGGTGTTCATAACGGCAGGCAAGGCGTTATCCTCCGAGAAAAATATTAGCCGGGTGCTACGCAACTTTACTGAGGACGCAGCGCGATGGAAAATTACTCCCCCTAACGCTCCTGGGCCGAGCAGCAATGTTTAAAATGGTCACGCTTCCACGGCTCCTTTATGCTTTTCAGAATGCATACTTTCCCATGCAGGCTAGAGTGTTCAAGGATATACAGGCGGAGCTCCGGACCTTGTTATGGCTGGGGAAGCAGCCTAGGGTGGCACTGTCAGCCCTACAAAGGCACCAGTACAATGGGGGTATCTCCCTGCCGACCTAGAGGCATACTACTGGGCAGAACACCTGGTTGCCATAAATGAATGGCTGCATGCCCCTGCCACCCACCCCACTTTTGCACTAGAGAGACATACCATGGAGGCCCACACCTGCCTACACTATCTATATGGAGGTAGGGGGAGGACTAAACTGCTACCTGCTACGAAACTCACGATAGGGATATGGATGAAGGCGACGAAAGCGATAGGGTGGGAACACAGAATCACACAGCAAACCCCACTGTGGAAATGTGCATAGCTAAAGGAGCTTAATAAATGAAGGGGATTCCGGACATGGGACGCCATTGGCGTATCGACCCTGGGTGACGTGATGAAACGGGGAGGAGTTACAATCCTTTCCCTCACTGCGCCAAGAGTATGGACTCCACCACACACAATACTTTAAATATATGCAACTGCGCCACGCGTGGAGGGCAGAGGGGGCCTTGACAGAGGCGCTGCCTGAATACGCTCCGCTGGAGGGTCGTCTACTGCAGGAAAGGATTGCCAGTAATGCAGTATCCCTTACATATAAGACATTACTGAATAATAGGCCGGACAGATTGGGGAACCTACGAACAATATGGGAATGTGAAGTGGGTGACATGGACGAGGTAGACTGGCGTTTGGTCCTGATGCATCCCAGGGAGGTAGCAGTTAAATCCCGCCTATGGCTGATACAATTCAATGTGCTGCACAGGACATACTATGATAGAACACGCCTACACAGGATAGGGAGAATACCGGACCGGGGTTGCTTGAGATGTGGCACCGGCATAGGAGATTTCTCCCATACTATCTGGTCCTGTCCGAATATTCAACTCTTCTGGGGGGCTATCCTGTCAGAGCTGGGGGAGGTGCTGGAGACCACTATACCTTTAGACCCCAAAATTGCCTTACTGGGAATGACAAACGATGTAGACCTGGCCAGACCCCTGTTGATATTTCTGGTGCTGGCCTTGGTGGTGTCCAAGAGGGATGTGGCCCGGAAATGGGGGGCACCGGACACGCCACAATTGGAAGAATGGAGAAGGGGAATGGATCTCTATATGGCCACTGAGAGAGTAACATACAAGGCAAGGGGGTGCCCGAAGAAATTTGGCAGGGTATGGGGTAAGTGGAGGTGTTATCATGGGCTGGATGGAGGGCTGTGAGATGCAGGAGGGGCGCGGGCTTTTCATTGTATATGACCAGATTTGGATGAGGGGCCTAGGGCTGCTATATAGATGGAGTGTGGTGAGAGGCTTAACTACACTATTGCAAACTGTGATTTATGTATTGTTTGATAATGGGAAGGGAAATGTAAATGGGGAGGCGGGGGGATGGGTGTGCTGCTTGACATTGCCATGTCTAATGTTTGATTTCATGCTGATAAATGCCAATAAAAATGTTTTTTTTTTTAAAAAGAACGCTTTATTCGACAACTTTATGTCATAAAAGTAAACATAACATACAACACTACATTTCATTAAGAAAAAGCATTCCTAATGTCAGCCAGGTAACCAAATCTTAAAATACGTACCAAGCAAAACGTTATGTACAAAATTCAAAGGGCAAATTGGCAAACATAATCAAATACAAAGACTCCACTTATGTTATTCCTGTGATCCAAAAGAAAAGCGAGCCCTGGGATACGTATTGTACAGGGACTTTTATAAAGTGCAAGGTACTAAAGAGATTTACTCAAGGCAAAATAGTCCACAGTCATAGCATTCCTGATAAACCATACAAAATACCAGGACCTGCTATACATACAATACAAAAAACATAGTGCAAAGTGCAATAGGGCAAACTCATGAATTAAGATAATCCCCATTTATAAACACATATTGGACCTAGAAGTAAAACACATGTAAAAACCATAATCACAATTAAAAGGCCACTTTTTTCCTAAGCCTAAAAAAAACGTGCTACCCCAAAACAGACCATGGGGAAAGCTGTCATCTGGACTTTTATAAAGTGCATGGTGCTAAAGAGATATGCTCAAGGCAAAATAGTCCACATTCATAGCATTTCCGAAGACCATACAAAATACCAGGACCTGCTATACATACAGTACAAAATAAAACAAAAAAACATTTTATAAAGTGCAAGGTGCAACAGGGCAGACTCATGAATTAGGATAATCCCCGTTTATAACACATATTGGGCGTCGAAGTAAAAAACACTTGTTAAAACCATGATGATAGTTAAAAAAAAAAAAGTTTTTTCCTACGCCTAATGGCTCCTGTTAAAAAACTTGCAACCCCCAAAACAGACCATGGGGGAAACTGACATCTGGAGGTAGAGTAGGGCTAGCCTAACTCGGACACAGTGACAATCTCTGAGTAATGGTAATATAAATGTCTTACGTAAGAAAACATAATCATCACAGAAAAAAATAAAATGAAGAATGTCCTGTTCAGAGAAATTAAAATAGGTTGCATTCCCATCCACGTGGGATATGTCCCCCAGGCTCCGTGGGGTGCCTTCATGTAGAAGGTTTGTCCATTTAAAACAAAAGATGAAAACACTTATGTGAATTAATAGTCTTTTCTTTTAATTCAGAATCTCGTTATTTTTTTCACAAGATTTCTACATATGATAGTTTATTCATGTTTCAATATACAATTTGCAATTCCCAATGCATTTCGGCATAGAATATGCCTTCATCCGGGGATATTTCTAAAGGAAAACGAAGTATCTGTTTTAGCACTCAAAATTAAGGAAACAACTAAAAAAAACGTATCAGTGTGTGAGGCCAAAACACCAACTATTAACCGTGGTCCTAAGAAGTGTGGATTTAGTGAGTGATACCTAAAGCTGAAAGCAAAAAACGCATATTAAGAAGTCTAAAAACAAAAGATCGAGCGATACGTTTGTGAACGGGTGAAATGTTCGGGTATTATCAACACAACAGGTCAGTGAACGAAGGTGAGTACTAAGTAGGTGACAGCGTGCTTTTAGGTCTCATGCTGTTAAATAAAGAAAATGTGCGTTTAATACTAGCATGCATAAACGTTAAACAAAAGATTTGCGGTTAACACGCGGGGCTTACCGCAACGCTTGGCGTTTCATCTAGCCGTGAATGAACCGGAAGTTGAGGTGACTAAACCGGATGTATTAGGCGGCCATATTTACGGTCGCTAGGACGCGTAACTATGCGCGAAGCGTGAACGTAAAAATAAAAGAATGGATGCGTGATCTATTCTAGAATTAATGATGTGTATTAGTATATGAAAGAGAACTACCTATAAAACCAAGTATTGAATCTGATCAATAAAGTTATATGAACAAGGTGTAACAATATAACTTTCAAGAATGTGCAATTGCAATTTCATATATCGTAAATGTCAATTCAGATCAAAGCAATCAAATCATATGAAATGTCGTAGAATTCAATTGAATAATATAAAATTAGTATAAATTAAATGAAAATTGAAAAAAGGCGTCACAATACGGACAAAGGTAAGAAATCCTTATAGATAACAGTTATACTCCATACGGTCATTAAGACCATGTGGTTTCATGCTTGACAGTAATGAAATCCAATAGTTCTCTCTTTGCAATAGAGAATTGTGGTTGTCTTTTCCTTCCATTTTCGCAACATTTTCAAGAACACAAAATCTTATTTGGGTGACATTATGACCAGCTTCAATGAAATGTTGAGCCACTGTAGATTTGATTTGTTTGGTTCTAATATTGGATTTGTGTTCATTAAGTCTGATTTTGATTTTTCTTTCGGTCTGTCCTACGTAAATTTTGCCACAAGGGCATTTTAGCATATACACCAAATTGGAGGTATCACAGGTTGCTGTTGCTCCGATTTTAATTTTGTAGCCCTTCATAGGGTGGTCGATGGTCGTTCCTTTTATCACGCTGTTGCAATGGTTGCAATTCCAGCAAGGTGAAGTTCCTTTGAATTGTATCGAGGCCTGATGATGTTCAGAATGTTTTATTAGTTCTCCAATGTTTTTTGCCCTAGTGTATGCGAAGATGGGTTCTGTATCGAATATATGGTTGAAATCCTGCTCTGGTTTAAGGATTTGCCAATGCTTTTTGATGATACTCTTGAAAGCTTTTCTCATGGTAGAAAACTTGGATACAATGGTTATGGCTTCCTCATGGCGTTTTAGGGGGTCAAGCGCGCCAATTTGCAAATATTCCTGTAGGCTGGGTAAGTCCCCAGCCTACAGGAATCGTTGCAAATTGGCGCGATTGACCCCCTAAAACGCCATGAGGCTCATGAAGCATATGAACCACTATTACTGAGTCTTTCTCAACAAACGCCTATTGGGCGAAAGACTACGAACAACTAAACACTGTGAATTAGGTACATATACCCTATAGTTCCCTTTTTTGTATCATACACTTTTATACATATGTGAGTAAGGTGGGGATTTGTGCTACCCCGTCCTGAAGAAGGAGTTTTACACTCCGAAACATGTTCATGTAGACGCACACATGAGGTTAACGTACATAATTATACACTAATAACCTCACACTGCACCATTTTACTAATACCAGCCCGGGGGCATATTAAAAAAAAATTTCTTCACCCCACGAGCCAGGTATTTTTTAACTACCACTTATCACTTTTCAAACCTCACCACTCACGAACAATCATTACCCTACACACAACACACATAGTCTGAATTAGTGCTCCCACGTAGTCGTCGGTCGCAGCACGCCGCATTCCGTAGAGGGGTGCGAAGACCCTGATGATGAAGTATGTCACCAAGGGGCCTGTTGGTGTGTGAGGGGTATTTTAAAAAACACTAAGTGCTCCCCACCACAGTAGGGATCACGTCCACCGTCCAAGTGGATTCGACTCTGTTTATGATATATACACGGGGAGACCGAATCCACTTTCTTTTCTCTCCCTCCCTCCTTTGTTAAGAAAACGTAGTTACAATTGCTTCATAGACCTCCTCTACCCTAAAGTGGAGTGGTGTACTGGTACCTTCCATATACTCCTTTGTTACTCCCAGGTTTATATCGCTAAAAAGGTTTTTGAAATGCGATACCCATTTGTCTGCTGGGATTAGACAATCAATGTTAGAGTTAGGAGTTTCAGAAAGGAAGGGGCTGTTAACTATCAACCAGAAATTCGCACTATCTTTCAGTATGCTAGCTTGTTGTAGGGCATCCCAGGCTTGTTCTTTTAACTCCTTCTTCCTATTAAGGACTGCTATTTTATAGGCTTTTCTTTTATCCCTGCCATATCATCGCAGATGAGGAATGTACTGAGAAAATGTGTGAATAGAGAGATCTCTTACCAGTATTGTTAATTACACTTACCCTTCCTGGCAACAGTTATACATAATGGCAAGTGATTTCTATCTTGTTGGACAATGTTTCAGTGATTTCAAATTTATAAGAAACAAGGCGCCTTGTCAAGGGGGTAAGAATCACCTTCACAGAAAAGGAGTGTCATGAGGAAAAGTAGGACTCAGCATAATAGATGTAACTGGTAAATAGCCCTATCAATCTATACTACACCTCAAAAACACCAAGGATTGAAAAAACATTTCAGTACCCCTAGAATATACATAACATCTATCCTCTGGACCACTACCCCAAACATGAGAGCCACATAATAAGATAAAACACAAGGACCATGTTGCGTATATAGTTACAGAAAATGTTTTATGCTATATTGGTTAAGACGCTCATTCTCTGCCTATTTAGTTAATGAACATGTAACACATGGATTTCTGATCAAAGCTTCCATTGTGGTTGCACCAAGACAGTCAATCCAAGTAGAGCAAAAGGAGCCAAACTGAAAACCTACATTTTGAACATCTACAGAGCTGAGGATTTTTGAAAATTCAGTCTAAAAACCAGAACGTGTCACTTGTAGAAAATAGTCCAGGGAATGGAAATGTCCACTTTTTTGGTGGTTCAGGCCATTACAGAATAGACTGTCTTGGGAAACCAGGTTTTCTCACTACATTATATGAAGTGCTAAACTATTCTCGAAAATTCAAAGCATTTGTTGGACTTTCTAAATGCACAGTTCTGCTAAAAACACACCTAGTGATATTTCTATACACAGTTCTACAGAGCTTCATAGACTACTTCCCAACCACATCCTATAGGTTACTCTACCATTATGGGATAACAGTAATAGGAATAATGGCAACCCTATTTGCCCGATAGGAACTACGGTCAATAAATGCAGGAGAAGCACTAGTGTGCTAGTGTGTGCTAGTGTGTGCTAGTGTGTGTTAGTGTGTGCTAGTGTGTGCTAGTGTGTGCGCGTGTGTGCGCGTGTGTGCGCGTGTGTGCGCGTGTGTCCTCCATATCAAACAACTGTTTCTCAATGGAATAATGTTGTACTATTTGGATTTTACACAAGATATGTACACTATGCATTTCCTTCTGGCCTTTCTAGTAGCATTACAGCTGCATTGATGTACCGGTCAGGCATTCGGAAAAAATCTAAATGTTGGTTAAGAACACTCTGGTGATAAAACATAAAGAAACAGTATTTAAAGTAATGGCAGCCTTGTATCCGATGCCAAATAGGTTGAAAAGGATGGATTATGTTACTTATCCAGTAAGCATCTGTTCTTGGCATGTGGAGCTGTACATTAACATGCTTTCCATAAACCTGCCATCTAGTGCTGGGTCCAGATGTTTGCAAGTTGGTTTTCTTCAAAGAACTCTTTCCCAGTCACGAGGTAAGGTGACTCCTCCTTTTGGTGATAGTGCACATGGGGATCAACTCCATTGTTAGATTGTTTTTCAGCAAGAGGGTGAGAATGGAGTAAGTGAGTGTAGAACAGAGATGTCCATTTATATGTGATGTAAATAATGAGAACCGCAACAACTACAGGTGACCGGGGAGGTGGGTGGGCACATGTGAATCTACAGCTCTACATGCCAAAAACAGATGTTTACTGGGTAACACAATCCGTTCGAGGCATGTGTGCCCCTAGATACACATGCTTTGCATAGACTATATAGCAGAATTCTCCAAAAGCGGTGGCTAACCGGTAGGTGTTGTAGTTGTTTGAAAAAGTGTCTTTAGCACTGCTTGCCCTACATTGGCTTGTTGACGTGCTAACACATCCACATATTAGTGCTTGGTAAATGTGCGTGGTAAGGACCATGTTGCTATTGGAATGCTACCTAAAAAGGCCATAGAGGCTCCTATTTTACGAGTGGATTGTGCTCTAGGAGGGATAGATAATGTTCTTTTAGCTTTCTCATAGCAAGTTTGAATGCATTTAACAATCCATCTTGATATTTCAGATTTGGAGATAGAATTGCCTTTGCGAGGTGCAGCACATGCAACAAACAGTTGTTTTGATTTACGAAAATCTTTTGTCCTTTCAATGTAGTACAATAACGCTCTTCTGACATCAAGTGTGTGAAGAGTTCTTTCTGCTACGGAATCAGGTTGAGGGAAGAACACGGATAACTTAACTGACTGGTTAATATGAAAAGCAGAAACCACTTTTGGAAGGAATTTTGGGTTGGTGCTAAGAACTACTCTATCTTAATGAAGCTAAAAGAAGGGTTCTTCTAAGGTTAATGCTTGTAGCTCACCACCTCTCCTTAATGAAGTGATAACAATAAGGAAGGCAACCTTCCATGAAAGAAACTGTAATGGACAATTGTGTAATGGCTCAAAAGGTGGACCCTTGAGTCTTGTAAGCACAATCTTCTGATTCCAAACTGGTGCATAAAGGCTTTAATTACTGGAACTTTGAACAGAGATATAAATTGTATGTTTTGTAAATATGCGGCTACTGCCGCAAGGTGCATTCAAATGGATGTGTAAGCTAGACCAGCTCACCGTAGATGCAAAAGCTGACAAATAATATTTTGGATAGAGGCATCTAGCGGATTAATATTGTTGTTGTTACAATATACAACAAATCTTTTCCATTTTGCTGCATAGCATGCTTTAGTGGTAGGCTTTTTGCTTCTTTGAGAATAGTCACACAATCTGGTGGCAAAACTATGACTAATGGAAGAATTAGATATGAGTTTGCCTTCTTGTACTAACTTTTGTGCTTTCTTCTTGTGCTCTTCGGGGGGGTATTGAAGTAGGCCTTCCATCTCATACTAGTGTGCCCTGTCATACCTAGCTAGTAAGCCTTGCATGTTGGCAATACGCCATTGAGTAGTGGCTTAAGCAGCCACCCTTTGACCCAATGCATCTATCAATTTAGACTCTTTGTCTGGGGTGAATCTGCAGAGGTCTGTGAGTTTGCTCTCTTACGAGCATTAGAGACTACTAGGGAGTCTAAAGGCAACTGTCCTTTAATAAAAATTGCATCAGATGGTGGGGGTTTATATTTTTGTCAACCATAGGAGTTAGAATGCAGGCACAAACAGGGTCCTTAAATATTTCATCTGCATGTCTCTAACATAGGAAGACTGTGACTTGTCCAACGTGAAGCCCCTGGCATCTCAAATAAAATGTCTTCGTCCAAAGACTCTTTATATGATGTAACCGCATGATAAGCTGCTGAAGTCAGCTCTTGATAAGCTACATTAGCATCTGGAGGTGATGGCTTCACAGGATATACATCTGGATCATTATCCATGGGTAGATCAATATTATAGTCATCCCATGGATCTGCTGGTAAATGACTATTGTCGTCATCCCCTATATCAGGCTGTGTTATGCCTAGAGGATCTGAGCCTAGCAATTGTGGTAGTGGTGAAGAAGGTGGAGGGGATTGCAGAGTAGGGTGAATAGGACTTGAATAGGAATAGGACTCCTCCTTCTTGAGAGAAATCTTATAACCAGTGTCCTCTGAACTGACTTTCCTTTTGGAAGGTGTTTTTGCCACAATATGTCCAGTATCTGGATTGAGGTCGATATTTGCTGCTTAGGGTCCAATTTCTCTTTCATACGGTCCAGGATGAGTTCTGGAGGCTTTGGAAGGCCCTCGGTGCCGAACCAGACTGGTCTTTTTTTATTCTTCGGAGCGGACGGTTTCGATTCTGAAGGCAATTTGTCTCAACACAATACTGAGCCGGAAGGCTTGACTGTTTGTTCTGGTGCTGAGCCCGACGATGGGGTGTCAAACA
This sequence comes from Lissotriton helveticus, assembly GCF_964261635.1. Lineage (NCBI taxonomy): Eukaryota > Metazoa > Chordata > Amphibia > Caudata > Salamandridae > Lissotriton > Lissotriton helveticus. Next base: position 1,053,058,865 of record NC_136063.1, on the reverse strand, counting down.
TTGTCTCAGCGCCAACCACCATAGCCCAAAGGTAGAGGTGGTGCCGAAGCCTTATGGTTGGTCGAAGAGGGTTTGTGGAGTAAAGGGGCTTTAGTACTCACGGCACCCGTTACCAGTGGAAAATCCTTGTACTACAGCTCAGAATCTGATTCTGGGATAGAGAAGGTTTCTTCCTCTTCCGCTGTTGTCGCTTCGATCTCTTCATGTTCGGATTCTTCTCCAAAGATATCTGGAGTATGTTGGATTTTTTGTCGCTGCATTTCTCGTCTAGCCCGCAGAGACTTTTTTTACTAAAACGACCGACAAGCCTCACAATCATCTTCTTTGTGCTTCGGTGAGAGGCACAAGCTGCAGACTTTATGTAGATCGGTGCAAGGGTACTTGAAGTGGCACAGAGCACAAAACTGAAACGGCGTCTCTTCCATCGGCAAAAGGCTGGACCAACGTGGCTAGGCCCGAAGGCCACCCATGAGGTTTTCGACCAAATATGGAGAGTTTCCATATCGATTCGATAAGAGGTGAATAGGGAAACGCATTCGATAACAATACCGTTGACGGTACAGTAGATTGCGCACCAAGGGTAAACCGAAGGACAGTTTCTACCCGGAGCCCAGCAATACACGGCCGAACCCGATGGCGGAAAGAAAACAATCTAACAATGGAGTCAATGCCCATGAGCACTGTCTTCGAAAAGAGGAGTCACCTTACCTCGCGACTGAGAAAGATTTTTCGAAGATAAACATCTTGTAAACATCCGGACACAACACTAGACAGCAGGAATATGCAAAGTTTGTGTATCTACAGGCCACATGCCTCGAACACTGGCAATTATGATAGGGAGAATGCTGAAGTCATTGCAGGAAGATGGGGACAGTGGGCAGCACTGGTGGTCGCATCCTAAAATCCAAACATGCAAACAATTATTGGGGGGGGTTGCATTCTTCCATTAAGAAGACCAAGCCTAATTGATTGTGCGGCTGAAACCAGACAGTGTGAAATACAATCAAAACATATTAGTTACTGCTTACAGCAAAACAAGTTAGTCCCAAGGACTAGAAAAGTACTCCCAATTCCTTGAGTGGCTCCTGGAGCTCTGGGACAGCATGGCAATAAAGACACTAACTGCCATAATAATTACCACAAAGGCAACATTTTTGACTATATGGCTACCTCACCTGAGGTAAAAGACCATATAGAACAGAGAACAGACATGCTCCTCCCAATGTAAATTCCATGGTAGTGTATTTGATTCATAAGTGAACTGAACAGATTGAGTGATGTCGAGGCGTTGAAGAGATGAGCCCTTTGCTGTTGAGTCAACAATGGCTTGGGGAACATTGACATTCAGAACAGTAATCAGTCACAAGGCGAAATTTAATTCTGAGTGAGACCTTCTGAGCACTGATCTTGGAACCTTTCCTTGGAATGGAAGTGGTGATGAGGCAATGGACCGAGTTCTGACTTTTTCTGAGTTTGTCACAACTTCTTTCTTGACTTCGTCTTGGACTTGGTTGTATGACGGTACCACGCATGCCATTACCACGCCTGCTTTTACTACGGTGTCAATACAGCGCATGCGTTATTACCATGCAGGTATTTACTACTTTTTTTTTTACAACGCATATACCTTTATCACGCATGCCTTTACAACTAAGTTTTTGTTGTAAAGGCATATACGTGCACCAAATTCGGCATGCGTGGTAATAATGTGTGCTGCCAGCAGGGCGCTGCAGGCTGAGTTTGCAGTGCAACCTTGTTAGCTGCAGTGGTGGTGCATGTCTGTGGGCCTCCATGAACCCCTCAGTGCTTCACGTTACAAAGGGCCAGTGATGCCGGTGGGGGATAAGGAGCACCATCAGGAATGTGGAGGCTGGTCGTGGGTCCTCTCAGTCCTGCCTCATCGGGCAAACAACAGTCCGGGACCAGGAAATGCCACACCAGGCGTCACATGATTAAATGCTGCGCCGGCGTATCCCAGGAGCCCCGTCAGCTGGTCGTCACAAGAAGCAGAAGGCCAGCAGAAGGCCTCAGGACACGCCTTCCGTGGCTCTGCTGCTGGTGAGCACCAGCTCTGAAGCCCAATATCATAGAGTTCTTTAAACTGTCCCGCCCCGGCTCTGAGGCCTAATACCCACCCCTGTGACAACCCCTCTGAATCTCCAGCCCTTAAAAACATCCTGTCCTTGAGCCCAAGCCCCTTCTCCCGAGCCCACCCCAATCCTATTACCGAATATTATTACCCTATTAATTCGGGACAACCCCAAGGCCTAAACACTGGAGAGCAGTGTGACCGAACCCGGACTGTAGAGCAGCTTTAAGTGAACGGTAAAGGGGGAGGGGGATAGGGGGTGGTCCTGTATTTGCCTTTATAATAAGCAAATAATATATAGTATATTTTAAAATATAGTATTTGATCTTTTTTTTGTCATGCCGTAATTACATAGCTATTACCATGGATAAACCTTTATCCTTCATGTCTTTAGAACGAAATTCTTTGTAAAGTCATGTGTGGTAAAGGCATATTGTGCTAAAGGTTTATGCGTGGTAATAGCTTTGTTGTAACTGCATCACGTGGTTATAACCGCGTTGTAATAGCTGTTTCCCCTTGGACCTAACCTGGAGATGGAGAATCAAAAACTAATTTGAGACTTTTGGAGCATGACTGACCCCATTACTTACGCTTGGTAATCGAGTTTATTTTCTCGCTCTCTGGTGGCCTTCTTTTGCTAGAACACCAGAATCGAGTGTGGGCCTGTCTGCAGTGCTGTTACGGCAGATGATGAACTATTGATAATGTTTTAGCCCATATAGAGTTGCCAAAGGGAGGCTGAAGAAAGGTTGTATGGCCTGTATTTGAATGAGTCTTGTGATAACAAAAACATCCATCTGCAAGGTATACAACTGAGGAAGGTTAGGTGGTTTTTACCAGTAGGAATGATCTGGAGATGGCACAATGCCTGTTAATGGGGGTTGTTTTTGGAATACTAATAAAAGACTCAGGTCTCCTTGTTATTTATGTGGCACTCCATTATAAATGATTAAAACTAAAAAGTGGTAACTTGGTATTTAGCTAATTGTAGGCAGGAATGTGAAGGAGGCAGGCAACAAAGTAGGACCATCATTTACTCTATTTACAATTTGACTCTTTTGTGTATAACACACTGGTGGCATTTTCTTCCATAAATAACATTAATCTTTAAACATAAGCATCATATTGTCTTACCTCATTCTGCGGTCCAACAACATTGACAGGCTGTGGTTGATTTTGCTCCAACCATGGTGGAGCGCCACCATGAACTATCTGCTCTCGCAGCCACACTAAACTAATAAATGCGCAAAGTGTGCAGGTCACCACAAAACAGCCCTGCAAACAGTCTGCCAATAAATTTTCTCTGAAAAAGAAGACCAAAAGTCCATTATCACTTTTGACAAGAGAATAAAGTTAAACATGACACATGCTCAGTTTCCAGTAAGGTAGACAAACATGACTGAACAAGACACTAACAGTCGGTGTGCTAAGAGATTCTGTTCCCTATAATCTGGCTCGTGTCGCAAACCAAAGGGCAAGTGGGAGTGAGTGTAAAAAAAAGTCTACCTTCTGGCAAAACTCCTAGAAGGGGACGTGGTAAGACCCCAACCTTGACGTCAAAGACACTCGCACACTGGCGAGGGGAGAACAACTCAGTACTCAGTTCTGAAGAGTGGGAACTACCCACATCTGGACAACGATTTTTCCACACGCCCTTCAACTTGCACTTTGGATTACGACACAAGTCCATATTACAGGGAACTGAATCGATTAGCCCCGTCCCCATTAGAGTAGATGAGGATCCCTCAGTCCTGAAGAAATGCCATAAAGCCTACTGGGTATCTTAGGCATGAAACATGTCGACTATTTCCACCATCCACGCATCACTTTCAGCTGCAGCAGGTTTAATCTTCCTTGCCATCCACGACTTTCATAGTTGATGGTTTTTAACCATAGCATCGGTATCCAACGAATAAAGCTTTTTTTGGAATCCCATTGATATTTTCAGACGCACCTTTTCACTCCCACTTCTACTCATCTCACATATACCCCTGCACCTCCCCACCCTTCCTTTTGGCTTCACATGGGCAAACAGAGAAGACGTCCGGCAAAGAGCCACCCAGCAGGGTCCAATGGGCATTGCAGCGCCGACCCAACAAGGAGCTGCCCTATGATGAAGCAGGACACCTCTCGGGGTGTGTGCGGGCCCTTGCTCCTTATAGGAGCTATACCACCTCTGTCTCTCTTTCCACCTGGAGCTTCCTCTCCCCTCCCCCGTCTCTATCCCTCGCTTAGCCCTTCCCAGGAACTGCATACTACTTGGTTCACCAAAAATGTGTGGTGACCATAACTAAAAGAGGCACTTTCCTACACAACCCCGCCCACTCCCCCAATCGAAAAAGGACGAGACTAACCTGTCCCAAGAAACTCTTCATTGTTTAAGAGGAAATACCTGGAAAGGCAATCTGCATTAGCATGGTCAGCATCAAGTCTGTGTTCCACTTTAAAGTTCATTCCCTGTAGGGAGATGGGCCACTTCAATAGTTTTGGATTTTTCCCCCTTCATTTGCATCAGCTATCTGAGTAGCATGTGGTGAGTTTGGCGAAGGAAGTAAGTCCCAGACAGGTTGGGCCTCAGATTCTTCAGGGACCAAACCACAGCAAAGCTTCCCTCACCATTGTATTCCACTATTCCCTGGGGAGAAAACTCCTGCTAACAAAAGCAACACTGTGGTCCTGGCCATGATCGTTGGTCTGGGATAGAACTGTCCCTATCCCAAGCTCAGAGGCATCAGTCTACAAAATTAACTGTTTTGTATAATCTGGAGCTTTTAGAACGGGTGCTGAGCACATTGCTTCCTTCAAAGTGTCAAAAGCCTTTGGCAGTGCACTGTACAGTTTCTTTGGCTGCTTCTTGGAGGTCAGTTCAGTGAGGGGTGCCACAATAGTGCCATACCCATCCACAAAGCTCCTGTAGTTCCCAGTTGGGGGAGGTGTGGCACAGCGGCCAGAGCAGCGGACTCCAGAGCGCTGGGCTGCTCAGCTAGCATTGTGTGACTCTGGGCAATACCTCACTTAGGGCCAGATGTATCAAGCATTTCCCCGTTCGCAAACGGCCCGATTCGCAGAATCAGCCCGTTTGCGAACAGGAAAAAGCCTTTTGGGATGTATCATCCTAAAAGGCAATTGCAAAATAGGGAATCACCATTTTTCCGATTACCTATTTTACTAATGCGTTTAGAGATTCGCAATTTGCAATTCTCTTAATGCAATGGAGGAAGCGCTGTATAAATTGTGACCCTACTTTAAGGAATCGCAATTTTCCACCAACTTCAAGTTGGTGGTAAATTGCAAATCCTTAGAAAACACACAAATTTGCCTTTTTCTAAGTGCCATGTGGAGCACATACATGCTCTTAGGGCATGTATGTGTGCCACATGTGCACACATGCATATTTCAGGAGTGCAACAGGGTGTCTTTTTGGCATCCTTGAAATTGCATGCACTATTTATAAGTACCTATTGGGTACTAGCAAATTGCGTATGCAATTCCCATTCATTCTAATGGGCCTCTAGGCCCACAGGAATGAATGTGAAGGCATTCCTTAATAGCGAAAAACAATTTGCGAATCGCCATTAAGAAATATGTAGGAATCACAAAATATTTGCAGAAACCTACATACATTGCATGTCGCGAGTCTATATAGCGAATCGGTAAAATTCGCTATTATAGACTTGCATAATGTAATCTTGATACATCTGGCCCTTAAGCTCCCGATGGCCCCCAGGTCCTTGAAACAGTTAGGGGATGATATGTTTGTACTTTACACATTTGGATTATTATTATATAGTACCTAGGCAATCCAAGGAATGCCCTGACTGGAGTCTGGGTTGTTGGAGCTTCCCAGTCTAGTATAATCTGGATCCTGGGCTGTAAGCGTTACATTAGGTCTCCGCCTACTAGGTGGCCCTAGCATGCAACAGAGCCCTGTCCTATCTGGCACTTGCTTCCCTTGATAGGGAGTCCTGCATGTTGCTGCCTCAAGTACCTTTCCAAGGTGAACCCGGTGATTCTGCCAAGTGGAGCTATAGACTGCGATATCATAAAGATATGCTGCACTACAAGACTCCAGCCCAGCCAGGACTTTGTTCACCAGCCTGTGGCAGGGGTATTCTTTCAACCAAAGAGCATCACAGTAAACTGGTAATGCTGGGGTGGAGAATGCAGAATTCTCTTGCTCCTGGGGTCAGCCCAATCTGCCAGTACCAGATATCAAATCAAAAGTACTGAGAAGCTTTGCTGCCACTAACCAGTCTATAAGCTCATCTGCTCTTTGAAAGGGGTGCACATCTGTCTTACTGATGCATTGAGGCCTCTGTAGTCCACGCAAAACCTCAGCTATTGTTTTCCTCCCTTGGAATGTGGTTTGTGGACTAAGGCTCTTGAGCTGGCCCAGAGACCCTCAGAGGGTTCAACCACCCCTATTTCCGCATCTTGCGGACTTCAGCTCCGATGCTTTCTTTGACTTGGTCAGACTGCCTGTATATTTTGTTTTTGACAGGTATTCTGTCCCGTCCACATCCTGTGTACACCAGGTTGTCTGAACAGGGGTCAAAGAAGAGAGTCCACAATACTGCCTTAGGACTTGCATGCAGTCAGTTTGCTGTTGGGCAGTGACCGTGTCTGAGAAGACAACCCCCTCAACAGACCATCTTGAGGATTGATGGCGAGGTGGTCAGGGAGAGGTCCACGCTCTTCTTCCTGAAACTTATCAGTGATCATCAGCATAGTGACATCAGCCCTGTCTTGAAATAGTTTAAGGCGGTTTAGATGGATGACCCTGTGAGGGATCCTAGAAGTGCTGAGGTCACCATCCTTTCTAGGATAGGGTAGGGATAACTTCATTTGTCCTGGAGGGCCTCATGTGCCACGGGCTTGAAAACCCATATCTTCTGCCCTGGTTGGAACTACACCAGTGCAGCCCTTTGGTAAAATGTTTGCTTCTGGAGCTCTTGGCTTGCCTCAAGGTTTTTACTGGCTTTTTCCATGTAATCCCCCATCCTAGAACAAAGGTCAAGCACATAGTCCACCATTTACAGTTTGGGTTCTTTGAGAGGCTTCTCCCAGCCTTCCCTTACTAGACTTAGTGCACCTCTCACAGAACAACCAAACAGAAGCTCATAGGGACTAAATCCCACTCCTTTCTGTGACACCTCTCTTTAAGTAAAAATCAGGCTTGACAGTAAGACATTCCTTCTCCTTCTGAGGATTTATGGGAGTTCCATGATCATACCTTGCATGTCCTTGTTGAAGCTCTCAAGCAGACCATTGGTTTGTTTGTGATATGGAGTGGTAAGCTTATACGTCATCCACACTCAGCCCACATGGCTTTTAGGCAGCCACACATGAAGTTATTACCTCTGTCTGACATCACCTCCTTAGGAAAGCCCACTCTGGTACAGATCTTTCTGAAGGCCCTGGCAAGTGCAGGAGCATTGATAGCCCTGAGTGGGATTGCTTCAGGATACCTCTTGGTGTGATCTACTACCAGCAGTATGAATCTGTTTCCTGCGGCTGTTTGGGGGTCAAGGGGACCAACAATGTCAATCCCTACCCTCTCAAAGGGAACCCCAACCACTGGTAGTGGAATAAAGGGGGCATTTGGTTTGCTACCTGTCTTGCCACTGGCTTGACAAGTAACATAGTAGCTACAAAACTCCTTTACTATCTGGGACATACTTTGCTAGTAAAAGTAGGTGACTAACCTACATAAGGTGTTTGTCTGGCCAATATGCTGATCCAGGGGATGTCATGTGCTAGAGAGAGAGAGAACTCTCTGTACTGCTGAGGCAATACAATAACCGAGTCTCTGGCCTCAGTATACAGGAATTCCTGATTAGGTTAGCAGCTTGCTGTCTCAGGCTCTTAAGAGTAGGACAAGCCCTCTGTCCCTCTGTCCCTGGCAAAGATCTTCTCTAGAGGCCACCCCTGGGTCTAGGGCCTAGGAGCTCTGCCTGGTGAGGCCCAAGTTCCTGGGGTTCAGTTCCCTCAAGGGCTGACATATCGTCTCCCCGAGGAGAGGGGACCTGAACTTGTTGTCTCTGTAGAGTTAGTTTCCCAGAATTCTTGTCTTCTTGAGGATTGGGCCACTATTCCAGGTTCCAACTCCTCTTTTTCACCCTGGACTTTGCAGTGTGCTCTATTTTTCACACACACCCATCCAGGTGTTCCCATCATAGCTGCATGGCATTTAATCTCTACTTCAGCCAATGCCGAGGTATCCAGTTTATTCCCTGACAGACATTCTACAAGGATGGCAAAGGATATGGCCACCTTTTTTTGGCCAATAACCCTTCCCCACTCTAAAGTCACCATAGCCATGGGATGAACCTTTAGATTGTTATCAGCAATGAGAACTTGATGCGTTTGTCCAGTTAAGTACTGCTCTGGGGATCAGTTACCATGGTGACACCTGAACCTGTATTCCTCAGTGCTTCTACTTCTACTACATTTATATGTGGCTTTTGTCTTTACTTATCCAGGTTACTGGACCAGACAGTCAAGGAAGCTATATCCACCCCAACTTCAGATACTAAAGTAGCTACAGTGTGCTCTCCGACGTGGTCAGGTCACACCAAGGATCCCATCTGGAGACTCCCAACCCCTGAGGGCGCTGCACTAGTGGGGGCCTTTTTGGGACAGGAAGAGTCTCCGATTTTGGTATCCATTTGCTTTACAATTGAAACACAAAGCCTTTTTGTGATCCATGTTTTGACCCTGGCAGTCACCCTTTGATTGGGAAGGGTCTCTGGACCTGCTCTTATGAACAGGTTATTGGGGTCTTTAGAAGACTCTTTAGATTGTTCCACTTTGTGTCCCACATCTTTCCCTTAGGCAGGAATAGCAAACCCTTTCTTTTGGTCACCCCCTCCTTGGGCATTCCTGGACACCCTTGTTTTGACCGAATGGTCAGCCTTCTGCCCCAGCTACTGAGGAGAGACTAACCCTAGATCCACTAGGTACTAGTGCTGTTTTTCAGATGTACAATTACTTAACACATGCTATTTCATTATCAAATTGTAAAGCCCTTCCTAATCCTGCACTTTATTTTCTTTCAACTAGACACCTAGTGTTTTGACTGAGAAGTCAACAAAATGTATCCAGGACTGACTCAAGGTTTGGAGAGTCTCTCAGTACTTAATTCTGTACTCCTCAGTGGTGAGTCCAAAGCCCCCAATCAGGGTATCCTTCATGAGGTCATAAGACTCAGCATCTGCCTCATCCAGTGTAATGAGTCTATCCCTTCACTTTCGTAAGGACATCTCCCCAAGTAGCGAGCCGCAGTATCTCTGGTGTAAGCTCCTCATTTTACATGCCCTCTCAAAGGCAGTAAACCATTTGGTATTGCCATCACCCACAACATATTTAGGGACAATCCCTTTGGGGATTTTGGGATCAAACGTTTCCTCCTTCTCTCCATTTACTTTGCTGCTAGCATTAATGTGTGCTAGGCCCATCTCAGCCCTTTCTTTTTCTATGGCCAGGATTTTGGCCTTAAATGCTGCCCTTCGGGCTAGTCTCAAAGGCAATCGCTTCATCCTCTAGCCCATCTCTGGACACAGAGTTGCCTGACCGTCTCTCAGTAGAGGAAGGCACTCCAGGAAAGTTTTATGTAGATGTGAGTAGGCACTACATCACCATCTAAAGTTAATTCAAGAGGATCATCATCATCATGCTCACTGACCAAGTCCTGCCCTTCAGGATGGTCAGGGTCTTCGGTTGCATTGGCTAAACCTTACTCTGCAAAAAATCCTCAATTGTGACCTTGGTAGGATGTGACCCAGTTTTAATGAGATCATTTTTACAGGGGAGCCTTAACTGCCGGGCTCGAAGCTGCAGATAAGTGGTCACGTCGAATTCCTGAACTATATTCCCTGTGGAAGTCCTTTTCTAATAATGTTGGGACGTTTTTAGATGATTGAAAAATAATCCAAACAGACTTTTAAGGCCTAACCAATTAGTACACTTTTAAAATTTCTATTATAAAAGGAATGGGACACTTAACACCAGAACCACTCAGTGCAAATTAAAATTTTGGTTAACAAATCTAAAAAAAAAAATCTAAAACATCATTTTTGACTAAAGTCAATTGTGGGTTTCTTTTTGGAATCACCTACTGACCAAGTATATCAGCAAACTCAAAGTCTTGTACCCCAACGCTAATACACCAATGGAGGAAGCTGGCTTTTTATGTAGTGTACCGAATATGGTACACTATGCAGAAAGTCTAGACGACCGTTATTGGTTTACAGGGCTTAAATTAATAATCCAAAATGCTCTCTTATGCAGGAGTGCAGGCAAGCAGTTTAGGCTTATCAGAGGTTAGTGTTGAGCATTTGTCGAACACAGTGTCAATAAATGAGGCACATACTCATGAAGAAACTTGAGGCAAATTTAGAAACAGGTATTTTTATATTTATTTTAAGACCAAGAACTTCGTAATTGGGTAAATACATTAGATGTTATCAGATTTTACAGTAAGAACAGCAGAAAACTATAGCTGTCAGATTTGATTTGAGGCATGAGCCTCGAACGCAGTGATGTTAACCTATGTGAGAAACATTAACTGCATCGACACACTTACAGACGACTTACAGGACTGTTCTTTTGGACTTAAGATAAGTAGAGGCCTAGGTCCAAGAAAGCCCCAACAGTTCAAGTTTTCCTGCCCTGGGGTGTCTGGGTGCAGGAGTGCTTTAAGCGGTGGGCACATAGCACAATTTTTAACTTTCACGTCCTTAGGTTAGGGTGGGCCTTAGCGCGCCCATACCGCCAAAGTACACGCTACACGGTCCTGACGAATGCCCACGTAATTCTTACACTTATACAGGGCAGAAACATGTTGACCCCACTGTAAGTGGAAACTCCCATCATAACTAGTGGTAGTTCTTCCACACATACCTTTTTAACCATGTCTAAACTGACCAGTAAATAAATCATTTTGGTTGGTACAGTATTAGACATTTTTAACATCACTTTTCACATCACTGTCATAAAATCCAGCTCCGCAGTAATCTGGCGTTGTAGCACACCAGGGAGGCACTCGGCTTCTCCTGGTGGGCCCGATGATGAAGCATGTCACCAACCAGGTTGGTGAGTGAGGGCTTCCTATAAAACCCTTGAAGGTTTCCAATGTGTTTACAAGAGGGTATCTTTCTATAGTCGTATTCACAGTCTCTGCCTCTGTGTTCTTACACAGATATCGTTGCATATGACACTCTTCCTTTGTTTTGCATTTACGTAGCGCTTCACACTTTTGGTGAAGCATTGAGCCGCTTTCAGTAGACAGGTCATACGCTACGCCGTGCATTTACAAACTTTAGCGCCAACGCAGAGAATGAATATGGACTTTGATGTCACCAGGAGAGACAGATGTGGGGGGCTCTGGTGCACGAGCTTCTAGGCGGGACTCCATCTCCTCCCAGGTAAGCGGATAAGAGGCCGTTCCAACAGCAGCTGATGACGCTGAGGGTCACAGATTTATCAGGTTAACTAATTACCCGCCTGAGGGCACGTGGCTCCCAGTAACAACGTCGCACATATACTGGCAGCCAATATTCCTTTGGGGTGGCCAACAACTTCGGGAGGTTGTGGAAAGAAAGGAATTTCCTTACTTCCCATGGGACCAAAATTCAACATGGCCCCCTAATTCGCGGACTGTTAGACTCCCTGACACTCCCCAGAAAGGTGGCCATTATAAAATGTAAGGCCCATAAGAAAGTGACAGATGATGTTGGGAAAGGAAATGCCCTGGCTGACCAGACGGCCAGAAAAAGGGAAGGAATGTAAGTAGGAGGTCCCGCTAGGTGGGTGGCAGACGAGGGCATGATTGAAAACACAGTACAGAGTGCGATTGATATTCAGTTCCATACTACTCCTGAGGAACTAAGGGTGTGGAAGGAGAAATTAGCAAAGGAGGGAATGGATGGTTGTTGGGTCGGTACGACTATGGAAAGACAATGGATGTTACCCGACAGTCACGTGCCACCAGTAGTTACGATGGCCCATGGTCCTGCTCACATCAGTGCAAAAGGGATAGGTAAACTCTTGGAACCTACATGGTACAACTCTAAGACCACAGCATATGCTGACAAACTGGTTAAAACATGCATGATTTGCCTAATGTATAACCAAGGAAAAGGCACAGTTACTCCTAAGGGAGGATTCTCTCCCCCTACCATCCCTTTTGAAGTCCTCCAAATGGATTACATCCAGATGGACCGATGTAACAATTTGAAATATGTCCTAGAGGTGGTCTGTACCTTCAGCCGATGGGGGGGGTGGAGACCTACCCCGTCAAAGACTGCACCGCTATCACTACCGCCAAAGTACTATTAAAAGAGTACCTCCCACGATTCAGTTTGCCCCGCTTGGTCTGGAGTGACAATGGAACACACTTTACTGCCCAAATTATGGAATATGTCTGTACAGCATCGGGTATAAAACAAAAATTTCATGCAGTTAACCACCCCCAGTCAGCAGGTCTAGTGGAGGTGTACAATGGCATCCTAAAAACTAAAATGGCCAAAATAGTAGCCGAGACAGGTGTCACTTGGGTTGATGCTCTGCCCTTAGCCCTACTGTCCTCAAGAACAACGGCCCACACCAGAATCGGCCTGTCTCCCCATGAAATTGTGTTCGGGAGGCCTGCCAATGTATGGGGTGTCCCGTGGCCTAAGAAACTGTCGGACGTTGAATACCCTGTATTAACTGATTATCTGTACAGTCTAACTAATACCTTTAGTACTCTCTATCACCAGGTGCATGAGGCCATACCTGACAAAAGCAAGGGCCCAGGACACATTATCCAACCTGGTGACTGGGTCCTGATCCGGTATTTTCAACGAACTAAGAGCCTCGAGCCCCACTGTTACAACCCCGACAGGTGCTACTGGCCACCCGCACCGCTGTGAAAGCAGAAGGTCGGAAGAATTGGGTGCATTTGTCGCACTGTGCCTCTGCCCCACACCTATGATCAGTGGATGAGGGAAGGACTAGGAGACTCAGAAACAGTCACGACGTTTGTCCCATACAGCGATGCCAGACCACATTCTACATCTACGGAAGCAGAGAGTGACAGCATACTGAAAGGAAGGGTGGAACCCTCCCTTAACTCTGCTCAACACCAAGAAAAATTGTTTCCCGACCATACTGTTCCTTCTTCCGACCGATACAACTTGCGCCACCGAGGGAAGGCTCGCCCTTGACTTCGCCAAGTACCTACAGGCTGTAAGGCTGTGATCTTCCCCGGCTGAGAGTAGTGCTGGTGTGTCAGACTGAGGTAAGCCATAAGGGCCCTTGGCACCTGCGCCCAGTGAAGCAACCACCAATCATAGACAGCCACTAGAGGTCCCTGGCTTAGCACAATGGCCACCGTCCAAAACACATGAATCCAGAAACAAGATGTCAGCCTCCGACATAGTAAATGCTTCATGGTCACCGTGGTGACGCCGTTTGTCTCCCTCATCCTGTCTATCCTTGGTTGGCTGTTACTAATCTACCATCCTGTTACCTCACCAACTCCTACCCCGACTCCTGCAGAACACCAGTATTACACGTTACCAGCCCACGAATTACCCCACCGTGCAGAATTCTTCAACACCTTCATCCAAATGTTGCATCATCACCAGCTGATTGTGGAAAAGTAAATTTTGCCATGTTCTGTGTCCCTACGCGTCCTCCATCATATGTTATCTGTGCATGATTAATATGCATATGTATTCCCCATGTTCGATTAAAGACGCACTTACAGTTGTGTCCATCTCTAATATGTCAGTTTCCAGTTCTCGTGAATACTACGAATATCAGGCCTATGTAAAGTTACGTTGCCACGTTTCCCAGTGTGCACGTTATTTCATTATAAAGTCCCCGTTTCTAGGCCTCAAAAGGGCCTGGACACCAGATTCAGCTTCTGTCTCCTGAGCCCTCGCTGAGGAGCGATACAGCCCCCACCTGTATCCCTGACCCTTCACTTACTTCCTGCCTTACAGTGCCCGGTTCAGCCTGGCTCTGCCTCTGAGTCTGCCAAGAGTATGTTATGATTCTAGTTATCAGTCCAGCCCTCCTTCTCTGCATTCCTAAGCTACTGAACCGCATCAATAGTTTCCGTCATTGTCTAGCCTTTACGTCTCCATGTAAGAGAAATACTGTATTTATGGTCATTTAATATTCTTCATCACGCACTACATGTAGAATAATGCATGCTCCAGTCTTAGAGTCTGTTAGCCTTTACCCCGATAACTTTTGGATTCTATCAACATGTTCTCTAAACATCAGATACTAGATACTGTTTAGGTACATGTCGCCCTGACTCTCCAGACTTCAGTCTCTGCTCCTAGCACAGAGTTCGTAGCCCCCAGCTTCTCCTAGTAACACGTCATTGCCAGTTTGCGCGCACCATCAGGTTAGAAGTCCCGGCTCTTTAGGTAGCCCCCCATGTTTCCGCCCCATTCATGACATATTCTGTTACGTTTGCATCACATGTCTATGTATACGCCTCTGTTACACCTACTTTCACCCTTATCTTTCACGACTGCTATTGACCACACCCACTGCTCCGCCTATCGTATGTATTGTAATGCAACTGTTTTAATATATATGATCGTGCACTGTTATTAAATGTTACGCCGATTCCGATCCTGCCCCCGGCAGCGCTGCCATCCTATTCCTGTGCAGGTTGTCCTGTTCCTGTCCTTATGCTGTATTAAACCTGCAAAACTCCTACTACCTCGAATCTTGACTCTTATTTATTGAGCTATCTGTTATTCATTTATCCATTCAAAAATAGAGGTATTATTTATTTATTTACCACATAATGGCGCCCGAATAGGGACTTGCCCTTTCCCCACGCGTCGGTGAAGCCACGCCGACCCCCTGACCCTCTGCAGTCGTGACGGAACTCTTCTGCGCACCGGCAGATATTTCTGCTTTAAGTATCCCTCAGGCCCACGGAGGAGACGGAGGTTGCGGTCCAGCGTCCAGACGAGGCGGTGGAGGAACGCGGCGAGTCCCGACCAGAGCCCAAGCCGAGAGTCCAAGGTCCGAGGTATCCGGAGGCCCACCCGTAACAGAAGTCCGAAGTTCGTCCGTCCGGCGTCGAAGCAGTCCAGTCCAGTCCAAGGCCTTCCGTTCTTGCTGCCCGGTGAGTACCGTTGCTGGGGTAGTATCTAGACAGGGTCAATCTAAATTGTCTCTGGTCCGATGGGTCTGGGTACGCAGATCTGAAACGAAGTGTTCACCTAGGTGGATATGGGTCTTGATGCGTCCCTTTATGGGACCGGTATGTTCCGTGCTGTTTCAGCAGCGCATCCAGTAATTCTAGTCTGTTCCGTTCTCGAGAAATTCATGTGTTTCTGTTCTAAGTGTTCCAGGTAGTATTCTGTCCGAACTGTTGCTTCATAATGTTATTCAATGTATTTTCAATGTCGTGGTATGCCTGAATTGTTTTCTCAATTGTTATTGTTCCTCGTGTATTGTATTGTGTTCAGATTCAAGTTTGCAATGTCCCTCTTTTCGAGATTACGTCAGTTAAAAACTATAAAGTGTCTGCTAGAAGAAGCAGTTCCTGTTCCGCCTAGGGACAGTCCAGGTCATTTCATGTATCAAAAGCATGGCATAAGCGCCATATTATATCTAGATTTATGGGTAGAGTATACCAAGGAGTTAGAAGAAAAGTATAGATGGCCCGTATCGGGTACATGGGATGCCGAGTGCATCATGAGAGTAGAAGAAGCATTAAGGAAAAAGAAAAGCCCTTAACGAATGTGGCTATGATCCAGTCCCAGGCGAGGATAATATGGTTTTATATTCATTACGCGTGAGAAAGGTGACCGAGTATCTAGTCACCCTACCAGATATGAAAGAAGATCTAGACAGAATATATCGTTTCATCCGTACAGGGAATGATCCAGAAAGTATTAGTGACGTCATGTGCCAGAGAAAAGTTGAAGTCCAGCTCATGATATTAAAGTTTCTGATTAATTGTCTAATAAGGGAACAAGATTATCAGACCAAAGATCGAGCCGAAATGAAAGTCCTGACAAGGTGGAGTGATAATATAGCCGAGGGTAAGCATAAGACCATCAGTAGTATAGAGAGTATGTACAAGAAAATTCGTAAAGAAATAATAAGGATACACGAACAACGTAAAGAAGCACAAGTAAGCGAGAAAGAAAATGACTCTTCTACAGAAGAGGTAGAGGACGAGAATCCCGACAGAATAGCGTATGTAGGAAAATCTAGATTTCCAGATCGCCATTTGCGCCTAGAACACAAGTCAGTTTTTCACCATCCAGCACCAGAACAAGGTTCTCTAGAACAAGTATTTCAAGCTACCGACCATATTCTGAAATCACGAATCGGTTATAGTGAGTTAAGTACTATGCATGAACAAGAACTAGTCCGATCAGCAGTCCGATGGATTACTGATTCTACCACTTTTCCAGACGAAATAGTGGCACAAATGTTTCTGAAATTGCCCCCAGCCGAGCAGCGACTGACGGGTATGTATATGATCCAGCACCTCATTACATTGTATGAGGGTCAACATTCTGATCCAGGTCCGTTACATGATGTCCTGAACGAGTTACTCCAGTATAAATGGAAAGGTTTAGGTACCGATTTAATTAGTGTTATCCTAGAACAGCGCCACAAATATAGTATGTTTCTGAACCCGCATTTTGTTCATGTCTCACCCCCAGAAAGTAAACCCTTTTACATAGACAGACAGAATCCGTTACGAGAAGTACACCCAGTTAAGACAGAGGGTGGTGAAATGCAACGAGTGTTTGTTTACACCCCGATCACAAAGATGGAACTCTTAGAGATGAAAAAGTTAATTCCCTGTCATGATAAAGATCCAGCAGGGTTCCACCGAGAATTAAAGGACATGCTCCGTATGGGAGAATACACGTATCCAGATATCATTAAAATGTTAAAAGTCTTGTTGCCCGCAGGGGTATATGAGAAACTCAAAGAAAAAGAATGGGAGGTGGGAGAGAAAAAGATCGATTGGACAGTTCTAGAAGCTGAAGACAAGGCACGAGTACCAGGTACCGGTCTTGGAGATAAATGTAAAGAATTACCAGAATTATTAATACAAGTTTTACCCAGATTATTAGCAACTAAAAAGGAAGACTGGGATGCAATCTCAGCCTGTAAACAGAAACAAGACGAAGACACTAGTGATTTTTACTCTAGATTTGAGAAATGTTTTATTATAAACAGTGGCCTCAAGACAAGTAGTGAGTCATACCCTCATCTTTTTGTTACTAAACTAGTCGAGAATTCAAGTTCACAAGTTAAAAACCGAGTTTTGAAAGTCGAAAGTACCTGGCAAGCTAATACCCCGTCCCAAATGTTACAGATGCTTCAATACCACCAGAATAGAATCAGAGAAGAGCAAGAACATGAGAGAAAACGTATGAAAGACACGAAAATGAAAGTACTAGTTGCACAATCTGTTCCTCAAGACAGTCAGAAAAGGGGTCCGAATCAAGCCAGTCATCCTGCAGCTCCCGTTAAAGGAAACTGCAATTATTGTAAACAGCCAGGTCATTTTTATAAACGAGTGTGCAGTTCTGAAACACAACATAGCTACCGGTAAGACTAAAGAAAGACCACGTCCGCCTAGACAAGAACAAGTTTCACAGACTCCTCAGCCACAGAATGCACCACAGACAGTTACTGTACCGCAGCCTATCGCTGCAACACAGCATGTTACACAGCAGATGTATCAGTATGCACAGTCCGAGTATCCAGAGTATCAGCCATATTCATGAAACAGCCTAGAGAGGGAGGTAGGCTTGCCTCTCATCGAGATACCTGTAGATCAAGAAGGTCCCTATGTCCACAGTCAAGTACTAGGGAAAGACAGAAAGTTTCTGATTGATACAGGGGCAAGCAGGACCACTATAAGTCACGCCGAAGTTCCAGGGGCTCCGCTCTCAGGCTCTAGAAATGTTTCCCTTGGATTTTCAGGAAAACCTATTGTAAATGAAATATCAAAGCCAGTTACTCTAGAAGTAGGTCCATTGTCCCGCACTACTGATCTGTTATTAACGAAGTCATGTCCAGAAAATTTGTTAGGCATTAAAACACTGAAAGAGTTAGGTGCAGTTATATGCTGTTCCCCAGAGGGAATACGATTGTTCCTACGTGACTTCAAGGGTCACTATGTATTACGAGATTTTGATCCGAGATTGTCCAATGTCCCGCAGCATCTATGGGCGCAAGGTCCAACTGATGTTGGCTTTATGCAAATCACACCCCATCGTGTGACTCTCAAGCCAGGTGTAGTGTTACCACGAATCAGACAGTACAGACTGCCACCTGAGGCTGTAGCAGCCTTATCCAAAATTATTGACGAGCTCATGGCTCAAGGAGTAGTTGTAGAAACTGACTCCAATGTATGCAATTCTCCGATCATTCCTGTCGTGAAACGTACTGATCCAAATGCACCTCCAGTATATCGATTAGTGATTGATCTCCGAGAACTTAATAAATGTATTATTCCCCAGTACCCAGTTGTCCCAGACATTTCTTCCCTGTTGACAGCCATTGATTCCGAAGCCACATTTTTCACTGTCATAGATCTCAAGAACGCGTTTTTCAGTGTCCCCATTCATCCAGACAGCCAGTTTCTTTTCGGATTCTGTTTAAATGGAAGGAGCTATATGTTCACACGAGCTCCTCAAGGTTTCACGGAAAGTCCTAGTATTTATAGTCAAGCCCTTAAGAGACAACTAGACAATATTCACATGCCAACTGACACTGCCCTGCTCCAGTATGTCGATGATCTACTGATCACAGCCCGTTCTGAACGTGCTTGCGAGCAAGCATCCCTTACAGTCTTGTATTTCCTAGCCGAGATGGGGCACAAGGTGTCCCCTTCGAAGCTTCAATTCTGTGTCCAGCAAGTGGTCTACTTAGGACACTTACTGTCCAAGAGGGGTAGGCAGTTGACACCAGACCGTATCCAGTTAATAGCGAGTCTTCCTCAGCCAAGGACCCAGAAGGAGGTACGTGCTTTTATCGGCCTCACTTCCTACTGCAGACAATGGATTCCTCAGTATGCATTTCTAGCCAAGCCACTGATACAGTTAACGACACAGGAGGCAGCCGTATCGACTGTCCTCCCTTGGACATCTGAACATACACTTAGTTTCAATGAGTTAAAGAAAGCCCTATGCCAAGCTCCAGTTCTAGCTACACCGAACTACAGTAAGCCTTTTACACTTTTCGTCACAGAACGCGAAGGTACAGTATTATCTGTTCTCACACAAGATCAAGCAGGACAATACAAGCCTTGTGCTTATTTTTCGAGCACATTAGATCCTGTAGCCCAGGCTCTGCCTGCGTGCCTCAAGTCAGTTGCAGCCACAGCACTAGCTATCAGACAAAGTGATTCCATAGTCTTAGGACACTCCCTGACAGTACAAGTTCCACACTCCGTGGAAGTTCTTTTAAACCGAACACAAACTCAGCACTTGACAATTGCACGTTTAACAGGTTATGAATTGACACTGTTCCAGCCACACATAGAAATCAGACGCTGCAACGTCCTAAATCCTGCTACACTGTTACCGTCGGTTACTTCGAATTCTGCCACACACGATTGTGTGGAAGTAGTTAACATCATGACAAAGCCAAGACAAGATCTGACAGATATTCCATTACCAGATCCCGACCTGACACTTTATGTGGATGGTTCATGCATGAGAACCAGTACAGGAGAACTAGTAGCCGCGTATGCAGTGACTACTGACACTGAAGTTATAGAGACACACCGCATTGACACCCTGTCTGCTCAAGCAGCAGAGCTAGTTGCTCTGACACAAGCCTGCATACACGCTAAGAACCTGAAAGTTAATATTTACACAGATTCACGTTACGCATTTGGAGTCGTACACGACTTTGGAGTGCTCTGGCAGGAGAACGGTTTCATGACTTCTCATGGAACCAAGATTCAGCATGGTCTCCTTATTCAAGCTCTGTTAGATGCCATACATTTACCGACATCCATTGCTATCATGAAATGCAAAGCACATACGAAAGTTACTGACACTATTTCCCAAGGTAATGATCTAGCAGATCGCACAGCCAAGCTTACAGCACAGGCTCCAGACATTTCAGTTAATCCGATACAGACACATACTCCAGATCCGACTACCTGTATGACAGTTAAGGACCCTACTCAAGATGTCATAGATATCCAGT
The DNA here is from genome assembly GCF_964261635.1 of Lissotriton helveticus. Lineage (NCBI taxonomy): Eukaryota > Metazoa > Chordata > Amphibia > Caudata > Salamandridae > Lissotriton > Lissotriton helveticus. The sequence continues at coordinate 1,053,038,560 of NC_136063.1, read as the reverse complement.
TACATGCTACTCCCGATGAAATCAAGAAATGGTCCGAACAAGGAGGGGTCCAGACAGATCAGGGATGGTTAACGAAGGGTAGAGCCACATGGTTTCTCCCCGACTCTATGGTTCAAGTCATTGTTAATACCGCACATAGTCCAGCACATTTAGGAGAAAAAGCAATGTTAGACAGTATCCAGAATATTTGGTTTAACAAACATTTACGAGCTGCAGCCAAGCAGAAAGTCCGTACCTGTATGATATGTTGTCAGTTCAATCCAGGTAAAAGTGTCCCGGTGGAACAAGGTGGATTCCAGCCCCCTGACCACCCTTTTGAAGTCCTCCAGATGGATTATATTCAGATGGAGCGATGTCGAGGTTTCAAGTATGTCCTTGTAGTTGTATGCGCTTTGTCCAGGTGGACAGAGGCATATCCAGTCCCAGATTACACAGCCGCGACCACTGCCAAGCAGTTGGTTCGTGAGTTCTTCCCCCGTTACGGACTCCCTAGGGTCGTATATTCTGACAACGGCCAGCCATTCTCATCCGAGCTAATGAAACATGTTTCCCTGTTGTTAGGGTACCAGTGGAAGTTCCATTGTGTACGCCATCCTGAAGCAGCCGGTCTCGTAGAGAGACATAATCAGACCCTGAAAATCCGCATTGCAAAAGTTTGTCAAGAGAAAGGTGTGGACTGGCTGATAGCTCTGCCAGTTGCCCTGTTCTATATGCGCATGGTCGCACATTCCAGATCAGGCCTGTCCCCGTACGAGGTCGTTTTCGGCGCCCCCCCTAACATGTGGGGTACTCCTAGACCCCGAAGTATTACCGATGTTTCAAGTAATATGCTGACAGATTACCTAGCTTCCTTGATGTCTGCCCTCAACTCTTGTCGTTCACAGGTTGCCGCCGCATTTCCAGACAATACCGAGGTGGCACCGCATGAAATCGTTCCCGGATCCATGGTCCTAGTGCGAAATTTCGATCGCTCAAGTCCGCTGGAACCTCGCTGGAAGGAGCCCCGACAGGTCCTCCTCGCCACCCGTACAGCCGTGAAGTTGGAGGGACGCAAAGGCTAGGTGCATCTTTCGCACATCAAGAAGTTTTATGGATTGAAGCCAGTCTCAAAGAACATTTCCGAGGATTTAAAGGACTGCCAAAGTACTATTTTTAAGGACTGTCCCGCAAAAGACAATGTTACTGAACCTTCCCTGTTAGAGACAACTCCGCAACAGGAGTATAAGAAAAAGCTAAGGTCTAGTAAAATAAGTCAGCCAGTTTGATTGTCTAAGTCCTCCCCTAGGTGAAACGGTTAGACCGGTTTCTGACATGTATAAAATAGACCCCCATAGTGAGAGAGTTAGTCAAAACTCAATCCGATGTATCGTTTTTCCAAGTTTCATATTATTTCTCAGCATTATGATTTCCTGCACCAGTTATGCATTTTATCTGTATTTTCCAGTTTCTCATGTAAATAAGTCTTCTAATGTTACAGTAGAGCACACGTTTAGTGATCTGCCTCCTCATGAACTCTCTTACCGCCTCGCTATGCGTAATAATTCTTTTATCCGCATGTTACATTATTCACACCAGACCAGCAATGCCACTAATTGTTGGGTGTGTGGTCGACTCCCCCCTTTTCAGACACCGAAGGGAGTTCTGCCACTCTTTCCTTATCCATTTTCACATAATGGTTCGTGTGGAGCATGGTCCACGTTAACGTCATCCTCAACAGATATGTCTTTCCTTAACAGTACATGTTTCCCAGACAAGCAAGGTCTTCCCCACAGAACAGGGTTAGATCTAGAAAACGAAGTTTACAATTTAGGTAATTATTCTTCGAATTTTATGGTCCTGAATGTCCAGTCTGATACTACTCCAGACTTACCTGCTATTTCCGTATTACCAGTCAAAGGCGAATTATGTGTCCGAAATAATGGTTCCGTACATGTAGGACATAGTGATTGTACTACTATTGTCAAGTATAGTGACAGTGGGAAATCTATTTTTAAAGCTTCACGTCATTCTTATTTTATTTGTGGTCAAACCGCATATGTTCGTCTGCCCCTCGATTGGGAGGGAACCTGTTACATTGCCTTCCTACTGCCACCAGTTTTCCTAGCCCCACCTGATTATCATAGAAACACACATCTAGTACACATTAGACATAGAAGGGAGATAGAGTCCCCAATTGTCGATTATACTGAAACTGCTCTAGACCAGTATACAGATTTCAATAGAGGTTTCTTCTTCTTTATAGGACCTATCCAGAATAGTAAGCTAATCCGTAGGTTAACCAGAACCCTTGAAGCTGTAGTAAATGAGACTGCCTCTGCTCTAGGTAACTTAACTGAAGAGCAATCTGCTATGAGATTTGTCGTTTTGCAAAATCGTCTCGTCCTTGACGTCATACTGGCCGATAGGGGCGGGGCCTGTAGAGTCATCGGATCTAGTTGCTGCATTTTCATTCCAAATAACGCGCCGTCTGTTTATTCAGCTATAACCAGACTCCATAAAATTGCCCATCTGTTACACCAAGATCCAGGCACCTGGACATGGTCCGCTTGGTTCTGGAATATAATTTCTGCCTGGGGATGGAAAGTCTTGTCCTTTCTAGGTATCGCAGTAGCGATCATATTCAGCTGCTGCCTCTGTATACAATGTGGCCCTGCGATTTGCGGCATTTGTGCTACCTCTTGTATTCCTAGTCCCAAGCCCCGTTTTAAATCCCGTTCCAAGAAAATTTGAGACGAGCAAATGATACTGTATGAAATGATAGATGGTATCATGAATATTGATGTTTCCTGATGGAAACTTAGTGACAAGGAGGGAATGTGGAAAAGTAAATTTTGCCATGTTCTGTGTCCCTACGCGTCCTCCATCATATGTTATCTGTGCATGATTAATATGCATATGTATTCCCCATGTTCGATTAAAGACGCACTTACAGTTGTGTCCATCTCTAATATGTCAGTTTCCAGTTCTCGTGAATACTACGAATATCAGGCCTATGTAAAGTTACGTTGCCACGTTTCCCAGTGTGCACGTTATTTCATTATAAAGTCCCCGTTTCTAGGCCTCAAAAGGGCCTGGACACCAGATTCAGCTTCTGTCTCCTGAGCCCTCGCTGAGGAGCGATACAGCCCCCACCTGTATCCCTGACCCTTCACTTACTTCCTGCCTTACAGTGCCCGGTTCAGCCTGGCTCTGCCTCTGAGTCTGCCAAGAGTATGTTATGATTCTAGTTATCAGTCCAGCCCTCCTTCTCTGCATTCCTAAGCTACTGAACCGCATCAATAGTTTCCGTCATTGTCTAGCCTTTACGTCTCCATGTAAGAGAAATACTGTATTTATGGTCATTTAATATTCTTCATCACGCACTACATGTAGAATAATGCATGCTCCAGTCTTAGAGTCTGTTAGCCTTTACCCCGATAACTTTTGGATTCTATCAACATGTTCTCTAAACATCAGATACTAGATACTGTTTAGGTACATGTCGCCCTGACTCTCCAGACTTCAGTCTCTGCTCCTAGCACAGAGTTCGTAGCCCCCAGCTTCTCCTAGTAACACGTCATTGCCAGTTTGCGCGCACCATCAGGTTAGAAGTCCCGGCTCTTTAGGTAGCCCCCCATGTTTCCGCCCCATTCATGACATATTCTGTTACGTTTGCATCACATGTCTATGTATACGCCTCTGTTACACCTACTTTCACCCTTATCTTTCGCGACTGCTATTGACCACACCCACTGCTCCGCCTATCGTATGTATTGTAATGCAACTGTTTTAATATTTATGATCGTGCACTGTTATTAAATGTTACGCCGATTCCGATCCTGCCCCCGGCAGCGCTGCCATCCTATTCCTGTGCAGGTTGTCCTGTTCCTGTCCTTATGCTGTATTAAACCTGCAAAACTCCTACTACCTCGAATCTTGACTCTTATTTATTGAGCTATCTGTTATTCATTTATCCATTCAAAAATAGAGGTATTATTTATTTATTTACCACATGATCATGGACACTTCCAACTGCTGGGTGTGTGGACTGATGCCTCATTCCATGATACACCCTGTCCCATTCTTTCCCTACCCCTTTTCCATCTCTGGGTCTTGTCTTGCTTGGTGGATGTTGATGCAGGATGCCTACACTGTCAATGGTACTGCCAATTCTGCCCTTGGAACATTTCGGGATGACTTCTGGCGGAACAGATCCGGCCATGCCAATGCTCCTTTTTGCCCGACCAGCTCATCCACAACGCTACTACCACCAGATGAACTCGATGAGATGGTAGTATTCAACTTAACTAATCGACGAACATTTTCCAGATTCCGCACAAGAAGAATACTGCCTGATGAACGAGACACTGTGAATGTCATAAATGTGCAAGGCCGTGTCTGCATTCATGGCCTAGGGACTAAGAAAGTTGGTACCAGTATGTGTGATATCACAAAAACTTTCAACTCTACATCTCCTCCAAAGCTGGTGGCATCCCCCAACACCTATTTCATCTGTGGCACTGCCGCCTACACTTGGCTCCCCCGTAACTGGTCTGGTACCTGTTATCTGGCCTTCCTCCTTCCACCAACGTATTCCACCCATGGAGGTTACCACCTGCCAACGAAGGGCGCTCTGCGCCGCTCACGTAGGGGCGCCATATCAGCAGAGGATACAGCAGGCCAGGAAACCGGGGACTTCTTTAAAGGTTTCCTTCCTTTCTGGGGCCCCATGGCCAACAGTCGGGCTGTACAAGGACTGACCAGGGTCCTTGAAGCCACCATCACAGTAACAGCTGGTGCCCTCTCCAACATCACAGCAGGGCTACAGGCGGACCGCCTCATAACGCTTCAGAACAGGATGGTCCTAGACGTCATCCTTGCTGATCGTGGTGGTGTGTGTAAATTGATCGGCTCCAGCTTTTGCGTGTACATCCCAGACAACGCACCAACAGTGTACGATGCCATCCAACGTCTGCATCGCCTTTCTTCTGAAATTCATCTGGATGAAGGAAACTGGTCCCTCACAGGCTGGATCTGGGGTCTCCTTTCCCAGTGGGGGTGGAAAATCCTCATCTTCCTTGCCTTGGGAGTAACTGTCCTGGTCTCCTGCTGTTTGTGCTTTCAGTGTCTGCCAGTGCTCTGTACAATGTGTGTCCAGACAGTCAAGCCTCCATCCTCTAACATTCATAACACCAATATGATGATGATGCTCCAACAAGAAACGGATGGCCTTATGAACATTGACATTTCTTAAAGTATTTGCCACTCAATGGCAAAAGGAGGGTCTGAGGAAAAGTGTTCTTCAGATCGGCATCATTTGTACCAGGACTCCATTGCTTTTTCATTGCCATCTCATGTCAAACACTTCCACACGACCCACCTCGTCATTTCTGCTGATGCCTGAGGAAATTCTAACTGACACTACAAAAACCATCTTGCAGCCTGCATTTCTGCCCAGGAATTGTCACACACCCAACCCCCCCTGCTCTTTGCAGTTCAACTAAAAGCCACAAGACACTCACACCCTGAGTAAATAATTTGTTTTCCATCTCCTGCTCCCAGCCTGGTAAACATCCTTGACACCATGATCAGGTTATCTGGACAATGGTCTGACTGCTGGACCTTGATCAGGCTGATTAAACAATGACGTGAACGAGCGGGCTTTGATCAAGGCAATTGAAAAGTGACCTGAAAGACCGAGCCTTGATCAAAGCCGAGTGAACAATGATTTGTGTACCAAGCCTTGACCAGGTCACCATCTACAAACGTCGTCTGGATCTGGTTATCAACTGCAAACACTGCCCTGATTAAACAATGAACTAACAGCCAAAAAGACTGGGAGGAAAAAATATAAAAGGCTTGTAAGCTGCATAGTGAAGCAGCAGCCTCCTGGGTTTGGTCTCTGACTTGCTTGGGACTCTGTTCCATAGCCCAGGCTATTGAATAAATCTGGGTTCCTCCTGCGGACGAAGGCACCTGTGTCTCCTTTTACTACCTATGAAGGGTATGGAAGATTTGGGCGGTTCCCCCGCCGCCGAGACCCAGTAAGTGGGTTATTCCGGTTCTTTATGATCAGTCCACGACCCGTTAGATGCAGAAACCAAACCAAGGTATGGGAAAGTGCGAGTGCTCTGTAAACAATTAGATTTTAAAACTATAGATGAGTTAAAATACTTCTTAGACCCACACGCCATTAAAAAAGATTTTTTGAAATTGGTGCATAGATCCAGGGCTGCCATAAACTCTACGAAACCACGGACCAAGGAGCGGAGAGCTTTAGGGGTACGCCCCATCAGCACCGCATCGTCGGCATATAACAATGCAGGGAGTTTATTACCATTGATAAGTGGGACATCCTGAGTTAGTGTTACCAGAGACTTGTTTAAATTGTTGATGTATAAGATAAATAGGAGGGGGGCCAGGACACAGCCCTGCCTGACCCCCCTTCCTACCTCAATAGCTTTGGAGACCTCACCATCCCTGCTGATGCGTACCCGGGCGTGTAGATCTTTGTGCAAATAAGCTAAAAAAGAAACGAGGGACTCGTCCAGTCCATAGTGTAAAAGAGTGGCCCACAGCCAAGATCTGTTGATAAAATCAAAGGCTGACGTAAAGTCATGAATGCAAGATACACAGGTGTTTTCTTGGCTATGTTATATTTGCTAATAATCAAGTTGAGGTTGAGGCATTGTTCCACAGTGCCGACGTTACTCCTAAACCCCAACTGACACAGGTGTAAAATCTGGCATTCTTCGGCCCAAAACTTGATTTTGTTATACAGTACCCTCCCCAGGATTTTCAAAGTGTTATCGATCAGGGAGATCGGCCTATAGCAACTCTGATTTGAACGGTCCCCCTTTTTAAAAATCGGCACTATAATACTGGATGACCAAGTGTGGGGTATAGGGGAATTAGTTTGGTTATTAAAATTATTTAGCAATAGGGATGCCCAAAAATCAGGGTGGCTTTTTATAAGGTTGATAGGTAAACCATCGGGCCCGGGGATTTTCATCCCAGGCTCTGGTCAATGGCCTCCTCTACCTTCGATAAATCAATCTGGACCATAGTAATTGGTGTAATCACTTCAATAGGAGTGGGGGGAAGTCGGGGCAGCACAGATCTTACTGAAATGAACCTCCCAAGACTCACTGGAAATATTGCAGCTGATTGACGACATAAGGTTTTCCAGAGACCTCATGCCTTTAACAGCCAGCCAAAACTCCTTGCCATTTTTTAGAGTGTTGGCCCGAACAAGGTTATCCCAATGCTCTTTTGTAATCTCCTCCTTTCTAATTGCAATGACTCTCTTATAATTCAACAAAAACACAACGGTGGAATAGGACCCAAGGGAATGTTTTAAGACCAGCTCTGTGAACAGTCCCAAAGACTATACAACAACAACCAAAGTCCCAGAGGGTCTAAGACAAGAAAAAAATGAAAATGCGGTGGGCGAAGTAAATTAAACAACAGACCAAAGGGCTGACCCTAGAAAGGTACGCAGTGTCAACGCAATGGATGGTCACAGGTACCCATCAGTCACCACTCGATACCGCCCTTCATCATTTGGGATTTCCTTGTAGAACCATCAATGCAAGTTGGTAATGCATAGGAAAAAGGAGACTAGATGGTTAATAGTTCTCCTTTCCTAAGTAGCCAAAGTATGGTTCAATCACTCAATGAGACTGATGAGTGATAGAGGTGTGGTGGGACTGAAGGAGTGCAGTGCAAAACATGAAATGAATATGAAAATTAGAAAAAAGGTGTCTAAAATTAGATCAGGGAGCATATAACAAATTTTATTAGGATGATGCTCGCCTTTCCAAGTTTAAAAAGCATTTTTTATGTGTAAAGACAGTTTGAAAAATACGCTGTCTGAGATGGAATTAGGTCAAAGTTAGGTTGACCTAATTCCATCTCAGACAGCGTGAGCCCTCGCTAAAGGAAGCGCTGTCCCTAATTGCTGCCTGATCCTTCTGCAACGCCTCGCGGCCCCCGCTCCGCGGGTGCCGCTCGCAGGCGAGTCTCACTTGTGGGGAAATATCCCTTTGAAGCCACTGCTCGTGCTTTGTGCACCAACGCGCCCTGTGGACCCACACAGCCAGCTGACAGGGTAGAGGCGGGACTGCGAGGACCAGCGTTCCGAGCGGCGGAGATCGGCCGCAGCTGGTCCTCTTCCCGCCCCCTCCTCCTCTCTTCAAAACCTCTGGGGAGTGAGTCTTGCCCTGTGAGCCCTCGCTAAAGGAAGCGCTGTCCCTAATTGCTGCCTGATCCTTCTGCAACGCCTCGCGGCCCCCGCTCCGCGGGAGCCGCTCGCAGGCGAGTCTCACTTGTGGGGAAATATCCCTTTGAAGCCACTGCTCGTGCTTTGTGCACCAACGCGCCCTGTGGACCCACACAGCCAGCTGACAGGGTAGAGGCGGGACTGCGAGGACCAGCGTTCCGAGCGGCGGAGATCGGCCGCAGCTGGTCCTCTTCCCGCCCCCTCCTCCTCTCTTCAAAACCTCTGGGGAGTGAGTCTTGCCCTGTGAGCCCTCGCTAAAGGAAGCGCTGTCCCTAATTGCTGCCTGATCCTTCTGCAACGCCTCGCGGCCCCCGCTCCGCGGGTGCCGCTCGCAGGCGCCGCTCGCAGGCGAGTCTCACTTGTGGGGAAATATCCCTTTGAAGCCACTGCTCGTGCTTTGTGCACCAACGCGCCCTGTGGACCCACACAGCCAGCTGACAGGGTAGAGGCGGGACTGCGAGGACCAGCGTTCCGAGCGGCGGAGATCGGCCGCAGCTGGTCCTCTTCCCGCCCCCTCCTCCTCTCTTCAAAACCTCTGGGGAGTGAGTCTTGCCCTGTGAGCCCTCGCTAAAGGAAGCGCTGTCCCTAATTGCTGCCTGATCCTTCTGCAACGCCTCGCGGCCCCCGCTCCGCGGGTGCCGCTCGCAGGCGAGTCTCACTTGTGGGGAAATATCCCTTTGAAGCCACTGCTCGTGCTTTGTGCACCAACGCGCCCTGTGGACCCACACAGCCAGCTGACAGGGTAGAGGCGGGACTGCGAGGACCAGCGTTCCGAGCGGCGGAGATCGGCCGCAGCTGGTCCTCTTCCCGCCCCCTCCTCCTCTCTTCAAAACCTCTGGGGAGTGAGTCTTGCCCTGTGAGCCCTCGCTAAAGGAAGCGCTGTCCCTAATTGCTGCCTGATCCTTCTGCAACGCCTCGCGGCCCCCGCTCCGCGGGTGCCGCTCGCAGGCGAGTCTCACTTGTGGGGAAATATCCCTTTGAAGCCACTGCTCGTGCTTTGTGCACCAACGCGCCCTGTGGACCCACACAGCCAGCTGACAGGGTAGAGGCGGGACTGCGAGGACCAGCGTTCCGAGCGGCGGAGATCGGCCGCAGCTGGTCCTCTTCCCGCCCCCTCCTCCTGCCTAGTCCTTATAATTGGTGGGGGTAACGCGCACGCGGGACGCGCGCGGGGCGACGACCGGGCAAAGAGCGGGCCGTTTAAGGCCGTTCAAGGACGGCAGAGGACGGCCCTGGCCCAGAACTCTTGTGTCTTCACCCCTGTAACCAATACCCAAGATGACGACCATACGCAACAGAACTCGAAGTTGCGCGAAGAAAGCTACGGCGGTAGCTCAGGTGACTGGTCCTATTGATCTCTTTATTTCACGTGTACATGAGACTATCGACCAAAGTATTGTTATATTGGAAAAAAGAGTCTCTATGGACCTCGCTAACGCTAGGCGTTCATCCCTGGGCCCTTTGGCAAAGGCCAAATCTCCTGTTCTGCAGAATGTGAATAATTGTTCATTACCTATAACTTTGCCCACTAATCATGTTTCGACTGTACCGAATACTGTAGATCTATCGGTTGTCCCATCAGACTCGGACCCGTCTTTTGAAGATCTGGAGGTTACACCAGATCTCGAAATCTGTCAGTCACCTGACAAAGTGGAGCCGAGTCTGAGTGGGCATGAGGATGCGGAAACAGTTTCTGTACCCACTGCTTTACGGGGGAGGGCTCCTAAGGCCATATTGAAGGGCAAAAGTAAAGCAAAAGCCCCAGTTAGGAATCATAATTTGATCTCCCCTACCCCACAATTGACATCAGGCATCCCGTGCTGGGTGCAAAACATGGTAATAGACTTAAAACTAGACCTAGAAGCCACTTTAGCAGCACAAATTAAGCCTTTAATTTCTAAAGTGGATAGGCTTACTTCTCTAATACACTCCAAATGGCCACAAAAAAAGCAGGTACAAGTGTCTGTTCAGTCACAAGGGACCATAGAATTAACTCCTGAATGTCCAATGAGCACTCAGGCCCCCAATGGTGTATTAAATAAGGCTCAAGGTACTGCAGTCCATGGGAACCCAGTTATACTCCCTAAGCCGCAAACAGGGAATATTCCCGCTCAATTAATATCTGCTCAGATTACTAAGGGGAATACTCCTGTCCAGGCGACCCAACATTCTGTTGTTGATAATACTGCTACCCCCACTATCCAAGCTAAAGAAGTAGCAGGGAAACCTAACTCAACTTCTGCACCTCCCATTATAAACAAACCTGAAGGGCCCAAACCAAAGCAGACACGTTTTAGGTCCATAAACCTACCACCAGAGGTTTCCCCTTTTGTAGTCGTGTTGACGGCGGTTCCCCCATTGAAGGAGGGAGTAAAAGAATCATTTATCGAGCTTAGAAACAAATGTGCTCAATGGCTCCATTTACATAAACCCCTACCTAATAACGTGAACGGTGAAATTCTTACCGTGCGTAGAGGGGATTGGGTGGGCAGAAGCAAGAAATCAATAGTAGGGGATGTAATAACTGTTAATTTTAGGGATGTAGGGGCAGCAAGCTACGTGTGTAATGCACCCAATAGTGGTCCTGCGACCCAAATTAATCCACTTCCCCTGTCTTATTTTCTATCAAAGCCCGTACGACCTAACACTCCTTGTCCCAATTTTCAAAGCAACAGTGGACCTGGATATTTTCCACAGCAACCTGCTAAATCTTGGTTGCAACCACCTTATCCGCCCCCTTTTTTTCCACATCATGTTAATTTACAGCAGCAGCCCCCAATTGCCCCACTCTTTCCTATGCATCAAGCAAAAGCCCACTGGCAACACCCTTTTCATTTTCCGCCACCTTTACCTCAGTCAGTTTATCAATGGCCGCAATCTTTTCAGCCACCTCAATTGGATAAATATTCTTGGCAACAAACGTGGCAGGACCCGCCCCACTCTCAAGACCCCATGTCCTCACAATTCGCCCACCCAAATAGATATGCCGTGCTAGATGAGGTAGACTGACTCAGCTCATTAGAAGTATTGGATCTAAACAACCCTAATTCTGAGATGGAGTATTCTTCTTCTTCCTCTGCCAAGCCCCTAGTCGTACCCCACGAACCTATTGAATTGTCATCATTAAGACCTTCCCAGCACATAGGCAATCAGGGTAGCCTGGATATATGTACAACTACTGCTAGCCCCAGACTAAGTCCGGTTACCATCTTTCAGGAAGAGGGTCCTGCTTTATTATCACCAGTAAACCAGCAGGAGTTACCTGTTGCTGGTAATGCTGGGAAACCAGCAGGAATCTCTCTTATTTCCTGGAATATTGCTGGTCTTACTAGTAAATTGGGTACACCCTTTTGGACCAGCTTTTTGGGCGAGGGTTTTGATTTAATTTTACTACAGGAAACTTGGTGTCCAGACCCTATTAATATTGAAGGGTATGCATCTTTTTGTCTCAGAGCAACCAAATCTAGCTCGGGCAGGGCTAAGGGAGGCCTTTTATTGTTAGTGTCAACTAAGCTGTGTGATTGTACGGTCAAATATAGTACAACTGTGGGGACACACAGCCAAGTTATAAGGGTGGAATGCAGAAAGAACATTGACTTAGTTATTGTTAATTTCTATAACAACATTTTTGACGCCACCAGGGGGGATATTTTACTGCCTTTAGAAAAGGAAATCATTAAAGCTTTAGATATCTCGAAAAGAAAGGCTGAGGTGGTATGGGCTGGGGATTTTAATTTGCAGCCTTGCCATCTATCTAACGGGAATATCTGTGGCTTTGATGTAGTATTAAATAGCCATTGGAGAGATCAGGGGGGGAAGGAGGATTCCCCTCATTTCCAACACTGCAGCTATGGTTCTACCTTAAATAATATGCTAGCTATGCTAGATATGACCCTGTTAAACTGCAATGTTAACAACCGGGCAATAACATGCCCTACATTCACGGGTAGAGATGCATGTTCATTTATTGATCATATCTTGTTGTCTAGCAGTGGAGACTACACTGATTTATATGTGAATGAAGAAAGTCTCAGTGACCATAATAGCCTACGTGTTACCCTCTTGGGGCATGGCACCTCAACAGTTTCAGGTGGTAAATGTACAACCGATATAGTGCCTACTAGACCAAAGGGCCTTAGGGTTAAATGGACCGGTGTAAATTCCAAAGTTAAGCAGAAGGAGGTTGTCACCCAATGCAAGAATCAAATTAGTTATTGTTTGGATGATGACAGTGATTCTGGCTGTTTAATAGAATGTTTTGTATCTTTGAACATCATTATAGAGGGTATCTTCACTAAGACCCCGTCAGCTAACAGTGGTCAAAAGCAGGGGTGGTTTGATAAGACATGTATCGTCGCCCTCCGTAACCTAAAGAATGCGCTAGGCACCAAACCACGTGTTAAGACTGTGATACAACACCTCAGGGCTAGTTATAAATTAGCCATCAATAAAAGGAAAAGGGTATTACAGTCCGAGGCGTGGGACAAGCTGAGGGAGGCTGCTGAGACTAAAAACAGTAAACTCTATTGGGAAACGATTAATAGTTCGTTTCTCAGTAGAGAAAATGTCCCAGAACTGACCTCATATGTGGCATGTAGCGACTGGGTTAATCATTTTTCCAAAATATTTAACCCTGAAGGGCCAACTTCTGAGTTACCACCACCAGATATAAACCCATGGTTGCCCCTTTCGTTGGCTATAACATTGGAAGAATGTCAGGAAGCAATTTCTTTAAGTAAAGGAGGCAAGGCACCTGGCCCCGATGGGGTTCCGCTGGATTTATATAAAGATGAAACAGCGTTATGGGCTCCCATTTTGACAAGGATTTTTAATTGTGCGGCTGAAAATGAATTCCCTTCTACCTGGGGTCAATCGATCATCATCCCTTTACATAAGAAGGGCGATAAGTCAGAGGCCTCTAATTATCGCCCAATTTCATTACTGGATGCCTCTGTAAAGGTGATGAGCAGGATTTTACTGAAGAGGCTAGAAGACTGGGCAACTGATTTTAACATCTTAACTAAAGTCCAATACGGTTTCCGCAAAGGTCTGGGTACACTGGACCAATGCGTAAATCTGGACCTTTTAATCAGTAAATATACTGTGGCCAAAAGTGGCAACCTCTTTTTATGTTTTGCTGATTTGAGCAGCGCTTTTGATTTGGTTAACCATAGTATTCTTTGGGAGGTTCTGCTCGAAGCAGGGGCACCAAGGGAAATAGTGTATTTTTTAGCCAGACTATACGAAAAACTTTCATGTAAAGTCCGCTATGGTACCCTTGGCGAATGTACCCCGTTTTTTAAAGTGTCTCGGGGCATTCGTCAGGGTTGTGTTTTAGCCCCGCTTTTATTTTCCCTTTTTATTAACGGTGTAGACCGATCCTTGACCAACATTTTAGCAGATGCCCCCCTGATTGGTGGTAAACCTGTTCCGCTGTTACTTTATGCGGATGACGCTGTTCTTTTATCTCGAACACAGTTGGGCCTACAGCGCCTTATTGATAATTTCACGCAGTTTATACAAGCTAGGCAGCTTCGTGTGAATAAAACTAAGACATACGTAATGTCATGTGGTCAGGCAGCCAAGCAGGTAAAACATACTTTCTTTCTAGATAAGGAAAAGCTGACCTCTGTTAAATCCTTTTGTTATTTGGGAATAACATATAGTAACAGTGGGTCCTGGCATGCGGAATTTGATGCCGTAAAAATAAAAATGTTACGGTCCACTAGTAGCATTTTTCGTTTTGCCTCTAAACTTGGCTCACGAAGTATCTATGATATGACGAACATATATAATGTATGCTGTGTTTCCTCTGCTCTGTATGGGGCAGGGGTGTGGGGTCACTGTGAGGGTATTCTTTTGCAGAAGGAGGAAAATAAGTTCTTAAGGAGGCTATTATGTGTTCCCCCTTCTGCCTCCATACAGTTGATCCATGACGAAGTTGGGATCGAGTACATCTCCGACTTAGCAGCAGTTCGGCCACTCTTATTGTGGCGATCTATTTGGGCTAAGCCGGAGACCCGATTCACTCAGGATATTATCCTTGACTGTATAGGTCTGGATCATTCCTCACGGGTATTATGGTTAAGATACATCCATCATTGGTATCTACTTTTGTTTAACATTAATGTGTTTCGTGAGCCGGAAAAGGTTGTATCCATTTCAAAGAAAGAAATTAAGATAACGTTCCTTAATTTTCGTAAGGCTGAGCGAGATAAAGCTGTTGGAAATCTTGCTACTTTGAAATTTTACAAAGATCTAAATTTAGCTTCTGGACTGCAATCCTATCTTGTATTTGTGACCCGCCCTTCCCACCAGTATGTTTTAACACGGGTCAGATTGGGTATTGTACACCACTTGGTTGCTTTTCCAAACACAAAGACTAGTTCAAACACACCTTGTCCGTGTGACGGTACTTCTCGTCAGAGTAGTTGCCATTTTTTACTTTTTTGTAAATTTTATCAGTATTTTAGGCTTAAATACCTTAAACCAATTTTTATCAAATATAACATCTGTACCACACAAACAGCACTGATATTTTTATCCTTACTAGTGAACGAGGAGATTTGTTTCTTCTTGGCCACTTTTATTTTAAAATGTACAGCTGCCAGGAAAAGTATTGTACTTTAACGTTGTTTACTGACCTGTCTGTACTTGTGCTATACAGCTGCCAGGGTTTATTCATGATGAAATTAATGTTATTATCCCTGTCTGTATACATATGTCTATCTTTTTTTGAATTTTATATCAATGTCTGTATTAAGGTATTTATGCAGTGCCCCACAGTATTGAATGATTATTTAATAATTTTAATATACAGTCCCCAGTAAAGGCCTTGTAAGTAATTTCTATTGATTCCCAGTTAGTCCATGTAAGAACGTCGTGTATTTTATAAGAATATGTTTGACCTATAGAGGCATGAATACCTTCCACTTGCTGCACTTTAGCTTTTTCCCTTTTCAGGAAAGATTATTTTGTGATTTTAACATTTCAATCGTGTTTTTGCTTGTATGATTTGTATGTACAAATCGAATAAAAGCTTTTGAATTGAAATTGAGTGTTGTGGTTGAAATTGTGATATCAGGGTTTGCATGTTGTGTATCCTGACTAGGTTGGGGGATGCTAGAGCTTTGCAATTGTCTAGTGTGGCTCCTAGGTTTTGCCTGCGTGTGGGAGGTGAGACTTGGTGAGGTTGACCGTGAATCCTAAGTCGTGAAGCAGCTGAACTGTTCTGTGAGTCTGGTGTATGCAGCTGTGTTTTGACTTGGCTTTTATTAACCAGTCGTCCAAGTAAGGGAAGACGTGAATGCGTTGTCTTCTTAAATTAGCTGCGACCACTGTTAAACATTTGGTGCTGTAGTTACCCCGAATGGGAGAAGTTTGAATTGGTAATGCTCCCGTCCACCACAAACTTGAGATAGTTCCTGTGAGCTGGGTGAATGGGAATATGGAAGTAGGCGTCCTTTAAATCCAGAGTGTAGAGGAAGTCACCTTGCTGAAGCAATGGGAGCACCTATTGGAGGGTGACCATGTGGAAGTGGTCTGACAATATAGAGGTTTAGCTGTCTGAGGTCCAGTATGGGCCTGAGAGAGCTATCATTTTTTGGAATTAAAAAGTATAGGGAGTATACTCCCGTCCATTGATGCCATAACGGGACCGGTTCTATTGCATGTTTTCCTAACAGGGAGAGAACCTCTTGTTTTTAAGAGGGTGAGATGTTCTGGTGACATTGCATGTTCCCTTGGAAGAATAGTTGGGGGAGTGCTGGTAAGTTCCAGGCAATAACCATATTGGATAATTTGTATTACTCACTTGTCTGAGGTGATGGAATTATAGACAGATAGGAATTGTAAGAGACGTCCCCCGACAGGAGTGGAAGGTTCGGGGGTAGTGGAGGAAGTCATTGCTTATTGGCAGGGGAAGTGCAGGTGGAGTTACCTCTGCCTCTTCCTTTGTTATTATTTGTTCTGTAGCTTCCTCGATAATAACCTCTGGAGGAGTTAGATTGGTTGTTACCTTTATAGGAGGAGGAGGGATTCTCTGATGACACAGTTTTTGATCCCCCCCTATAAAAGGAGTGACGAAAGGAACCCCGGTTAGTAGGCAATTGTAAGGCCCCCATGGATTTCTCAGTTTCAGTGCCTTTTTTCATTTTCTCTAATGAAGTATCTACTGTTGGACCAAAAAGATGCTCTTAATCTAAGGGCTGATTAAGTATGGAGGATTGTACCTCCTGCTTGAACCCATAGATTCGAAGCCAAGTGTGCCTGCGTAAAAGGATGCTAGTGTTGATAGCATGAAATGCTGTGTCTGCTGCATCCAGTGCACATTTTATGGAAGTGTTAGTGATGAGCTTCCCTTCCTCTATGAGGTCATTAGCTTTAGTTTTATACCCACCCGGCAAAGGATGCATGAGTTTTTTTAACTCGTCATAGTGAGCCCTATCATAGAGTGCTAACAGAGCCTGTGCATTGGCAATACGCCAATGCTTAGCTGCCTGGGAAGGCACTCTTTTACCTGAGGCATCAATAAGTTATGACTCCTTATCAGTAAGAGGGGTGTCGCCTGTTGTTTGAGAGTTAGCTCTCTTGCGGGCGTTAGATGCAACAAGAGAGTCTAAAGGCAACTGGTCTTTTTTAGATATGCCAGGTCTGTAGGAGCCGTTTTGTATTTTTTATCCACTCCAGGTTTAAGTATTCTGGCTCTAACTGGGTCTTTGAATACTTCATCAGTAGGTTTTAATAAGCGCTTGACCATTGGTAAAGTGTTAATAGACCTTTGTGAATGTGTGAATGTCTCTACAAGGAAATACTCTTCTAGAGAGTCTGTGTGTAGTTCCACCCCGTGATATTGAGCAGCCCTGTTAATAAGCTGCGCACAACCGATGTCAACATCAGGAGGGGAAGGTCTGGATGGATACAGGTCCGGGTCATTAGTTTGATCTGGATCCTTATTATAATCTTCCCAGGGATCAGTGTCCTGCGGTATGTCCTGATCTTGTGGGATGTCCTGATCTTCATCTTCATCCCCATCCCCATCCCCATCCCCATAATCTTCATCCTGTGGGTCAGGTGAAAGTGAAGGTGGTTGTGAATTTAAGGGAGTAATTAGTAAAATGGGATTAGGAGGAGGAGAGGGAGGTATGTAAGGGATAGAAGGGTTAGTGCCCATGTCTTTTTTCTTCAGATGTACAGGGGAGTCCTCTGAGAGTTCCAGCTTCCGTTTTTTAAGAAAAGTGACCATGAGGTGTCCAGTTTTGGGGTCAATACGGAGTCCTTTTTGTTTTGGATCCAAAGAAGAGTCTTCGGATGGAGGCTCCTTGGGAGGAGTATCTTTGTCTTTAGAACTGGATTTCGGCATCGAAGATTTTGGCTCAGTGTCCTTAGGTGCGGAAGATTTGGAATCTGAATACTTTTTTACGGTTTAGGGTCTGAAGATTTTGGAGTGGCTTGTTTCGGCTGCGAACTTTTGGGCTTGGAGGGTGTGGGCTCCGAGGCTTTGTGCTTTGTTGATTTTGGATCCGAAGCTTTTCTTTTTGATGACTTCGACTCCAATGCCTTCAGTGTCGAAGGTGTCTTCGGTGCCGTTGGTGTGGGAACTGGCACATGTTTCTCCTTATGTTTCGATGCCGAAGGTGTTGGTTCGGCACAGGAAGAGGGCCGGCTCGAGCCAGTGACGGAAGGCTTGTGTTTATTTTTCATAGCCGGGTCAGAGGGCGGGGCATCTGAAACCTTTTCTTAGTGTCGACGGAAGCCTGGAGGCTTAGGTTTTGGGTGAGTGGGCACATGGGGATCTATACTCACGGTACGTTGACCCGGAGTGATGTGCAGGTGTTCCTCCATGTCGGAGTCAGCTTCGGACACGGAGACCAGTTCTTCTTCTTCTTCTTCTGCGGCTGGATGGTGGGATTCTAGATCTTCGCCGAAGGATGTCGGGTACAGAGCCGCTGCTGTGCTGCATCTCGTGGCGCCGCTGGCCAGAGGTGCGGGCCCCAGAAGGTCTGACTGTTCCCAGTCAGGACTAGTTCAGTCTTGCCTGTATTCAGTTTTAAATAGTTTCGGTCCATCCAATGGTGGATATGGAATTCTAGGACTGAGTCGGGAGAGTTATCTATGGTAAAGATTAGCTAGAGATCATCCACATAGTCGAATGTAGTAACCTTCCGTTCCTTCAGAGACTGAATCAAAGGTAAAAAATACAGATTAAACAGATGGGGGAAAGTGAAAATCCCTGTGGGACCCCACACATGGTAGTTAACTTGGGTGCAGTGAATGGGGCTAGGCGTACCACTTGGGAGCGACCCTTGAGAAATGACCCAATCCAGCTGAGGGCTGAGCCCTGGATGCCGGCCTGCCTGACACGGTCCATTAGGATGACACTATCAACCGTGTCAAATGCAGCTGAGAGGTCTAAAAGCACCAGGGCCTGAGGGGTGCCTTTATCGGCTCTTTCTCGTAGGGCATCCAGTACAGCTAGGATCACTGTCTCCATAGAGTGAGCGGGGCAGAATCCTGCCTGGTGAGGGTCTAGGTATTCAGACTGTTCCATGAAATTGGACAGGCACTTTGCCACGTGGGTTTCAAGAACCTTGGCCAAGTAGGGGAGCAGGGAGATGGGTCGATAGTTGGATAAATTCTAGGGTCAGCTCCCGGTTTCTTTAGGAGGGGGACCACATCTGCGTCCTTGAATGCTTTGGGGACCCGGCCCTGCGAGAGTGATTCATTCAAGAGAGTCATGGTCAAGTGAGGTAAGGCGGGCAGGGTGTCATTAAGGATATGAGGTGGACAGCAATCCACGGGGGAGCCAGATTTGACCCTGGACAACAAGTCCAGGAGGGACTGGGTATTGATGGCAGGGAAGTGATCCAAGGTGAATGGGTTTATTATCGTGGCGGATGGAGCCTCCATGGGACTGGAAATTGGAATACTAGCTTAAATGTTGGGGATTTTTTCCATGAAGAAGTAGTTATTTAGAGAGTCATACAATTCTTGAGTTGGTGTGGATTTAGGTAGAACTCTCTCGGCACTGGATAGTTCGATGACGATAGCGAAGATATCCTTCGATCGGTTGTTAGTCTCCTTTTCCTTTCTTTTTGGCGGATGGCCAATTTTTGGGCTCATAGCTCAGTAAAGAACCATTTCTGTGCATCAGAGCGGCAAGCTCCTTTGTTTATCGCTAGCAGCTAGTAGCCAGGCTGAGATGTTAGCTTCAAGGAGATCCACATCGGGGCCAAAGGCAGGGGTAGAGCCAGCCAGGCTGTCCTGAAATTCCTGTTGGAGGGCTCTCCATTTCCTAATCATGCCTCCCTTGGCCGTGGGGTTCTTACTGCTGATAGTCTGGGGATGGAGTTGATGCCCATGCGCACTATCAACGAAAGGAGGAGTCACCTACCTCGTGACTACAAATACTCTATTGAAGAAAAACAAAGTGCAAACATCCAGGCCCAACAGCAAATGGCGGTCTATGCTAAAGTATATGATCTACAGCTCATATGCCTCGAACATGTCAGTTTGTATAGAAAGTATCTAAAGCATGTGTTAAACCAGTGGCCTGCTTTCAACCTTTTCTTCCGTGAGTGCTGCAAGAGACTGCCAACTAATATATTTATTGCACTCCTTGACGTCCGGTGCCACATAGTTATGAGACCTAGCTTCTCGCATTTCGCCTGCTATGTTCATTAAAGTCCGCAGCTCCCTAACTTTAGTGCTATTCGTCATCTGGCTGAAACTCAAACCAATCAATCTGTGTTTGTACATCAAGTGTACCACTTATGCATTGTTTAAATAATCCTTCTTGTGTAATCAAACCCAACAAGCAGAAGAAAGAAAGAATGGCCGTGGAATACAATTGTAGTTTGGGTAAAACATTCAGAGTGTGCAGAAATGCTAAGAGAACTTACCCTAGAAAATATTTAAATTAGGATGAAGGTCTCCGTCCTTCTCAGGCACCTCAAAGTAGCAGGAATAGCAACCACAACCAACTTCTGGTGCTAGCACTCTCTCAATGGCTCCTTTGGCCAAAACAGCAGTCACTTCCGGGTGGAGTAGAGATAGGGGGTCCTCAGTCAGCCTGTCGTAAGTAGGTGGCATGGATGGAGGGGTAGTCTAGAAGGGGAGGAAGCAGCCCCTTCGGATAATCTGCAAAATCCACCTGTTCGATGTTATGGACTGCCAGCGGAACAGGTGATGATGAATCCTTTTGGCTAATGGGACCCCATGATGATCAGTGGGAAGAGTAGAAGGGTTTGGATGCAGGAGGTTTGGTGGACGGACCCGACCGCTGGCCACCCGAACCACAGGGCCAGTAGGAACCGCGTCCGCAGCCACACAGAGGCTGGAAAATTTGTGCAATGCGGTGTCTGGGAGGGAAAAGACATGGTTACACACCCCTTCTGTGGCCACAAAAGGAGCAAAAAGGCGCATTGAGGGTGACGAGGGGCAATAGAAAGGCCCAAAGACCTGGTTGTAGCCCTGCTGTCCTTAAAGCGTGCCAGTGCCGAATCCAATCTGTTTCCAAAGAGACGGGAACCATCAAAGGACATGCAAATGAGTGAGGATTGGACATACTCAGAAAAGCTAGTTGTCCTCAACCAGGCGTGGTGTCACAGGGCCACTATTGGCAAAACCGGTCAGAGTCCGTGGTGTCAAGTCCACAACGGTTGGTGAACTTTCTTGCATCCTTCCCATCAGCAATAGCCTGAGAGAGCACGGCTTGGGACTCCTCTGGGTCTGTTGGCAGGACCTGTGCAACCGTATTCCATAGCTCATGGGAATAGCGGCCCAAAAGGCACACAGTATTCACAGTCTCAGACCGCAGAGCCAGGCTGGCAGAAGAAAACATCTTCTTTCCAAGACTGTCCAGCCTCTTGGACTCCCTGTCCCGGTTTAGGGTAGGGCATGTGCCAGGATTTACATGGAGGCTTGGAACACCAAACTCTCCAGGGTAGGGTGTTGGGTGAGAGAATTTGGCTCCCCTGGAGCAGGGCGGTGTTGGCGGGTAGTTGTCCTGTTCACAGGAGCCTCTGTGCTGGGCTTGGACCAAGTTCCAAGCAGTAAGTGCCTCAATGAAAGGGAGAAGGGGTTCTGATGGGGACACTCCCAGCAGAAGCACTTCAGTCAAGACATTAGTCTTGACTGTCACGACTGCAAGCTAAGGTCCTGGACCTCAGCTGCCCTCTGTACCACCACTGCGAAGAAAGCTCCCTCTTCCGTAGCCACGGAAGGGGGAGAAAGCATGCCAAGATGTGGAGATGTATCCAGTCAACTGGCTTCACCCCGATCCTCAGCCTTGTCTAGTTCTTCAAAAAGCCGGTATTTTTCAGGCTATAGCAACCCCACTCAATCCTCCCGGATTCCTAGCACATGAGAATAGGGCTCAGGCCCTGGCCTGAAAGGCATGGTTCCAGTTGGCGCTGGTGTCGGTTCAACGTCGCTCCATGTCGGAGTCAGTGATGAGAATGGGTATGGTGCTGCCGGGAGCGTCAGCCTCGGGATTGGCTCCAGGGAAGGTCGTGGTGGATCCTTGGGGCCCAACCGAAGCTGGAGCCGGCACACCGGAGGGAACAGCTGTCCAAAGTTGAGATGCATGGCCTAATAAAACATTCCCATCTGGGCGAGAGTCACTCTGGCTCTCAGAAACTCTGGAAGGCACAGGCCGAGCTAGATGCTTGCTCAACCGAGGAGCCAGGCCTCGAGGGGCGGCACTCCAGTCTTGTCGGCAGATGTACGAGGTGAAGTAAAAGTACACTTCAACATCTTGTTGGACTTACCCGAATGGCTCGGTGACTTTGGTTGCGACGACAACCTTGGGTCCATGACCGCTCCAAGGACCTTCCTCTCTACCTGTACCGTGATTGTCGCGGCGTCATACGTTGAGCCACCTTAAGCATGAGGGAGTGCTCACTCAAGGCCTTCGGGTGCATGGCACAGCAGTGGAGTTGGCCTTCAGGTCATGATCCCACTCGAAGGCACCAAACTCATACAACGTGGGGGGGGTCTGTCACTGACATCAGTCGATCACAGGTGCTGCAGAGCTAGAAGCTGGCCTCCTTGGAGGGCATCCATGCTATTCCAAGAAGTAAACCTCAAACAAGCATTTGCAGTGCAATAGGTCTTGCATTGCTAAAATTTTTAGCTACTGGTGTTGCATTATTATTTGCAACGCCAACAGATCTAACTTTCAGTAATGCGAGAACTATTGCATTGCCAAAGCTTGTTTAATATTGATCATAGCTACAGATACCCTGACGTTCCTTAGCAGCCCAGTGGCTTGAGAAAAGAGCCTACATTTTGCTTCTCCAGATAATGGCATGGATGGACGCTGCATTTGCCCGTGACAAAAGGTGGGAGGGTGTGGGAGCGAGGAGTCAAGAGATGGCCAGAGCTGGCTGGCCAAAAGAATCAATTGGTGATGTCTGCAGGGAAGGAACCAAGCACCGAAAGGTGGGACAGATGCACAATATTAACCCACTAGAGAAAGGATTTTCTAAAAGCAGCCCAACTAACCAACCAAAAGTGGGGAGCATGTTTAAAGTCCTTGATAGCCCATATTCCGAATACAGAATGTATCGCAGAGCAACGCATGCGCTGCCCAGACTTGGCCTAAAAAGACTATGACCTGATTCTGAAGGGGTGTTATCAGGCAGCCATTAAGAAGTATCATTAAGCAGTATCACAGAGCTATTCAGACTGAACGGACAGCTTATTTTGCAGACGAGATCAGGAACAGTAGCAACCCCTCTAAAAGCATTTTCTCGATACTGAAAGATCTTAAATCGTTGGCGGGCCCTACTGTGCCTTTGATATAGTCGGATGAGCAATGTGAGGCTCTTGCCTCCTCCTTTGTTAGGAAGGTGGAAAATATCTATTAGAACTTTCCTCAAGCTGACATGTGTCCTGTTCCCGTGTCTAAATCTTCTCCTACGCACACTCTGGGCGCTTTCCCACCGATTACTCAGGACGATTTGTGCGTGCTCTGTAGCAAGGTCAAATCAGGTTCCCCGGCTGACCCCCCTTAAGCCTGAACAATTTATGAAGTTATTACCTGTGCTCCTTACACCTTTGGGCCAGGCGATTAACCTGTCCTTCTCTGCGGCAGTTGTCCCCAGGACTTGGAAACAGGCTAGGGTGGTCCCATTATTAAAAAACAACCTAACCTTGACATAGCTAAACGAGAGAACTTTCGTCCCATCTCTTTTCTGCCCTGGGTGTCCAAGATCTCTGAGACCTACATTAACGTTAACTGGACTGAATTTCTGGAGGATAACAACATACTGGACACCTCCCAAAATGGTTTTTGTCCAGGCCACAGCACAGAGTCTGCACTCCTAGCTGTGACCAAGCACTTAAGAGGGGCCCTAGACGAGGGCCGTACTTCGGCACTGATTTTATTAGAATCAATCGTTTTTATTGTGCTAGATTCAGGTTGAATGAACACAGCTTCCTGTCTACATCACAAGGCCGGCAGAGTGGACCGCAACACAGGTTTACAAAGCTTTCTGGCCAACAACCCGGAGGCCGTCCGCAGAAGAGGCAATCGTAATTAACAGCCATACCTTATCCCTTTTAAAGATAACTACAATACAACAACATAAGATAAAGTAAAAGTAGAACAAACCTCCCTCCCCTCCCTGCCCCACCCCAAACCCCAACCTCCAACCCCAACCTCCAACCCCAACCTCCAACCCCAACCTCCAACCCCAACCTCCAACCCCAACCTCCAACCCCAACCTCCAACCCCAACCTCCAACCCCAACCTCCAACTCCAACCTCCAACCCCAACCTCCAACCCCAACCTCCAACCCCAACCTCCAACCCCAACCTCCAACCCCAACCTCCAACCCCAACCTCCAACCCCAACCTCCAACTCCAACCTCCAACTCCAACCTCCAACTCCAACCTCCAACTCCAACCTCCAACCCCAACCTCCAACCCCAACCTCCAACCCCAACCTCCAACCCCAACCTCCAACCCCAACCTCCAACCCCAACCTCCAACCCCAACCTCCAACCCCAAACTCCAACCCCAAACTCCAACCCCAAACTCCAACCCCAAACTCCAACCCCAAACTCCAACCCCAAACTCCAACCCCAAACTCCAACCCCAAACTCCAACCCCAAACTCCAACCCCAAACTCCAACCCCAAACTCCAACCCCAAACTCCAACCCCAAACTCCAACCCCAAACTCCAACCCCAAACTCCAACCCCAAACTCCAACCCCAAACTCCAACCTCTCTCCGCATCAGTTCCACTTTACCCTCTAAAACCTTCTGCTAGGGACTAAGTCGTATATGTTTCTAGCGCAGCATACAGAAATCTAAGTGTTGCTAATTGGTTCTAGTGGTAGAAGTCTAAGATCTGCAGGTATTTCGGACAGGTCACCTCTTTCAAATCTTTCGTGAGTATTTGCAGGAAAGGGGCCCACAATTTCGTAAATTCTTTGCCCCTTCCCTCCACACTGAAAGGCATACGCTCCATGGCCAAAAGCTGCCACAAGCGCTGTATTCAATCCCGACTCCCAGGAACAGATGATGTTCCCCACTTCATCAATATGACCTGCCACGCAGCGAGCAGCGCCAATGCAATCTGCCTCTGGGAGATTTCAATGGGAGGGTTCTACAGTGAGAAAGACCTAGCAGCATATATTCTGGAGAACGATGCAGCGCAATCTGGAACATGTCATCAATATCATTAAGGACCGCCGTCCAATAGTGTACCAATTTCGGACAGTGCCATAGCAGGTGAACCAGTGTTCCTGTCGCCCCGCATCCCTGCCAGCAGAGATTGGGTTTGCATTTATCCCAACTGTGGACCCGACCTTAAAGGCAGACTCTGCTCCCGCTGTATTATGTGCAGTGTGATGTTTACAGTATAGTACGTGCTCCCATTCCTTATGAGTGAGAGGGCTTGCCCAGTTCCGTCTCCCAGCGCACCTGAGCTTTGGTACGAGTTCACGCGGAGCGTGCCATGAGCATGGCATACAGTTCCGAAATCAGTCTGCGGTCGTCCTTTTTGCGCAACAGCCATTGTTCGAAAGCTGTGAGTGGACGGTACATGCGGGAACAATTGGGGGGCCTAGTAAGCCAGTGTGAGATATGACTGTAGGGAAATGCATCCAAGGGTAATAAATCGTAGTCTTTTCGCAGCTGTGCAAACGGAATCAGGCCCTCAGTATTGAAAAGGGATCCAACCCTCTTACACCCCTCCTCCCGCCACCACTGAAATACGGCCGACGCTTGGCCCGGGTGTAGGAGGGTGGATACCCGACTATGGTTACCTCAGATTTTTTTGCCTGGTGTTTAGCTGGTTTTCGACTTAGTTGGCCTGGGACCCTGCTAATCAGGCTTTAGGAAAGGATCAGCCTCCTCAGGGAACTGATCTTACCCCTTGTGAAGAAACTGCCCCAGAGGTAGTCAGGCCTAGCCTGGCAGAGCCCCTGATGTCAGTGGACCCTTCCAAGGTGGGACCCAGTGTGGAGCAGGTAACCTGCCCCTCTCTACCCTGCCTCAGTCAGCCCAGGGCTACAGAGGTCAAGGAGGCCAATGGACCCCAAAGGGCCCCCTGTCCAATAAAACACCCCCATCCGCAGATTAGGGGCACCAAAGCTAGCAGCCCTAGCAAGGTGAAAACTTGAAAAACTCCTGAGGGATCTCCCTTACACCTAGTTAGGAACCTCCCCCAGATGGATACTGTTGGGCACATCCAAACCTGGGACCCAAAGGCCCCAAACCTGACCTGTCCCACAGGTAAGCCAACAAAAGGGAACCAGCCTCCAGCTGTAGGCAGCCAGAGGTTGGCCCTGAGAGCACAGTGCAACTCAGTCATGGAAAGAAAGGCACCCATGGTGGATAGTGATTGGCGGAAGTTGAGCCCTACATTAGTGGAGCCTCACTTCAGTACTCCCTCTCAACACCAGTCTTTTACTTTGCCAAAACACACTACGGGTAGTAATTCCCTATGGTGGAGACCCTCTGATACCCCTAGGGTGAGGGATTACTTAGTGGACCATGAGATAGGGGGTACCCATGCCAGTGCAGGTTCCTACTTATTATTATTATTCAAAGTTTTATATAGCGCGAACAAGATCCTTACAGATATCGGAGCGCTTCACAGAGATAGGGGTAGGGGCAGTAGGAATGAACAAGATAATGGGAGCAGTATAGTAATCACTAACATAATAGGATAACAGCAATGTACAGAAACATATCAATTTACAATCCGGTAAACAAGTAATATAAGACGGCACAAGTCATTGATCCCACTACAGAAGGGTACAGGTAAAACCTTGGAAGTGTGGATGGCTTATACCAGTTTCTTAGGATAAGAAAGCACTGGGTGGGGGCATCGGGAGGGTGATTCAATGACCACTGAGTGGCCTGAGTGGCCACTATATGGCCACTCAGGCAATATAGGCTTACCTGGTCAAGGATAGCCTTATCTCCATTCGTTGGGGGGGGGGGTATGTAGGAGGGTGGATACCGGACTATGGTTACCCCAGATTTTTTTGCCTTGTGTTTAGCTGGTTTTCGACTTAGTTGGCCTGGGACCCTGCTAATCAGGGCCCCAGGCTATCTGCTCTCTCTTTAAAATGGACTCTATGTACCCTAGGTGCATACCTAATTGGGATTGGATCACCTTATGAGCCCCTGTACAATGTAATATAGGTACCCAGGGCATAGGTGCATCCAAGGCCTACCAGGGGCTGCAGCATATCTTTTGCCACCCCTGGCAGGCCCTCCAAACAGACACAACTGGCTGATCACTCAGCTGGGGCAAGGTCGTGTAATCACCCCTTGCTTAGATATAGTATACCTATGTCTAAACCTGTATCTGGACACATATACACCTATAAGTCACTCCTATGGCAGGCCTTAACAATCCTGGAGGCAGAGTGCTTGGTTTTATGTGAGATGGTGCTCTAGCATGAGCTGAGCCTGTCTGCAGCTTTCGGAACCATTGCCTTATAGCTGTTCTAGGGTATTGCCATACCATATATTCTTAAGTGCATTATAATCCTCACGGTTATTGCTAACTTTGGTTTGGCTTTATCAAAACATGTAGTGAAAGGTGTCATACACTTTGGAATACTACCCCCTCGCCAGTTCTGGCGACGGGGGTAGCATTCCACCCTTCTAGAGGGGGAAGACATGTTACTTTACTTAAACGCGGTTAAATCTAACCAGAGCCCCAGCATTACAAAATGGATGCTGCTGCCACAGACACAAGTCTGGCCTCCTGCTGCTGACCGAAACTCCGGCAGGGGAGGCCTGGACAAATGGTATCCTGTCACAGGGAGGTGTTACACCACCCCAGACAGGAGATAGTGGATTGAGGCAGGCAGGGCGAGTGAAACTAGACACTGCCTGGGGCGCACAAGGCTCCCCATGCATAGCCCAGTTCAAACCGGTGCTGGGGCACTCCAGCCCCAGCTCTGGCGCGAAACTGGACAAAGGAAAAGGGGTGAAACCACCCCCTTCCTGGGTCCCACCCATAAGAGGGCCCTAGCAGGTTATCCAGCCCCTTGATTTGGAATAAAGGTAGGAGCTGTGCCCATAGACTTCAGATAATCCTGACTGAAACTTTGAAACGAAACTCTGGACCCTTCGACATCCCACTCGACGTGGAAGACTGAAGAATCTCCCTTGTGGTCAAGGAGTGACCACCCTGTGCAAACAGGCATCATCCAGCGCCCAACGGTTTGCTTTGTTGCAGCTCCCGCCGGAGCTCGAGCGACAGAGATCGACAAGAACCGGATTTCCAGACATCCAACAGCCCGATCCACAGCCCCAGCAAAGCCGAGACCTGTGGAGGCGACGTGAGACGTGGGACCGGCCATCTTGAAAAGACTGCGAAGTGCTGAGCGTGCAGCTCCCGAGGCACCCTCGAAGCTGTGCATTGGGGTTTGAGAAGCCCCAGCCCCGAGCAGCTCATGCACCGAAGATCACCCCTCCACACTCACCTAGTGCTGCGTGGGGCCCTTTTGCATTTTCCTGCTCGACGCGTCTGTCCGGTCACTTGCCCGTTGGCTAGTGGCCTCTACGACGACGAATCTTTGAAATTACTCTGCTAGTCTGGTTGCTCCAGACTGGCCCTCGATCCCCTGAAAAGGAGCAGCATCTCTGACCTTGCTGGGCTGAGTAAGAAGCGATCTTCAAATCCTGCGTGGGTTGCATTTGCCAAGGCCTGTTGACTCCGATCCGGAAGCCGACACCGCCGACAGCGAGAGCCTTCGTGCGACAGCTCGTGATCCACTCCTAGTCATCCTGGATGCCCCCAGAGTCCACGTGGCAGCGGAGACAAGCTTCTCGACAACCACCTGATTGCGCCCGACATCGCCTGGTTCCTTCCTGGTTCCATCCTGGTCACTGGCTAGTGACCCAGACTCTGTCCCCTCTGCTTTCAGGTACTCTACATCTTCGATCCACCCTTGGATCCAACCGGACTCTTCTCTCCTGGCCGCCTGCAGCATCTTCATCTCCAGGCTCCATAGAACTCCACGACGAAACCCGACACACTATGGCACCTATGCACCTGCTTCCTGTGGGCGAGGTAACGATCAAACACCGGTGCTCCTGTAGTGGTTTACACCTTTAGTGTCCTAGTTTAAAGTGGCTAAATTCTAGTCCAGCCGGAAGACTTCCGAAACAGTAACTTTGTAACTTTTACGCACCATTGACTTTGCATTGGTGCATGCGTGTGCTTTTAGCGCTGCACCCGAATCCCGCGGGCTACTCCCGTCCTAACCACAGTTAGTCCAGTGTAGTCCCAGCGATTCCCAAGGCCCTAGACCTTACCATTGTTCGTAAAGTGATTCTTATACCACTTATTTAGTATATGGTTTAAGTGGCACCGGGCCTATCCATAACTGTGCAACTTTTGTATGTTTTACTGTGCTTTTGTTTAAACGCTTGTGCCTCTGCCCTCATAAAGAGTACAGAGGATTATTCTAGTAATAAATACATATATTTTTATAATATATAACTTGTGTGGTGTCCTTTCATTTGATATTACAGGATTGCATATGGTAAAACAGCTGGCTTCACATGCCCTCTTGAGTTAAGCCTAAGACTGCTTAGGCCTATGCTACCCCTAGGATAGCTTGTCCATAAGGTTGACTTAAAATCACCACCATAAGGGTTGTTTGGACTGATACAAGGTGCTCACTAGAATAGTGAACATCATACATCAGGCCAACTTCTCACACCGGGGGAGAATCTGGCCGACGGTTGACCCGGGGAGAATCTGGGTTGTCGACTATGGGTGTCATCGGTGAGGGAAACGACGTTCACCCCTTCTTTAAGGCTAAGCGATCCCATACCTTGATGGTAGGCGAGGTAACTGGGGAGGAATAGAGTCCCAACGCTCTCTCTTTTCAGGGTAACCACAGCTCCCGCCAGATGTTCACCCCCGCAACGGACTGATCCATGAAGTTCCAGTGTTTGCTGGACAGTGGCCTATTCCATTCCACCAAATAGCGCAAACAGGCGCTTGATAATAGCCCCCAACTAGCGGGAGGCCCCGACCGCCCTGTGCTTTCTCACATTGGTGTGCAGCGGTTGGGATTTGAGCTTGCTGTTGTTTTACCAATTGTAATCTTTATATCATTTGAAAGATCACATTAAGTACCATAGGTACATATAAACAAAGCATACATAAGTTCTACTGAACTTAGTAGTTGTAGACCAAAGGGCTTAGCACACCCTGACTACAACTCACTAGCAAGGTTCCAGTAGGAAAACACATAGTGTAGGTAAGTGCACACACTTACACCTCACTAGAGTCATGTCTGGCAAAGGTGAGCAAACCAGTGCTCTGCCTGTGACAGGTGACCTTGCCAAGGCACCTTCCCGCTATGACAAACTCAGCTTCAGAAACTTGAGTGCCTTGTGCACTACAAGGGGGCTGAAAAAGGGTCACAACCCCATCATTCCTATCCTGATAGGAGTCCTAGAGAAGGATGATCTTGAGAAGTCTAGTGCAGGCCCCTCAGGTAATTCAGGAGATGGAGTAAACCCCCCAGAAGATGAGAACATCACCCCAGAGGTAGAAGATGAGGAGGTAGATGAGGATCAAGACTCAGATCAGGGGGATGTAGAGATCCAAGTTAGGAGGCTTAGCCAAGCTAACTTGAGCCTACATGGGAATGGAGAGGTGAACCACCTTTCCAGATCCAATAGCAGAATACTCCCTGGCAATAGAAGAGAGAGATCCCTTTCCAGGGAATCTAACCTTTCTAATGCCTCAAGGGCTTCTCAGAGGGGAATGACTTTCCCTCAGAGAAAAGAGCATCAGGCCAGGATGAGAGCTGTCAAAACTCCAGATAGAGAGGGAAGAGATAGCCCTGGCCCATGCTAAACTTGATTTAGCAAGGGAACAAAAATTGAGTCGATTAGATTCCACTGGTGGCAGCAATATGCAGAAGCATAAAGATAGGTCTTATGACCATAAAAACCTGAGTAAGATTGCGCCCCCCCTACAAAGATGGGGATGACATCCACAAATGGATGACTGCTCTGGAGAGGGCCTGCATGGTACAGCAGGTTCCCCAAGATCATTGGGCAGCAATCTTGTGGCTCTCCTTTTCTGACAAAGGGAGAGATAAGCTCCTCACTGTTAGACATGAGGATGCTGAAAACTACACTGTCCTGAAGAGTGCTCTAATTGATGGGTTTGGCTTAACCACTGAGCAATACAGGTTGTTGTTCAGTAATACCCAAAAAGCTCAGACTCAGGACTGGACTGATTTTGTAGATTGTTCTACTAAGGCTCTGGAAGGTTGGCTACATGGCAGCAAAGTACATGACTATACAGGATTGTATAATTTGATTATGAGGGAGCAGATCCTTAGTAATTGTCAAAACCAGCTTTTGCACCAGCACCTGGTGGACTCAGATCTGGCCGCTCCACAAGAATTGGGTAAGAGGGCAGACACATGGGTCAGAACCAGGATTAGGCCTAAGAATCAGGGTAATGACCAAAAGAAGGATAATTCCAAGACTCAAGAGTAGGGTGGGGATAAATCAAAAGACAAGTCTCCCACAGGGCCCCAAAACTCCAATGGTGGGGGTGGGTCCCAAAACACCTCCTCAGTCAAAAAACCTTATTGCCATGCCTGTAAGCAGACTGGCCACTGGAAGACTGATAGCAGTTACCCAAAGAATAACAATAAGGAAAATATTTCTCCAAATAATACTCCAACACCTCCTGTTACTGTTAGCAGTAATTCCCCAGGTGGTGGGAGCACCCCCAAGAATTTGGCTGGGTTTACTTTTGGAACTCATGTGGACTCTTGCCTAACCAGGTCCCCAACTACAGCTACTCTTGTCTGTGAAAATGGCATGGGGTTTGCCAACTTCACTGCTTGTCCAAACACTTTGAGCAAGTACAGACAGGAGCCCCTCATCAATGGTCAGAAAGTTGAGGCCTATAGAGA
Source organism: Lissotriton helveticus (assembly GCF_964261635.1). Taxonomy (NCBI): domain Eukaryota; kingdom Metazoa; phylum Chordata; class Amphibia; order Caudata; family Salamandridae; genus Lissotriton; species Lissotriton helveticus. Next base: position 1,053,006,868 of record NC_136063.1, on the reverse strand, counting down.
CACAGGATCCAGTATCACTATGGTGACTGAGAACCTAGTCCCCTCAAGGCAACTTTTACCTGGTGCCACATACCAGGTGACCAAAATTGATGGAGTGCAGACAAATCATCCCATGCCAGTAGTAAATCTCAGCTGGGGAGGGGTCACTGGCCCAAAGAGAGTGGCAGTGTCCCCAAACTTGCCTGTAGATTGTCTACTGAGAAATGATTTAGAAATCTCAGCCTGGGCTGAGATAGAACAAGAAACCCATTCTAAAATGGTCAATCTCCATGGAAAGGTTAGTGGGGATGTGATGGTAACAGCCCATACCCAAACTGAGTCCCCTCCATACCCAAATTGAGTCCCCTCCTGAAAAGGTTGGTGGGGCTGTGATGGCCACAGCCCAAACTCAAACAGATTCATGTGTTGTGAAGCCTGAAACTATGGATCACTCCACACAAACAGAGAGCATTGAGGAGGAAGAGACATCTCCCTCCCACCAGACTTTAGGAAAGGATCAGCCTCCTCAGGGAACTGATCTTACCCCTTGTGAAGAAACTGCCCCAGAGGTAGTCAGGCCTAGCCTGGCAGAGCCCCTGATGTCAGTGGACCCTTCCAAGGTGGGACCCAGTGTGGAGCAGGTAACCTACCCCTCTCTACCCTGCCTCAGTCAGCCCAGGGCTGCAGAGGTCAAGGAGGCCAATGGACCCCAAAGGGCCCCCTGTCCAATAAAACACCCCCATCAGCAGATTAGGGGCACCAAAGCTAGCAGCCCTAGCAAGGTGAAAACTTTAAAAACTCCTGAGGGATCTCCCTTACACCTAGTTAGGAACCTCCCCCAGATGGATACTGTTGGGCACATCCAAACCTGGGACCCAAAGGCCTCAAACCTGACCTGTCCCTCCAGTAAGCCAACAAAAGGGACCCAGCCTCCAGCTGTAGGCAGCCAGAGGTTGGCCCTGAGAGCACAGTGCAACTCAGTCATGGAAAGAAAGGCACCCATGGTGGATAGTGATTGGCGGAAGTTGAGCCCTACATTAGTGGAGCCTCACTTCAGTACTCCCTCTCAACTCCAGTCTTTTACTTTGCCAAAACACACTACGGATAGTAATTCCCTATGGTGGAGACCCTCTGATACCCCTAGGGTGAGGGATTGCTTAGTGGACCATGAGATCGGGGGTACCCATGCCAGTGCAGGTTCCTACTTATATGGCCACTCAGGCAATATAGGCTTACCTGGTCAAGGATAGCCTTATCTCCTTTCGTTGGGGGGGGGGGGGGGGGTTATGTAGGAGGGTGGATACCGGACTATGGTTACCCCAGATTTTTTTGCCTTGTGTTTAGCTGGTTTTCGACTTAGTTGGCCTGGGACCCTGCTAATCAGGGCCCCAGGCTATCTGCTCTCTCTTTAAAATGGACTCCATGTACCCTAGGTGCATAACTAATTGGGATTGGATCACCTTATGAGCCCCTGTACAATGTACTATAGGTACCCAGGGCATAGGTGCATCCAAGACCTACAAGGGGCTGCAGCATATCTTTTGCCACCCCTGGCTGGCCATCCAAACAGACACAACTGGCTGATCAGTCATCTGGGGCAAGGTTGTGTAATCACCCCTTGCTTAGATATAGTATACCTATGTCTAAACCTGTATCTGGACACATATACACCTATAAGTCACTCCTATGGCAGGCCTTAACAATCCTGGAGGCAGAGTGCTTGGTTTTATGTGAGATGGTGCTCTAGCATGAGCTGAGCCTGCCTGCAGCTTTCGGAACCATTGCCTTATAGCTGTTCCAGGGTATTGCCATACCATATATTCTTAAGTGCATTATAATCCTCACGGTTATTGCTAACTTTGGTTTGGCTTTATCAAAACATGTCGTGTAAGGTGTCATACACTTTGGAATACTACCCCCTCGCCAGTTCTGGCGACGGGGGTAGCATTCCACCCTTCTAGAGGGAGAAGACATGTTACTTTACTTAAACGCGGTTAAATCTAACCAGAGCCCCAGCATTACAAAATGGATGCTGCTGCCACAGACACAAGTCTGGCCTCCTGCTGCTGACCGAAACTCCGGCAGGGTAGGCCTGGACAAATGGTATCCTGTCACAGGTAGGTGTTACACCACCCCAGACAGGAGATAGTGGATTGAGGCAGGCAGGGCGAGTGAAACTAGACACTGCCTGGGGCGCACAAGGCTCCCCATGCATAGCCCAGTTCAAACCGGTGCTGGGGCACTCCAGCCCCAGCTCTGGCGCGAAACAGGACAAAGGAAAAGGGGTGTAACCACCCCCTTCCTGGGTCCCACCCATAGGAGGGACCTAGCAGGTTATCCAGCCCCTTGATTTGGAATAAAGGTAGGAGCTGTGCCCATAGACTTCAGATAATCCTGACTGAAACTTTGAAACGAAACACTGGACCCTTCGACATCCCACTCGACGTGGGAGACTGAAGAATCTCCCTTGTGGTCAAGGAGTGACCACCCTGTGCAAACAGGCACCATCCAGCACCCAACGGTTTGCTTTGTTGCAGTTCCCGCCGGAGCTCGAGCGACAGAGATTGACAAGAACCGGATTCCCAGACATCCAACAGCCCGCTCCACAGCCCCAGCAAAGCTGAGACCCGTGGAGGCGACGTGAGACGTGGGACCGGCCATCTTGAAAAGACTGCGAAGCGCTGAGCGTGCAGCTCCCGAGGCACCCTCGAAGCTGTGCATTGGGGTTTGAGCCCCAGCCCCGAGCAGCTCGTGCACCGAAGATCACCCCTCCACACTCCCCGAGTGCTGCGTGGGGCCCTTTTGCATTTTCCTGCTCGGCGCGTCTGTCCGGTCACTTGCCCGTTGGCTAGTTGCCTCTACGACGACAAATCTTTGAAACTACTCTGCTAGTCTGGTTGCTCCAGACTGGCAATCGCTCCCCTGAAAAGGAGCAGCATCTCTGACCTTGCTGGTCCGAGTAAGAAGCGATCTTCAAATCCTGCGTGGGTTGCATTTGGCAAGGCCTGTTGACTCCGATCCGGAAGCCGACACCGCCGACAGCGAGAGCCTTCGTGGGACAGCTCGTGATCCACTCCTAGTCATCCTCGATGCCCCCAGAGTCCACGTGGCAGCGGAGACAAGCTTCTCGACAACCACCTGACTCTGTACCCTCTGCTTTCAGGTACTTTACATCTTCGATCCACCCTTGGTTCCAACCAGACTCTTCTCTCCTGGCCGCCTGCAGCATCTTCATCTCCAAGCTCCATAGAACTCCACGACGAAACCCGACAGACTTTGGCACCTATGCACCCGCTTCCTGTGGGTGAGGTAACGATCAAACACCGGTGCTCCTGTAGTGGTTTACACCTCTAGTGTCCTAGTTTAAAGTGGCTAAATTCTAGTCCAGTCGGAAGACTTCCAAAACAGTAACTTTGTAACTTTTGCGCACCATTGACTTTGCATTGGTGCATGCGTGTGCTTTTAGCGCTGCACCCGAATCCCGCGGGCTACTCCCGTCCTAACCACAATTAGTCCAGTGTAGTCCCAGCGATTCCCAAGGCCCTAGGCCTTACCATTGTTCGTAAAGTGATTCTTATACCACTTATTTAGTATATGGTTTAAGTAGCCACCGGGCCTATCCATAACTGTGCAACTTTTGTATGTTTTACTGTGCTTTTGTTTAAACGCTTGTGCCTCTGCCCTCATAAAGAGTACAGAGGATTATTCTAGTAATAAATACATATATTTTTATAATATATAACTTGTGTGGTGTCCTTTCATTTGATATTACAGGATTGCATATGGTAAAACAGCTGGCTTCACATGCCCTCTTGAGTTAAGCCTAAGACTGCTTAGGCCTATGCTACCCCTAGGATAGCTTGTTTATAAGGTTGACATACAAACCACCACCATAAGGGTTGTTTGGACTGATACAAGGTGCTCACTAGAATAGTGAACATCATACATCAGGCCAATTTCTCACACCGGGGGAGAATCTGGCCGACGGTTGACCCGGGGAGAATCTGGGTTGTCGACGATGGGTGTCATCGGTGAGGGAAACGACGTTCACCCCTTCTTTAAGGCCAAGCGATCCCATACCTTGATGGTAGGCGAGGTAACTGGGGAGGAATAGAGTCCCAACGCTATCTCTTTTCGGCGTAACCACAGCTCCCGCCAGATGTTCACCCCCGCAACGGACTGATCCATGAAGTTCCAGTGTTTGCTGGACAGTGGCCTATTCCATTCCACCAAATAGCACAAACAGGCGCTTGATAATAGCCCCCAACTAGCGGGAGGCCCAGACCGCCCTGTGCTTTCGGGGTCGTCATTTGCTTTAGGGAGAGGCGAGGCTGCCTTCCCTCCCAAACAAACTTGGTAATAAGAGATTGTCATTTCTAACCCCCCCTGGGGGTGGAGTCATTGGGAGCATCTGGAAAAGGTATAAGATGCGAGGAAGCACCGTCATTTTCACCGCCGCTACCCTCCCAAACCCTGCCAGCCTGAGACATGACCAGGCATCCAGCGCCTTGGTTGTGTGTTCTAGCAGCAATCTTAGCAATAGTCGGGGTAATCTTGAACCCTGGGTATGCTATATCCGTTTGCACCCATTGGAAGGTAAAGTCTCGCTGCAATGCCTCCACCTCCTCAAAGGGAACAGAAAGATTCAGGATCTGCGATTTCGCAACATTTATCTTAAAACCCGATATAACCCCAAAGGCTGCAAGTTCGTCCAACAAAGCATGCAGGGACCTCCGTGGCTGAGTTAGCGAGAGGATCACATCGTCTGCATACAAGCTAAGTTTATGCACGTCCGTCCCAAATTTTAGGCCTACCACATTTGGATTTGCACAGATCCGCTGAGGAAAAGGCTCCATATAGAGCGCAAATAAAAGTGGGGACAGGGGGCAACCCTGCCGTGTTCCCCGGCCAATAGAAAAGGAGGCCGATTTGCAACCATTAACCCGAACAAAGGCGTTGGGGGAGGAATAAAGGCACTGTATCCAGCGGAGGAAGTTGACACCAAACCCGTATGCACGCAGAACTGCAAACAGATACTCCCAATTGACACAATCAAAGGCCTTTTCTGAATCTATAGACAAAAGAAAGGCCGGCTTCTGGGAGCGGCGAGTACTATTGATAAGGTGCAGCAATCTTTTGGCATTATCTCCCCCTTGTCTAGAGGGAAAGAAGCCCGACTGATCAGGGTCGACCATATCCGCCATGAGAGGGCTAAGGCGCAGCGCCAAAATGCCTGCAAACAATTTTGCGTCGACGTTAAGAAGCAAAATGGGTCGGTAGGACCCACATAAGTACGCATCTTTACCCGGCTTCAAAACGACTGAGATCGCTGCCTCTGACATGGAGGGCGTCATCTCTCCTGTGTCGAGGAAAGAGTTAAACAATTGGGTCATAAAAGGAAGGGTCATGCTCTGCTCTGTCTATGCCCAGGTGTTGTAGCATACGTCTGCGCTTTTCCAGCTCTCGCCACACTCACTGGGCCCTCCATACTCTTGCGGATCGCCTCCAGCTCACCCACCTCCCTCTCCAACTGCGCACGCTTGTCCTTACCCATGGTATTGTATGTCGCCGCAATCGCTATAAACTCCCCCCGTGTCACCAGTTACAGAGCCTCCCACACAGCCGAAAGAGGAGTGGACCCATCATGATTTGCCTGAAAATACTGCACTATAGTATCGCGCACCTGTTGAATTGTCGCCTGAGAATGAAGCAAGCTGTCGCGCAGTCTCCAACCAGGGGGGAAAGTTCGCTAGCGAAGCGCAGGGAGAAGGACAGAAATAAGGGCATGATCAGAGAGGGAGCGTGGAGCAATCTCCGAGGAATGTAGGGTGTACATGAGAGTAGTAGATGCTAGGAAATGATCAAGGCGCGCATAAGTTTTGTGTGCCGCAGAATAATGTGTAGTCTCGTTCACCTGGAAGCTGCGTCCGCCACACATCATACAATCCACTGTCCTCCAACCATTGCTTCCCACCCAAGGATAGAGCTCCAGCCTGGTGTGATCGCTGTCCTGACCTGTCGAGCTCCGCATTCATAACAAGATTGAAATCGCCCCCCACTAAAACCGCAGCATCTGGGTAAGTGAGGATTTCTGATAGGGCGGAGAGCAGCAAGGGTTCTTGTTTCTCGTTAGGGGCGTAGAGAGAGCCCAACGACAAGTGTGATTCCTCCCCCATTGCACCCTAATGGCCAACAACCTCCCCTTTATCTCTGCCACTGTTGACAACACTTTGCAAGGGCAACGCGCACTCAGTAAGATAGCCACTCCATTCCTTTTGGACGGTCCAACGGACCAGAATTGCTGTGGGAAGCGCCTATCACGCATGCGCTCAGTGTCTTTGGACAACAGATGAGTCTCCTGGAGGAGACAGATGTTACTATCTGAATATTCTAGAAGGGAGAGTATTGCCGTGCGCTTCACAGGGTTATTCAGCCTCCGAACATTCAAACTTACTATCGTCAAATCTTTACCCATTGGATCACCAGAAGGACACTATTCACATCGGCAGACATCCTTTGATCGACCAAAGAACTGCACATAAGACCCTGCGTCGCTTTATTGTGTGCATTCCTGACCTAACAACTGATGCAGAGACCCCAAAACAAACCCCAAACAGACCCCAGTACCTACAGAATAACCAACAGCACAGAACCGAAAAGAAAAAGTCAACAAGAAATACATGACTAATGTTCGTCATAAACATAAAACAGCACTGAACCAGAAAGAAAAAGCCAACAAGAAAAAACATGACCAAAGTTCGTCATATTAGTGAAAGTCTAAGGGATCGTGACTGCTACCAATGACCAGTTCGTAAATGTCGTCCAGCATCCACGTTAACGCCAGGGGACATCCAGCTCAGCGTGCCGAACAGTCCCATTGGTCCCCCCAGGCGCCTCTCGCAGCACACCTCACCGGGCCATCCATTGGCAATGTCAAGGGGGAGCTGGGCTCACTGCAGATTGCTACAGGGAGGAAAGCAGTGCTTCGCTCTCTTTCTCTCGTGTAGACTGTTATTGGGCGACGCCTTCCCCACTCGCTGCCAACCTGAGGTGCGACGAGCACGCCGAAGAACAAGCCACTCAGTGCCCTCCGCTGGCGAGCCGCCATCGATGCCCTGGGTCTCCAGCGCCTCCTCTAGGGATCTGAGCTGTAGGAGCTTTCCTTGGTGCTTAAATACAATTCGAAGGGGTGGCGCCAGGATTAAGGGATGTTCTTCTCACGGAGAAAGTTGGTCACAGGCCTAAACGCTCATCGTTTAACCAGGGTGGAGGCCGCAAGGTCCTGGTATATAGCAGGTTAATGGCCGTGAAAATGAACAGGTTGCGCCTCACGGGCCTTCCGGATGATGCGTTCCGTCAACTGAAAATCGTGTACACACATTTGTTATGTCTGGAGGAGGCGCTTTGTTGCTGCGGGGAGGCCAACACGATGGACCCAGTCCATCTGGATATTCGTTCCCTCGTCGTCCCCGAGGAGCTGCAGAAATAAAGCGAGGACATAAGCTCGGAGATCATCGCCTTCCTCCTTCCATGGAACAGCCCCGAATCTCACGTTTTTTTTTTTTTTTTTGGTAGAGTTTTATATAGCGCGAACTAGACCCGAACTGTATCAGAGCGCTTTACATAGCACAAGTTACGTTTTTACATGAGAACACACACTTTCATTTTTAGGCACGGGGAGATCAAGTGATTTGCCCAGAATCACTGGAGGTTTTGGCGTCGTTACCGAGACTCGAACCCAGATCCCCAGGTCCGAGGTCGAGCGCCCTAGCCTGGAGCGGTTCTCCAGGTCCTGCACATGGGATTGGATGTCAAAGTTCTGTTCACGAAGGCGATGCATGTCCTGCTGCAGGAGGTGTAGTTCTTCATCCCTACTTACATCGTGTTCCTCCAGAGTTGCCACCCTCTCCCCTATTTCATCCACGCCTCGCCGTACCTCTTTGAGATCCGCAGCTAGTTGGGACTTTAGCTCCTGGATGTCCTCCTTTATGGCCGTGAAGAGTTCCATCATAAAGGCTTTGGTTGCAGGGTAGTCATTACCTTCCATCTGGCCGGCACCCTTCTCTCCCTGCGTGGAGTATTGACTGGACTGTTTTAGAAGTAGTTCTTTTAATGACTTCTCCTTACGTGCCCTTGCTGTCGCCATTTCGAACCTTCCGCTCAACAAAGCCACACCAGGCTAATCTGGGCACACCAACAAGCCCTCCAGCGTTACGCGTTAGGTCGGCGCGACTATCCCCTAGTTGGCCAGGCATCGGCTTGTTGTTCCCCAAGATCCACACCATGACACCCTTGCACCAACTCCAATGGTAATCACTTTCCCTCAATTGTGCCACGGGACAAAGTCCTACCTCACAGAGGCTAGCACTCAACTCAGCCAGCGCAGGTGCTCCCGCTCTCCACAATCAGCAAAGTTAATTCCCGACCATGCACGAGCTTCCTTTCAGCTGCCTTGTGGCTCTGCCAACCGTGAGTCGGCAGCTGCTCCTAAGATAGTGGCATTGTCGCCTCTCCGTGAATCGCCCCTCTGTGTCCTGGTACCACACCTCCTCTCCAGAAACATTACTTGCCCGCTGTCTGCCGAAATGCGGACCGATGTAGCCCCAGACACAGCCCACGTATCCACAGCATTAAATGGGCAAACACCTTCTATGTCTCCCAGACCTGACCCAGACACATCTTCACCCGCTCCTGACTCCTCCCACTCTGTCCGCCAGCTGCCGCCCTAGACACCGCAGAGAGCCGCTTGAGCAGAAGCCTCACCACCCCGGGAAATCCCCACAGCTCCAGCAGCCACCCGGGGGGGCGCCCCTGCACACAGCACATCCGCCTGACTGCGGACCAAGAAGACGCAGCACCTGCACAGCTCCGCTGCCTCTCCCCCCACCTACCACTTCGCCGTGTCAACAGGGCCCTCACATCCAACCAGCAGGGGCAGGGCCGGGCCCAACAGCAGCCCAGGGCCTAGGCTCTTCTGGCCACATGTCTCAGGGGGCCGTGCAATTCAATGCTACCCACGCGGCACCTGATGGTACCAGGCGGTGGAAGGAAAGCAGGAACCAAGCAGCACCCAAGGGAAGCAGGACCAGCTCGACAAACCAGGCCTCACTCAGCAGTGATTGCAGAGGCCGCGCGCTCCGACTCCCACTGCGCGGCCTCCTTCAGCAGTGGACAGCGGTTCTCACCGGGCAACTCCACAGCCCCCCCTGCCGCCGCGTCTCAACAGCCACTGCTCACCCACCGCTGGACCAGCCTCTCGTGGAATGGGGCAGCCTCTCGACCGGGATTCTCGGGCTCGAAAAGTCCCTCTCACCACCAGGCCCAGCTCAGTTCCAGGTAGGCCACACAAACTGCAAAGCTCTTAGTCCGCAACACAGCCCCTATGCCAGTCTGTGATTTTCCCACAGGTATCCTGCACACCCCCGGGTGCTCCGCTGTGTGGGTCAAGGGTGGATGGCTCCGAGGATGGGCACAATTTCAAAGCTTAAAATCGGCGGGCCGGAGGGACACAGACTCGCGTCCTACCGCGCCGCCATCTTGGCCACGCCCCCACTGATTTTATTAGATCTCAGTGCAGCGTTTGACACGGTCACCTACCAGACCCTGCTGCAGCAGCTGGAGGTGGTGGGAATTGTGGATTCTGCCCTGGATTGGTTTGCCTCCTTTCTCGCTGAGAGGACCTTCCAGGTAACAGCCCCTCCGTTTGCTTCCACGTGTCATACTATCAAACATGAGGTGCCACAGGGCTCTGCTTTTAAGCCCTACACTTTTCAAATCTATATGTCCAACCACTAGCAGTGGTGGCCAAGAGCAGAGGCTCACAGCAGTATCATATGCAGATGATGCACAGTTGGTAGTCGCACTCTTGGACAAATCTGTGTGGGACGCTTGAAAGTTTCGGAACGATCTAGAGGCTGTCGCTGGGTGGAAGACTGCCAACTGTCTCCAGCTCAATGCCAGCAAGTCTGAGGTCCTGCTGGTAGGGAAAGACTCTGAGCTGTGGAGTGCACGTTGGTGGCCGGCCACCTTGGGCTGTGCACCCGTCCCCAAACAGGTTGTAAAAAATCTAGGGGCTTGGGTGAACTATGCCCTTAGCTTTTAGACTCAGACCAAGAGAGTGGCAGGAACCTTTGGCATACTGCGAGGGCTCAAACCGCTGCTGGGGTTTTTTGACCCATCCATCAGGCAGGCTATCGTACAGGCCTCCATCTTGTCGAGACTGGACTACACTAATTCGCTCTATCTGGGGACTAACAAGACGGAAATTCTGAGATTGCAAAGGGTCCAAAATGCCACCGCCAGAACTCTTCTTGGCCTGCCAAGAACTTGCTCTAAAACGAGTGCTATACGCCGGCTACACTGGCTGCCTGTGGCCAAACGCGTAGAGTTTAAGTCTCTCTGCATTGCTTTTAAAATTTTACATTTCTTTTCGCCAGCCATTTTGGCCAACTTGCTTGTACCCTATACTCCCCTTCGCCAACTTCGGTCTATGGGGCAGCATCTGGCGGCTTTTCCTCAGGTGAGGAGGGTGTGTGCCAGTGGGCGTTCCTTTTGTACTTTAGCTTCCAAACTTTGGATCATGCTACCTATACACAACTGCAGTATGAATATCTGGTTTTTCGCAAGGCAATTAAAAACGTACCTCTTCCCTCCGTTGTAGGCTTTTCCCCCCAGCAGTTGCTTTGTAGTTTTCGGTTTTCATCACTGGGACGCTCATTTTCTGGGGCTATGCGCTTTATAAAATGTTATAAGATAGCATAACTGACAAAAAGTTGAAAAAGTCTAGCCAAAAAAATGACTAAGGAGTAGGTCTTTCTGGATTTGCGCTGGCCTGCGTAAAAATAAAAGAACGGACATCGGCGCTTGGATGATGCCTATATAGGCACTGCGAACATCACCTCTGGCGTGGACAATGCCAACAATACTGTGCAGATGCTGCGCGGAGCCGAACGATGCTGCGCAGAGAAGAACGACGGCACCTACCGGTGTGCAGGGGTACTGCTCAAGAAAACTTTCCAGAACCAGTCTGATGCCTGAGGATAATTCTATGGTAAGGAATCTGCGGCTAGAAGGCTCTATCAAATGTTGCTCAATAATAAAAATGATAGCAGCGTCACCCAGTCATCTACGAAATAAAAAAGCACTGAAGGCAAAATGGTAGGATCCGAATTTACCCCTTCCTGATTTTGCTTCTGTCTTATGATTTTACTGCTGCATATTCCGGTTTTATTCTAATTTCTGTTAATAATGATTGAATTTTTTGTGATTAGATGGAAAAATTCTGTTAATTCACCCCCCTCCGCCACCCCCACCATCATCTCAGATTTCCATTTCTACCCGTTTCTTAAATGGAGCACATACAAAAATTGACGACTCATCCCATTTCGGAGGTGGTTATGCCACTTGAGTCGTTAGACAGAGTCTATAAAAAGGTGCCCATTTCCTTCCAACTGGTTTAGTCATTCACTGCTACTGTAAAGCAGAGTTCCTCCACTGCAAAGAATGCCAAAACACAGTTAGCCATAGGTGGTGTACAAGTGCAGGGTCCTCTACTTTTAGTAACCCAGTTTGGCCCTTGTCTGAGAGTAGAACCTGCTTCCTTAGATTCCACTTTAGTGAGTGTAAGGGATGTGTTTCAGAGTCCGAAGGAAACTATTTCAAATTAGCCACCTTTTTCAGTATTTGGTGCCCTACTATTTTGCTAATTGTTGAAAGCACTTCTAGCCAAAGCTACCATTTTGAGCCAATCCCACAGATATTGAGCACTCAACAGTACTCTAGATGATGTAATCACCAATAGTTGAACATCTTGAAGATGATCAATAAGCATTTATTACAAATTGCAGTTCTTGATGTACAGGTTCTTGAACAGCACTAGCCAACACCTGTTTCGTCACAGGACAATTCTTTTTCCAACTGACTCCATCTGGGCTGGGAAAAAAACCAAAATATTTTGTATAACAAATTCAAAATCTCACGCCATTTACACAAAATATTACGTATTTAAAATTATTGGTATATTGAATTAAATTCTATATGCATTGTGTGATGGTGGGATGAATATCCATATATTCTAATCCAAAATGTCGCCACCATATATAATACAGTATAAACTCATATTTCTTGTATATGACACAGCAGAGATAGTGACACCTCTCAATAGAAATATAAATAGAGATTCAAGGCTGTGTATTACGAAACAAAGCACACTGTTTGTCTCATCTATTCCAAAATTCAACTTCAAAGCTTGTGTGTTGCTAGTTTATAATATTCTGTAAGACAATATCACAATAGATGTAAGAACAACCACTTATGCCATCAAGTCCAACTCCAATTCACATATCTACTATGTCAAAACAGGTCTATAACCTATCGTTAACCCAGTTATGCAGATTGATCCAAGTAGACTCAGATATTCAAGGTGTATCAAGAGGCAGTTCTTTGTATTTTTATCATGTACGACTGAAATAATATCGAAACACAAAGAAAAGCTTGGAATTATACAAGGCAAACCAAAGTAACACACAAGTATAACATTTAAACCTAGTTTGAGTAGTCTGAAAGTATAAATAAACTCCCTCAAACGTAAGAGTACTCCATGTTCACTCACAAAGGGTGTCCCTGTTTGGCGTAGTAGAGAGGCACCATATTGGTGCAGTTAAGTAGAAACTACCAAAAGAGGAATATTCAGCATAGCAACAGAAGAAAAGGTGTCTCCTTTCTCATACCTACTACATGTTGCTATAGAATGAAAACAAAAAAAAAAACACTGTAACAAGCTCCAGATAGCCCAATAATGGACTAGAATCACCATGTCATGCGAGAACTCCGCATTCGGGCCTGGTAAATTTCATCAAGAAAGGACTAACACAAGAATCACTCAATAGGGGTCAGCTATCTCAAAAGTGCTCAAAACATTAAAAATAAAAGATCAGCTATAACACTACTTTTTAGATGATTGTCCGATCACGATCTGCGAATTGCTAAACTCAAAACAAATATTATCCATGAGTGCAAATATTCATTTTTAACCATTATCTGAATACCCCAGTTATGATGTTTAAATATCCTTTATTGGCAATTTAGGTTATGTAATATGCAGTGTACCTGCATTGATAGAAATTAAATGGGTATAATAAATTTGTGTGCCAATATGTCGATGTGTCACTAAGAATAATCTTCATGGGTCACCCAAAGAATAATGTAATTCATTATCAATATTTAGTCCAAAGTCCACTACTTTTAACTTCATGATCCATAATGCTCAATTTGAGCTCATGGTTTCAATTTCTTGCCAAAGGTAATCTCGCGATTTCACATGACACCTTTTCTTCTGTTGCCGCGCTGAATAGTCTTCTTTTGATAGTTTCTATTTATCTGTACCGATTTGGCACCTATCTACAGTGCCGATCATGAACACCCACTGCGAGTGAATTCTTACATTTTGGTGACTATGTTTAAACTGTCAGACAACTCAATCTAGAATTAATTTTTATATTATGTGTTACCTTGGTTTGCTTTTATAATTCCTAGCTTTTCTTTGTAATTCAATATTGTTTATTTCAGGCATACGCAACATTAAAAAATACAATACACCTTGAATAGGTGAGTCTACTTTATTCAATCTACATAACCGAGCTACCGTAAGGATATAGACCTGTTTTGACACAGTAGGATTATGAAATTAGGTCAGTCTTGGGGGCATAAGGTTGTTCATACATCTATTGTGATATTGTCTTACGGAATATTATAAACTAGCAATACACAAGCTTTGAAAGTTTAATTTTGTAAAAGGTGCGAAACTGTGTGCTTTATTTCATAATACACAATTTTGAATCTATATATATTTCTATTCACATGTGTCACCATCTGTGTTGTGTTATATACAAGAAATATGACCGGATACTGTATTATATATGGAAATCACATTTTGGATTAGAATATATGGATATTTATCCCACCATCACACAATGTAAGTTAACTTTAATTCAATATACCAATAGTTTCAAATAAGTAGTGTTTTGGATAGTCCAGTGATGAAACAGGTGTTAGCTAGTGCTGTGGAAGAATCTGAACATCAAGAATTGCAATTCTAATCTATGGTTATTGATCGACTTCAAGATGTTCAACTATTGACGATTACAACATCAAGAGTGCTTGGGGACTATTTTAATTACATGGACTTTTGTCTCTCCTGAGGAACTTGGGTGCCATTGCCTCCCCCAGAAGCACCCACCCACTATTCAAACCTATTTACATTTGACAAAACATTAATATATCATACAAGATTGTTTGACACCTTGCATGATTTAGGGTCTGTTTAGGGTCAGTGTGCGTCGCAATACAGAGAAACCGATATAGGTTTAGAATCCCACAGATCTGCTTCTTACTTAGAATTAGCAGACTCATGCACATACCTGGTTTTCTCCCAAGAAGAAAAACAAGCATCGGCATGCCAATAGCTCTCACCTATGCGAGAGCTATTGGTTTCGGAGATGTGTTTCAGCTATTATGTAGACCACTGTGGCTTCTGTTCTGAATGGCTAAAAGTTAGTGGGGTGGGGTAACGTTGAATGGGGTAGAATGGAGTGGGGTAGATGTGAATGGGGGAGTTGGGCAGATTAGCATGATAGATTGGGGTGGAGTAGATTGGTGTGGGGTAGATAGAACTAGGGTTGTTCGGGGTAGATTGCAGTAAAGTGGCGTGAATACATTGGGGTAGATTGGAGTGAGCGGGTTAAACTGGGGAAATGGGGTGGGGTAACATGGCTGATTCCATTAACATTCAATGATCATTTATTTACAACATCAAAATTTCAAAGCAGCAAAAATCAGAAGTTGTAGAAAGAGCAAATTCAAAATGTGCTTGCCACTTGCACCAACTAGAGGAAGGACGAGTGGAGTTCTACCTCAATGATCAAATCACTTACCTGTCCCTCCTAACTAAAAGTCTTTGTACGAACAGGTATTAACAATCTAATGATGAGTAAGTGTATTTAGGGTTTTCCACATGTTTTTTATGACTGGGGAAAAGACAGTCAACCACAGTTAAGGTATACTCAACAATATAGACTTATGTTCCCCGTGTATTATGTTGCAACTATTATACTGACTTGTTTGAACATTTTTCATTCTACTCCTCCAAGTTGAAATGAAACTCAATCAGTACCAAAGTTGACAAATATCTCAATTCAATGGGTTTAAGAGCAGCATAACGTTATTCTAAGTGAAAAGAAATACTTACGTTGACAGCATGTCTAACGGCAGTGTTAATAGCGAGCTCACAGAGCCAGTAAACAAGCACTTGTAGATACGACCTGTATATATAACAACAACAAAAAACAGGAAACATAATCAACTAGTAAAAACAATATACCAAAGCAAATCTTTACTAGCTACAATTAAACAAGAGGTACAATCATTAAAGCACTACACCACACATGGCTGAAGTTGAAGTAATTAGGGAGGGAGGGAGGGGGGGGGGGGAGGGAGGGAGCAAGCAAGAAAACAGACTCCAGGGTTAGAAAAATCTACTCACCCGCTAGCATTTGCGAGCCAGATAACAAAATCCTTTGTTAAAACAACATAATCTTGACCCTACCGATACAAAGAATTACAGACCCATAGCTAGCCTCCCATTCCCAGCAAACATTTTCGAAAAGGTCATGAATTCTCAACTATCCACATATATTGAAGAAAACAACCTCCTAAATGACACGCAATTTGGTTTCCGCAAGGGGCATGGAACAGAAACAGCACTTATTAAGACATCAGAGGAGATCAGGACAATACTGGATCAAGGAGGTGCAGCGGTCCTCACACTATTGGATCTCTCAGCGGCATTTGTCACGGTCGACCAGGTCACCCTGATCAACCGTGTCACAAAGATAGGTATAAGGCACACAGCCAGAGCCCTCCTGACCTCCTTCCTCACCAACCACACCCAATCAGTGAGTCTTGGCACTTTCAACTCCCCACAACTCGCCCTCCCATGCGGCGTGCCACAAGGATCCTCACTGAGTCCAACACTATTTAATATCTATGTGTCGGACCTGGCCAGAGTCATCAAAGCACACAGGATGGGCCTTACCTCTTACGCCGACACATAATTGGTGCTTGCGGTGCACAATGATGGAGGGGCAGTAGCAGCCAATTTCCAGGAAGGTATGTTGGCCATCAGCATATGGATGGCCAATAATTGCTTAAAACTTAACTCTGAAAAAACAGAGGTAATGATCTTTGGTAAATTGCGGACTGGCTGGTCCCCCTCCTGGTGGCCGTCCAATTTGGGACCCCCTCCACTCCCGGTTTCTAAGGTCAGGAATCTGGGCATCATATTTGACGACAAGCTGTCCTTCATACCTCATGTCAACTCTGTGGTCTCATCCTCATTCCACAAACTTAGAATGATAAAAAAAGATCTTACCTTTCCTCCCACTCAGTGCTGGAAAGACCCTAGTGAGTACTTTGGTCATGTCTACCATCGACTACTGTAACGGTCTCTTCATAAATGCACAGAGCAAAATCATCAACAAACTTCAGCTGGTCCAGAATTCGGCATCCAGAATCTTATCAGGAACCCCCAAGTTTAAATCCATCTCAAACATACTCAAGACAGTATCACTGGCTCCCACTAAAAAAAACGCATTAAATTCAAGGCCCTCTGCATCGCTTATAAAGCATTGCGCAATTCTGGACTGTTGTTATTGAAGGAAGCCCTTGGTGCTTACATCCCTAACAGGTCTCTACGGTCATCCACAGCAAACCTGCTAAGGGTTCTCCGCACAAAGACAGCATCATGGGGTGACAAACGATTCACTGTCGCCACAGCCAAGCTATGGAACTCTCTTTTTGTCTTCAGAAAAATGGCAAAAACATGGCTATTCAGCCAATAGTCTACAATCTCTGGTTCTTGTTAGCTGTCCTTAGCGCCAAGACACCCACGGGTATTTGCGCGCTCTACAAATTGTATAAAATAAAAATTTTAAATAAATAAATTAGGGCAAGATATTTTTAGGTCCTACCGCCCTTTCTGGCAAGTAGGAAGACAAACTGACCTTTGACCTCTGCCTCTGAAAGCAGCGCAATTGTGATTTTTTTTTCGTTCAGAAATGCCTTTTTGTGAGGTGGTGTGCCTGGGGCACCAGTCTAGTGGTTTCATGGTCTTCTCAACACATGCAAAATGCCAGAGAGGAACAGTGCATATGTCACTCTCAGCTGTGAAGCTAAGAAGTGTGCTTAACACAGAACCAGTGATAGAGCCTGTTACTTCCAGACAGTAGTTATTGGCTCTGAGTTGGCCATTGGTAGATTTGAATGTTTCAAATTTTCTAGCTTTCGGTCACGAACAAGGGATTTGATAGTGAAGTTTGCTCAGAACACTGTTTCTACAATCTTTTATGATGATAAACCATTTGCCAAAATGGTCCCACTGGCATGTTGCTTTGCCAACTTTGATGCCTTAGGAAGCAAGCCAGTCTATGAACCTGTAGACTTCTGATGTGGAGCAAGACCACTGAAATTGCTCTCCCTCCCTCGCAGCTCCGCCATTAAGTGAGGCCTTCCCCCGAGCCCCTGCACTCTCGAGTGTTGGTGTTCGAGGCCCTCCTCCACCCGTAGTTTTTACCTGCGCCTCATCGCTGGTGGTCCAGTGGACCGGTCTCCTTTCTCTTGCTCTGCTTTTTCTCTCCTTTTTCAGTCGTTTATCCCCTCATTTCTATCTCCCCCTTTTACTCTCCTTATGTGTCTTTCCTCCGTTTTCACTCATTTTCCCCTCATTTCAAGCTCCCCCTTCACTCTCCTTCTGGGTCTTTCATCCGTTTTCACTAATTTTCCCCTCATCCCATTTGCACTTTTCCTCTCTTTTTGCCTTTTTCCTTTTGCCTTTTTCCGCCCGTTTTTCGCTGCCGGAGACCAGCCTAAACCCGCTCCCCTCCCCGCTCCCGCCTCACAGCTGTCCAGCCCTCCCAACCCCTACATAATGGCGGACACAGTGCGGCCGCGCCAAAGGCAAGCCTATCGGCACCCGTCCGCAACCAGCGCCAGGAACCCTGAATCTCCACACCGCCAACGCTATGACCCAGCGGCACTCCACGCTCTCAACCCAGGCCGCAACAACAACTGCAAGCTAGCATCACCAGCCGACACCCACGGACCCTTCAGCTGTCACCGCTGCCGGCACACCTGCAGCACCGCCAAGACCCCGGACCCAGCGCAACCCGCCCGCAAGAACACAACCAAACCGAAGACCCAGTAATGCATCCTCCTCAACGTCCGATCCCTCCACAAACACGCCACCGAAATCTGGGACCTCCCCAACAGCACCAATCCGGACATAGCATTCATAACCGAAAACTGGACCAACACCATCTCAGGACCCAAGAATACAAGATCTCCAGGAAGGACCGCCCCACCTGCCCAGGAGGAGGAATCGCCATCGTCCACAAATCCACCCTCCGCTTAAGCAGACTCCCCGACGAGCCCACAGACCTGATGGAACACCTTCACTTCAAAATACTGGCCAGCCCTACCTCCACCCTCCGAGAAACCCTCATCTACCACCCCCTGGACCCCGCGGACTTTTCACCAACCCCATCATGGACATCATCTCCCCACATGCCATCGCTTCCACCAACTACACCCTACTGAGACCTCAACTTCCACCTCGACAACCAACTGGACCCTAGCACCACATCCCTCCTGGACAAACTCCACAACACTGGGCTCCGCCAGATCGTGACCGAACCCACGCACTCAGCAGGACACACCCTCGAACCCCCTCTTCACAACAGGAAACTCCTTCACCTTCAGCCACAACACCGATCTCCTGTGGACTGACCACCAATGCGTCCTTTTCACCTTCAGAACACCCACCATCCACAGACACCAGCACCTGCTCCCACGAAGAAACTGGACCAGAATCACCAACTACCAGCTAACCTCATCACTCAGCAACTCCACCCCAACCATCGCGGAAAACGACCCCAAAATCGCAGCCCAAACCCTGCACAGGTGGATCTCAGACAGTGTCAACACCATAGCCCACCTCAAGAAAAACAACACCCCCCCACGCCAAGAAAGCTAAATGGTTTACCACCGAACTTCGAGAGTCCAGACAGGCTTGCCGCCGAATCAAAAAGGCTTGGAGGAACACCAAATCCACAGAAGCACACAACAACTTCAGAGCCGCCCACCAAAGACCACCACCAAGTCATCAGAAAAACGAGGGAAAAAGCGATTGAAGACAGAATCTCCACTCATGCACACAACAGCAAAGAGCTCTTCAACATCATCAAGGAGTTCGCCCAACCCACTAGCGAGTCCACCAACATCCGTCCCTGACAGGACCTCTGCAACAAACTCATCACCATTTTCCACCACAAAATAAAAACCATCTACGACAACTTTGATGGAGACAACCAACACACTGAACCCTCACCAACCAACCAGACACCCTGAAGCCAGCGATCGACAACTGGACAGCCCTCACCACCAAGGACACACTGAAGACGATGAAGTCAATCCACTCTGGGGCCCCCACGGACCCCTGCCCCCACCACATTTTCAACAGAGCCGCCGACACCATCGCACCCATGCTCTGCCACACTAACAACCGCCTCCTTCCCCAAAGACTGGAAGCACGCCAAGATCCACCCCCTCCTGAAGAAACCCTTGGTGGACCCCACCGACCTCAAAACCTACAGACCCATCTCCCTGCTCCAGTTCTCAGCGAAAGTCATTGAGAAAGCCATCAACAGCCAACTGGCAACATTTATCGAAGAGCACAACATCCTCGACTCCTCCCAATCCGGCTTCAGAAAAAACCACAGTACGGAAACCACCCTCCTCGCCGCAACAGACGACATCCGCACTCTACTGGACAAAGGAGAAACAGGAGCCCTCATCCTCCTCGACCGTTCAGCCGCGTTCGACACAGTCTCTCACCGCACCCTAATACACAGACTCCACGACGCAGGGATCCAAGAAAAGGCCCTCGACTGGATCTGCTCCTTCCTCTCCAGCAGAACGCAGCGGGTCAGACTCCCCCCTACCATGTTCCCCAGGGGTCCTCCCTAAGCTCTTCAATGTCTACATGGCTCAGCTTGCACCCACCATCAGAACCTACGGACTCAACATTGTTGCATACGCAGATGACACCCAACTCATCCGCTCCCTATCTAACGAACCCAACACCGCCAGACACAACTTTCGAGAAGGCATGAAAGCCATCGCCAAATGGATGAAAAACAGCTGCCTACAACTAAACACCAACAAAACAGAAGTACTCCTCATGGGCCCAACTCCCGACGCCTGGAACGGCACCTGGTGGCCCCCCGCCTTCGGAAGCCCACCCACCCACACGGACCACGCACGCAACGTGGGAATCATCCTGGACTTGGAGCTCAAAATAGACCGCCAGAACAACTTCAAGATGCACACCCTTGCTCACAAATCCCTCCACAACACCGGACCAGCAAACCTCAACAGCCAATTCAAATTCCACGCACCCCAAAGGACCCTGCAATCAGCCCAGCTCTCCTACGCCGTGGTCCCCCGCACCAGAAAGACCAGATCAGGAGGCCGCTCCTTCTCCTTCCTTGCGGCCAGAGCCTGGAACGACCTTCCGCTCCACCTCAGACAGACAACATCGCTCCCCATCTTCGCAAGAAACCTCAAAACTTGGCTCTTCGACAGACCCCCTGCTTGATGGACTGGAACATGTGACCCCCAGCGCCTTGAGACCCTTGACGGAGGAGTAGTCACGCTTAACAAACACCTGATTGATTGATTGACAAGATAGCAAGCTTTAAAGGCATCTTTATTTCTCACAAAGTGAATGAGCAATACAAATTCCTTTAAATCTTGCGGACTTGAAACATTTGCTCACAGAAGTTAAGTGCATTACAGTTAGGTTGAGTACATTTGTTAAGTTACTAGGTCTGCCGGTCTAGTAACAATTTTTTGATTTTTCGAGCACTTGACTCTTATGTAGTGCTAATGAAAAAATGAAAACAAGGTTCCATGAATGAGAGCAGTGGAAGGACAGAACCCAGCCGCCCATCAAAAGGATGGCAAAAACGCTATGCTCCAGTGGACCAGTGGAGAAGCAAATAACAGTAAGGGAAAGCCATGGAATAAGAAGCAAATGAAAGTGACAAGAAAGCTAGCCAATGGTAAGCAGTGGGATAGCCATAAGCACTCAAAGTTTTGGTATGGGGCACAAGGGGTCTTTCACAAACATCAAGCTAAATGCGGTCTGTAGGAAATAACAAAAATGCAAAAACTGACACTAATTTAATCACTGGGTTGAATTGTGAAGCTATTACCTGTAGTTTACTATTGATTTCCTCCATATCTATGCTATTCCTAGAAATATCCTTGATATATTGGGTTGATTAGACATGAACAATTACAGGGTTCTACTTAATGATAATGTGACAGGCAAGTATCAGAATAACATGTGGTGCCTACCACACCCTAAGGATAAATAACATACCCTTCTGTAAAGAGCTCATGATACATGTATGTGGTTCAATTATAAGGCTGTTGTCGTATCACTTGCAGCGACATTCTTGAAGGTGCTATGTTAAACCAATATCCAATAAGACAAATTCTCAATCTAGTTTCTCTCTCCCTACCATCAGTGCTGCGGGGTACAGAGACTGCTAACTACAAAACTCACAGGAGAATAAAAGACCCAATATGCCCAAATTACTCTTCACAAACAAGAGAAACAAGGCTTGAAAACGTCAACCCATTTATTGCAGGCAATGGGAAAAGCCACATGGGTAAACCTCCGCTTGGGACTGCCCTACCATGGTAAGAGTCCAAGAAAGAACAAATTAAACTGCAAAACGTAATTAGTAACCCAGACACCCCAAAACAATGCAGCACTGATGCCACTACTACAGCAACAATGTGAGATAAAAGTTCTCCCTCAATTTATTTAGTTATTACTACTGATGCTGAATACCTTCTTACTAAGCTAAGATGGAGGCTATAGAAACATAGCGAGAAGAGACTACTTGACGCACAACTGCAAAAGAGAAATGATCAAAAAAGCACTGTAGTCCTACGCAATGAGACAGGCCGATTGCTATGCATGCAGCCAGTGCAACTGCAACAATGTGGTCAGCAGATAGATACTCTCCTATCAATGGATTTACAGTCAGCATATCAAGCAGTTACACCCTAGGATGAATACTTTACCCGGAAATAAAGACACCTTCTTGGAAAGACCTGGTTGGGATTTTGCCTGACAAAACCTCTGAGTCTAGTAGTGAATTGACTGGGACAGAGTTATCGGTCATGAAGCTGTCGTGAAGTAACTGAAATGTGAAAAACTACACATGTATTAAAACATGACCCAAAAAAGATTTTCTTTTTTACCCATCATTATTAGTTGGTTTTTTTCCTTGCTTAATACAGTTTGCAGATCAGTATTGCTGACAAATTACACATGTCAAGGCAACATGGTCACATGTCAATCTTCTCCGGGTCTAACAGGAGCTACTGGTTCATTGAGTGTAACAAGAGAAGTTTTTTAAAGAAGAAGCCACATAAGCAGCAGTCTTATTCTAGTCCTTCCAGTCCATCGGCACACCTGCCCCACATGCCACCCTTTATTTTGTGACATCCCAGTTCCTGGGTATTATGACCTTGTATTTCGCAAACCCTGTGCACCAGACACCCGTCCACGTATAAGGACACTACTTGCAATACCCCTTTCCAGTGGAATACCCACACTTGGCCCTGCTGTCTGAGAATCTGTACTTGCGGGCCCATCTATAGAGTGAACAGGAGAGGGAAAAGAGGACACCCCTGATGCGTGCCTCTGCTCACTGGAAAAGAGACCGAAACACATTGCCCTATCTTCACTAGCGCCATAGGTTCCGAATAGAGGAGCCTTATGAGTCTCTAACTTACCATCTGTGCCCATAACTGTTAAGGTCGTAAATATATATCCAGAGACGATGGTGTCAAACACTTTCTCTATGTCCAACACTACGGATGCTGCAACAGGCCATTGGGTAGCCACCATCTAGCACCCGGTGGAGTCTACGTATGTAAGTGTGGTGGACCTGCCCAGTATGAAACCAGTTTGATGTGGATGGACCAGACAAGGAGATGCTCATGCAGCCTCACTGCGATATTCTTGCTAAGTATTGTGTAGTCTGTTCCTAGCATGTACAATGGTCGGTATGACGCCATTTCCGTGGAATCTCTACCTGGTTTTAGGAGTGAGACCAGCAACACCTCACGAAGCATAAGCGGGTGCCGTCCCTCTGCCAGGACGGCCATGTATAGCTCCAACAACCTGGAAACCAGTAGGCATTTAGTAACCTTTAAAATTTGACAGGCAATCCATCCAAACCCGGGGCCTTACTTATGGCAGCTTCACTGGATAGCTCCTCGTATTTCCCGCTCTGTAATGGGAGCGCCCTCAGGAAAGCCAACAATACAGATATTGTTGCAGCACAACTGCCCCGCAGAGATTTCTGCCCTGTTTTCAAGTTCATGGACTTTAGCCGTGAGGCTCTTGATCCTCGCTTCAAGATCCATCACTGTGGGTCGGAGATTGTCCAGAGAGCCTTCATCCCGTCGTCCTATTCGGAACACTTGTACAGACCTCTGTTTGCCAGCTCCTCTCAAACTGCAGGAGTTCAGGACGAGTAGGCGAGGGGGCGAATCACATCGGTACTACTGACCTCTGCCTCTATGGACCAGTCTGTCCCCTGGACTTTGATAGGGGGGACGTGTAGGTTTTAACTGAAGTGACCTCAGATAGAAGAAAACCTACACCCGTCATGAGAGGTGCACGCATCATCTCACACAGGCTGCAATGGCAGGCCTGTAGTCAGAGTTGAAGTGGACTCCCATGGATGGCGCAATGCATGCTGCAGCCCATGGGAGACCATGGTGTACCTATGCCCGAGTACCTTAGTACCATATACTGAGGACCTATAAAGGGTACACCGGTAGCTAATTGTGGAGGTACAAAAGTACTCACCAAAGCCATTTTGGGAGAGCGAGTACAGATGCTGGAGTCCTGATTATCAGGATGACAGCAATCTACAGTCAAAACACATGGACACCAGGCAAAAAGTGGAGGTAACCATGAAAGCAGAGCCTACTTTCCTACACAACACCTCTCCAAGCGTAAGGATATGAAACCAACCTTGACCAGTTGAGTCTTCATTTTCTAAGTGGAAACGTCTGGAAAGCCCATTTATTTTCGCATGGTTAATCAGAGGTCTCTGTTCCACTGAAAAGTCCATGCCCTGTAGTAAAATGGAACACCTCAAAAATGTATGGTTTTCACCCTTCGTCTGTTTGAGCCATAAGAGGGGCTTATGGTCTGTCTGAACAGTAAAGTGAGTACCAAACATGCATGGCATCAACTTCTTCAAGGCCCAGACCACAGTGAAGACAATCTATGGTTTGGAGTAGTAAGGACTTTGCAGAACTACTGTAGCGCACATGGCCTGCTTAAGGTCTACAAATGCCTTCTAGCAGCTAACTGTCCACTGAAACTTCTTAGGTATTTTCTTGGAGGGGAGATTAAGGGGTGTCCCTATGGACCCAAAACCTTTAACAAATCCTCTGCCATACCCAGTCAGGTCCAGGAAAGTTCTGACCAGTGTCTGGGCAGTGGGAACAATACAGTCCATGATGGTCGGAATTGTGCTCTCCAATAGTTGAACCTGGCCTCCACCTACAAGGTGGCCCAAGTACACAACCTTGCTCTGCCCTATATGGCACTTACTGGACTTGATAGTGAGGCCTGCCTTTTGCAGGGCCTCGAGTACATTTCTGAAGTTGACCAGGTGATCCTCCCAGGTGGAGCTAAAGACCGCTATATCACCTAGATATGCTGCACTATAGGTTTCCAGACCCGTTAAGACTTTGTTCACCGGCCTCTAAAATGTGGCAGGTGCGTTTCTCAAACCAAAAGACATCACAAATTGATAATGCCCACTGGGGGTTGAAATGCTGTCTTTGGCTTGGCATCCTCAGCTAGTCTGATTTGCCAGTAGCCAGCAGTCATTTCAAATGTACTCAGAAACATGACTGAGGCAATAAGTTCATCTACCCTTTTAATAGGGTGGGCAGCCGTCCTAGTGACTGCCTTGAGGCCTTGGTAGTCAACACAGAACCTCATCTCTCTCTTACCATCCTGGATGTGAGGTTCCGGCACAAGGACTACAGGGCTAGCCCAAGGGCTATCTGAAGGCTCAAAACTCCCCAATTCCAGCATCTTTTGGACCTCTGTCCTAATGTAATCTCAGACATGGTCAGGCGGTCTGTAAATTGTAGTCTTCACAGGCAGGTTGTAATCCATGTCCATTAAATGGGTACACCAGGTGGTCTGACTAGGTGCCAAAGAAAAGAAACCAGGACACTGACTGAGTACTTGTCTGCTATCATCTTGCTTTGATCAGTGAAAATGTCTGCCAAGACTACTCCATCAATGGGGTTCTGTGAGAGGATATCAGGGAGAAGGTCATTCTCTTCCTCCTGTCCCTCCTTAGTAGCCATAAGGAAGCTCATGTCAGCCCAGTTAAGAAAACGTTTCAGGCGGTTCACATGTAGTATCCTGTGGGGACATCTTGGAGTGTCTAGGTAAACTAAGTAGGTGACTTCACCTTTCTTTTCAAGTATGTTGTGTGTGGCACTCCACTTGCCCTGCAGACCCGATGGGCCACAGGCTCCAACATCCAGACTTCTATCCTGGCTGATAAACAGTCAGCACAGCCTTTTGGCCATGCCAAGCATTTTGAGGTTCCTGGCTGGCCTCAAAGTTTTTGCTGACCTTCTTCATGTACTCAGCCATGCGAAAATACAGGCCCAATACATGGTCTATTATGTCCCGTTTAGGCGGTCTGAGAGGTTGCTCCTACCCTTCTTTAACTAGGATTAATAGACCCCTAACTGGATGTCCAAACAGAAGTTTAAATGGGTTGTAGCACAACCCCTCTTAGGAACCTGTCGGTAGGTAAATAGAAGACAAGTTACTAAGACATCTCATTTTCTTCTCAGTTTTTATGGGAGACCCATGATCATAATTTTTCTTTTTTTTATAAAACATTTTTATTGTCATTTCATTAGTCCTTTAAGTAATGATCATACTTTTAAGGCTCTCAATCAATCAATCAATCAATCCATTTGTAGAGCGCACTACTCACCCGTGAGGGTTTCAAGGCGCTGAGGGGAGTCAGTTTGGGGGGATGCTGCTACTGCTCGAACAGCCAGGTCTTGAGAAGTCTTCTGAAGGTCAGCAGGTCCTGGGTCTGTTGCAGGCGGATGGGGAGGGTGTTCCAAGTCTTGGCGGCGAGGTGGGAGAATGATCTGCCGCAGGTGGTCGCTCGTCAGATGTGGGGGACGGTGGCGAGGTCAGAGGAGCGAAGCTGGCGGTTCAGGATGGAGAAGATGAGTCGTTCGTTGAGGTACGCTGGTCCAGCGTTGTGGAGTGCTTTGTGAGCATGGGTGAGGAGCTTGAAGATGATCCTCTTGTTGAGGGGGAGCCAGTGCAGGTCTTTCAGGTGGGCTGTGATGTGGCTGCGGAGGGGGATGTCGAGGATGAGGCGTGCAGAGGGGTTCTGTATGAGTTGTAGTCATTTCTGGAGTTTGGCTAAGGTTTCTGTGTAGAGGGCGTTGCCGTAGTCCGGCCTGCGCGGACGAGGGCCTGGGTGACCGGCCTTCTGGTTCCTGTGGGGATCCATCTGTAGATCTTGCGGAGCATGTGGAGGGTGTTGAAGCAGGAGGAGGAGAGACTGCGTTGACTTGCTGGGTCATAGACAGCGATGAGTCCAGGATGACATCCAGGTTGCGTGTGCTGTCAGTGGGCGTTGGTGCAGCTCTCAGCGCGGCCGGCCACTATGAGTCGTCCCAGGCGGAGAGGGTGGATCCGATGTGGAGTACCTCCGTGTTGTCAGAGTTCAGTTTCAGGAAGCTTTTCTTCATCCATTCAGCGATGGCCTTCATTCCTTCGTTGAGGTTGGTTTTGGCGGTGGCCTTGGTGAGGGAGAGGATCAGTTGGGTGTCGTCGGCATATGAGATGATATTGAGGTTGTGCAATCGGACGATGTTGACGAGCGGTGCCATATAGACGTTGAAGAGTGTTGCACGGAGGGACGATCCTTGGGGTACGCCTCAGATGATCTTGGTGTCTTTAGATCGGAATGGAGGGAGTCGGACACTGGGTTCTGCCGGTGAGGAAGGAGGTGGTCCAGTCCAGGGCTTTGCCGTGGATCCCTGTGTTGTGGAGGCGTGTGCGTAGGGTGTTGTGGCAGACGGTGTTGAAGGCAGCCGAAAGGTCCAGGAGGATGAGGGCCGCGGTTTCTCCGTTGTCCAGCAGGGCCCTGATGTCGTCGGTTGCGGGGATGAGGGCTGTTTCAGTGCTGTGGTTGCTGCAGAATACGGATTGGGACGGGTCCAGGATGTTTTTCTCTTCCAGGATGGAGGTCAGTTGCCTGCTGACAATCTTCTCGATGACTTTCGCCGGGAACGGGAGTAGGGCGGGAAGTTCTTGAGGTCCTTGGGGTCCACCTTGGGTTTCTTGAGTAAGGCGTTGATCTTGGCGTGCTTCCAGCCCTCCGGGAAGGGGGTGGTTTCGAAGGAGTTGTTGATGATCTTGCGGAGATGAGGTGCGATGGTGGAGCTTGCTTTGTTGAAGATGTGGTGCGGGCAGGGGTCTGATGGTGAGCCGGAGTGGTTGGTGTTCATGATTTTGATGGTGTTGTCGTTATTGACATTGGTCCAGGAGAGCAGGGGGTCGGTGTGGCTGGGGGGCGGTGAGTCTGAGGTGTCGGTGGCTGTCGGGGGGCGTGTCTGTTGAAGCTGTCGTGGATGTCAGCGATCTTGCGGTGAAAGAAGGTGGCTAGGGAGTCGCGGAGGTCTTGCGATGACCATATGTCACTGGAGCTGGGGGTTGGATAGTTCCTCCACGATGTTGAAGAGCTCTTTGCTGTTGTGTGCATTGTTGTCGATGCGTTCTTTGAAGGAGGTCCTTTTGGCGGTACGGATGAGTTGGTGGTGTCTGCGGATGGCGCTCTTGTAGGCTGCATTGCTGTCCGGTGTCTGTTCATGGTGCCACTTCTTCTCGAGCCTGCGGCAGGCCAGCTTACATGCCTGGAGGTCAGCGGTGAACAAGGTGGCTTTTCTGTCGGTGCGTCTGTTAGAGGGTTTCTTAATCAAGGCGTGAGTGTTGGCGCAGTCGTCGATCCAATGCCTGAGGTTGCGGGCGGCGGTGTCCGTGTCGGTGGTGTCAATTGGTGGGTTTCGGGCGAGGGTGGTGATTAGCTGGTCTTCGCTCTTGCTGAACCTTTCAACAAGCCCATTGCCCTGTGGATGGTAGAGTGTGGTGAACTTGTAGTTAACACCACACTCTTTCCACATAGCTCTGATGTAGCCAGACATGAAGTTAGTACCTCTGTCTGACAATAACTCCTTAGGAAACCTTACACTGGAAAAGATTCCCAGGAGAGCCCTAGCCACTGCAGGAGCTGTATTAGTCCTAAGGGGAATAGTCTCTGGATATCTAGTGGCATGGTCTACCACCACTAGGATAAAACTATGTCCAGATGCTGTTGGAGGGTTAACCCCTTCCACGCTCATGACGAGCTGGGCTCGTCATGAGGTAGCCTCCTCGCACGCTCATGACGAGCCCAGCTCGTCATGTAAAGTGCGGTTTTAAAAATCTCAGCGTGCGAGCGGAATTCCACCCGCACGCATGCGGTTAAAGGACCTACAAAGTCTATTCCTACCCTGTCAAAGGGAATCCCAACCACAGGTAGTGGGATTAAGGGGGCCTTTGTAGAGCCACCTGAATTACCACTGGCTTGGCAGGTGACACAGGAGCGACAAACCTCCTTGGTGTCTTCAGGCATGTGGGGCCAGTGAAAGTGAGGGACAAGCCTGTCCCAAGTCTTGCTTTGCCCAAGATGTCCTACAAGGGGAATGTTAAGTGATAGGGTCAATAGGGATCCCCTGAACTTCTGAGGTATGACCAACCTCCTAGTGGCATCCGGTTTGGGGTCTCTACTCTCATAATACAGAAACCCATCTTCCCAATATGTCCTATGGGACCCACTGGCATTCCCTGCTTCCTCAGCAGCAGCTTGCTGCCGGAGTTGTTCAAAAGAGGGGCAGGACTTCTGCTCCAGACCCAACTCTTCCCTGGAAGGTCCCTCTACTTCGAGTTCCCCTGCCCTGTCAGGCCTAAGCTCCTCAGGGGCAGTTCCTTCACAGGTACCGAGATCATCTCCCTCAGGAGGCAGATTCTAACTGGAAGTCTCTTAGGAGGATACATCTTTACCCTTAATGCTCCTTCTCTTGGGAGCTGGCTGGTCCAGTTTTTTCACGATCCAGGGCGACTTCATTGTCTAACTGTTTGGCCTGAGCCCTAGTGACAACAAAAATTCTGAAATTACCAGCATTTCTGCATAGGTCCTAAACTCCACTTTAGACTAGGCTGGAGTTTCCAAAACATTACCCAGGTAACATTCTATAGGTAGGTCGGAGGAGACTACAAAACCTTTAGGGCCAGTTACCTTTCCCCAGCTGAGATTGACATCTGCCATGGGATAATCTGACCTGACATTGTTAGCAATGGTCACTTTGTAAACCTGACCAAGTAGAATATGTTCAGGAGATAAAAAGTGTCTCTGCCACCATAGTGACACTGGCACCTGTGTCCCTGTAAGCTTCAACTTCCTGATCATTGATAAGATGCTGTTGTCTATGCTTGTCCAAGGTAGTGGGACTTACAACAAAAGTGGTGTGATCAATGTCACCATCACAGACTAAGATAACCAGAGTGGGTTTTCTGACCAAGCCAGAATCCACTTTAGTACCCAAGGTGAGTCAAGCTATATTCTTGGATGTACTACTGCCACCAGTGCTACTACTAGGGGCACTAGGGGGTTTAGTAGTAGTAAAATTAGTGGTGCTTGACTTGGGGCAACTGGAATCTTTTGACCTATGGCCTTTTTCCTTACATAAAATAGGACCAAGGTTTCTTACCAGAGGAAGAAGAGGATTGGGTCGCCACCCCCAGAGAAAGATTTTTTAGGACCTTCAGAAGACTCTTTTCTTTAGATTTTCACCCACCTTTCTCTTGGGATTTAGAACAATCTTTCTTCTTCTGGTCGCCACCACCATGAGACTTGTTTCACCCTGGTGCAAACCCATTTGTCGGTCTTCTTTCCCAATTCTTGAGGAGAGGTCAGATCTGTGTCCAACAGGTGCTGGTGCAGTTGCGGATTCCGACAGTTATTAAGGATGTACTTCCTCATAAGTTAGTTGTACAGTCCTTCATATTCATGTACCTTATTCCCATCAAGCCAACCTTTCAGAGCCTTAATAGCACTATCAATAAAATCTACCCAATCTTGTGTGTGTGCCATCCTTGTGTCTCTAAACTTAACCATGTGTTGCGGTTAACCAAAACCCATCTATGAGTGCACTCCCTCAAGACTGTAATTATTTGCATCTTCTTCCCTCACAGTTACGAGTTAGTCTCCATCTTTATTGGTAAAGGAGAGCCACAGAATAGCTGCCCATTGCCCACGAGGAACCATATGTTTCTTACAGGCCCTCTGTAGAACAATTATCCACTTATAGATGTTATCACCTTTCTGGTAAGGAGGGACTATCCTGCTCAAGCTCTCAGTATCAAAGGAGCGTTCCCCGACCCTAGGTTAATCAGTGCTGCCACCATGAGATTCTAATCCCAAATTCTTCCTAGCTCGCTCAACTTCTAGGGTCTCCTTATCTAGGGCCAACTGTTCTTTCTCGATCCGGAGCTTGGCTCTCTAAAGATTGAAAAGGAGGTATTACCTTTCGAAAAGAGTCATCACTCTTGCTAGAGATGGAAGTCCCTATTGAAGTGGCAGAAGAGGACCTCCCTTGACCTCTGTACACTTGCAGGAGGAATAAAGGTGGCCCTACCTGTAGGGCTTCTTGTGTCACTAATACTACTCCCTGGGGTCCCAGAGTTCCATGGCACTCTACTGTACACCACTTTGCTCTATGCCACTCCACTCTATGCCACTTCAATGTACGTTACTACACTATGCTATTTCACTGAACAATACTCTACTCCACTCCACTCTGGGCTGTTCCACTATATGGTACTCCACCCTACATCACTCCACTATACACTACTACACTCAACATTATTGCACTCTACACAACTTCACTCTACGTTACACCAATCTATGCCAATCCTCTCTGTGGCACAACACTGTACGCTATGTCACTCTACGCTACTACACTATGTCCCTGCAACGTATGCCACTACACTATACACCATTACACTGTATGCCACTATAGTCTACCGCACTACCCTCTACCCCGCTCCACTTTACAACACTCCACTCAATGGTATTACACTGTACACCACTCCACTCTTCGCCATTCAACTGTAGGTCACTCCAATGTATGCAATTCTAGTCTTTGCCACTCCTCTGTATGCCACTGCATTCTATGCTATACCATGGATTGCTACTACATTGTACCTCACTCCATTTTACCCCTCTCTGCTGTATGCCACTGCACTCAACAACACTCCAGTCAATGTCACTTCACTCTACGCTATTTCAGTCTGCCACTCACACTATGCCACTCAATTGTACTCCACTTCAGTTTAAACCTTCCACTGAATGCCACTCCATTTTACGCCACTCAACTCCACTCAACGCTACACCACTGTATGCCATTGCACTGTAACTCACTCAAATCTACATCCCTCCGGTATACTCCATTCTACTGTATGCCTTTCTACTCTGTGCCACTCCACTCCACCACATGCTATACCACTGCACTCTACCACACTCCACTGTATCCCACTATACTCTACACCACTCAACTGTACGCTATTCCACTGTACGCCACTCCACGCCACTACACTCTATGCTATGCCAATCCTTCAAATTTGTGATAGGTGCGAGTGAGGGGTCTTCAAATTCCTCCTGAACATGCTCATCTAGCCACAATACAAGACAGGTCTCCGAACCCAGATTCTGGGCTCATTTTTCACATGCTCAGAAGCAGTCATGGGTGTTGGACACCCCGTGTTCTTCTTCTGGAGCATCACCACCCATACCGAAGTTGTTCTGCTCATCTGACCTATCAGGATTTTGCAGGTCATCCTTCAAGATCATCTCTAAAAGCTGCTCTTTGGTAGGGTTGCTACCAGTCTTACGTTTTTTAGCTGAACACACGGTCCCAGGTTCCTCGAACCTAAGACTACTGTATCTAGAGGGCTCAGCCCGACTGGACTCACCAACCTGAGACATGGTACTAGGTGTAGTGTGGTGTAGTGCACCTACTTACCATAGTGATCCTAAACTTCCAAAGATTAGAGAAAGGGTTGTGCTAAGACCCTTGAAAGCCAATCCAAAAAGTTCAGTAGACTTACTTGATAAAAGTATTTTGTATGTGTCTAGCTAGTGATGGTTAGGTCTCGCGACCTATCAATGCGCATGCGCATTGAGCGGAGCGAGATATAAAGGGGCTTAAACAGAGCTTACCGAGATCGGGCGATTCCATGCAGTGCCCGTGAAAGCTCGCTCAATGCGCATGTGCATTGCCATAAAAAGCGCGTGCACAAACACCAGCCCCCCTCCCACAGTCATCCCCCAGCGTGCGCTGTGCCAACAAACCTTTGAAGTGAAGCTTAGCTTCACTTCAAAGGTATCCGCTACCCCAGCCCCCTGCTTCACACGTTTCTCGCATTTCTCAATCTCCTCCCTCCCTCGCCTCCCTCGCCCTTCAGCGTGCCTTCAGCCTCCATCCTTTCTTTCCCTCTTCCTTGTTTGGCCTTGGTACTTAGAATCCTTCAACTTCCAACACTCTCTTTCTCACCCTTCAGTTATGAGCTAAATCGTATTTTGGTTGCCACCGTCTTAGTGAAAGAAAACGGTTTGTTGCTGTGTGCGTGCACGGAAGGCTTTCACGGCCGGCCGTGCTTTCAGTTTCACGGCCGGCCGTGTCTCCTTATTTATTATTTACTGCCTCTTCCTCATGCTATTCACACACTTGCATACAATGCATTTAAACTATAAGCCTTTTTTTTGTAAAAATATCTGCTCCTTTAATGAAAAAATGATTTTGTATACAGCGTTAATGTTATTTCTTTTTTAAAACGAAACAGTTCATAAAATCTTCTTACAGAAGAGATGCACCTTCGGATTTAGTGCTCTCTTGTAAGTGAGCTCCAGAGCTGGTCTTTTAATATCATGATCTTAGAGGCTCCATATTGTTTTGGTGTATCCTATGTTACTTCATTATTTTAGTGTCTGTTATTGTGCAGGCTGTGTAGCATGTGCATTAGCCTACTGAACTGCTGCACAATTAATGATTTTGGAGCTCAGCTTCTGTGTCTGCTTCTTATCCTCGATTCGCATTAGTAGAAGGCCTTGGTTATGAATTAAAAGGACGTCAGAAGTATAGTGTTCACCAATCTCTACACTTAGTTAGGAATTACGAAAACAAGCATTAGCATAGCCAATAGGTCTCGGCCTTGGGACCTTATAAGTCTTTAGCCATGCAACAGTCAATGTTGTTGCACCAAGGATATTGTGCAGCATAACTAAATACTTACAAGGTCTCAAAAGCGAGACCTATTGGCTATGCCAATGCTTGTTTTTCATGTAACCTTCACTTAAGTGGTAAAACAGTGCAGGCTTTAATCCCAACCGCTGCACACCAATGTAGGAGGCTGGTTTAGTATATGGTGCACACTTAAAAGAGGAATGCACCTTGCACTTATCCAGGCAACCCATATGGTGATTTTAGTGGTCTTTGAAAACCTTAGACTCTCAAAGTGGTTTCTTGAAGGAGTATAAAGCAGCTTGTTTTACCACATTTAATCGACAGTGTAGATTAGTTGAAAAAGAACCATAGAGGGTTTATAAAAATAAGTCTATTTATTATACAACACAAACACTAACACATTGGTATATCACTTTTACACACGAAAATACTCAAAGGAAATCAGGTAAGTAGCACAAATATACACTGGCCTCGAGGGGGAGACCAAACCATATACTAAAGAAGTGGAATGCAAACTGAAAGGGAGAATGGTACTTGGAGCAAAGGACTCAGTGGTGCTGGGAGAACCAGTAACCACCCGAAGTAAGTACCCCAAAACCCCACAGAGGCTGTGTTCAGAGTGGAAACACAGATGCATGCCCAATCGAAGTCAATGGAGACGTCACAGTTGCAGTTTTAAAGAAAATGGACCCTTCCCGGAGGACCCCAAAGAAACTCTTTGGAGGAGAGAAGTTTTAAGAGCTGCTGAAACCGTGGATGCCACAGGAATCCGGTTACCTGCACCAGGGAAGCCAGGTGAATAGGGGTGAAGTGACATCGAAACCTCCAGTAGACTACTATGGAAGACTGGAGTAAAGGCCTCTGGAGAAGTAAGTCTCTGAAGATGTAGGTGGAATCCAAGGATGGATTCTTGAAGAGGAGAACCTGCAAGCAAAGGGGACAGAGGCTACGCTACTCAGAGGTGACCAGGAGGAACGGAAGCACATTTGCCCCCCCCCCCCCCCGGCAGTGTGCTCAGGAGAGTTGACAAATACCTTGTCGCTGCAGCAGTGAGGGCCAGTCAACGATGAGGAAGACCAGGAGCCGTGCACAAGCTGTCACACATTGGATGTTGGTGTTTGGCCGGAGCACCAACAAGGCTTGGTAGCCGCAACTGGAGTTGAAGACAACAAGGTGCAATCGTTGGGACCAGTAAGGATCACGAGACTCACCAAGTACAGGAGTGTCAGATAAGGGCCAGAACATGCAGGGGAGCCCACCAAAGCAAGAGATGACCCTCAAGAGGACCCACAGGCCAAAGGCACAGGAGCCGCGATCGGACCTTAGACAGCTCACCAAAGATGGAGGTCCACAGTGCAAGGGATGCAGTGAGGATGTTCTTCAAGGGATGAGGTGCAGGAGGCCGGAGCTTCTTGTAGCCCGAATGTCTCTGGAGTGCAGAGACAACAAGCTTTGGCAACGGTGCACAGGGGTTCAGTCCCAGCGGACCTGAAAAGGGATTCTGTCCTCTAAATTGCACAGAAGACAGGTCAGGCCTCTAGAGAGTCACATAACCACCACCTGTGTTGCAGAGCCTCGAGAAGTCCGCAGGACGACAGGAGAAGCAAACTGGTCAGCTTGTCGCAGTGCGTGCAGGTGCAGAAGCGTGACTTTTTCACTCCAAGGGAGATTTCTTTGGATGTCCTGATGCCCAAAGGTCTTCTTGAGAACCTGAGTGAAGCACAGACAAAGCAAAAGAATTTAAGAGAAGTGAGTCCAGGAGCAGCAGGAGTCCTCCTTGAAGCAGTCTCCGTTCAAGTCGAAGTCCAAGTGTGCGATCGGTCGAAGAGTGTCTTGGTTTCAGAGAGGAGTCTTGTTCCACAATGAATCAGAGGACCCACCCACGGGGGAGCCCTCAAATACCAAAGGAAAGGGTTGGAACTACTCAGGGGTCCCTCACAGAGTAGGGGCTGGACAGAGGGGAGGATACTCCCCTGTCCTTTGTACAATGTAGTGCCAGAGCGGGAACCAGGGGTTCCTAACCTGGCTCAAACCGGAGTATGCAAGGAGGGCACCCAATATGCCCTTCAATGCAGACTGGTAGGGCTGAAAAGCGCCCCTAGCCCAAAAGACTAAGACCTGTCTGGTAAGCGGTCACACCTCCATGTGAAAGGAAACCTATTGTTCTACCTTTCCTTGCTCGAGCTCAACTCAGCAGAAGGAGGGCAGGGCAGTGTCTGTGGTCAGCAGCAGCACAAGCTTGATGGCAGACCCTGAAAAGCTGTAACAGGATTACTGGGGGGCTCCCCTAAGGGGACCCCCAGTACATGGGATCATACCTCCAACACCAGAATCAGTGTTGGGGTATGATTCCAACATGTCTGATAACAAACCTGTTTGATACCAAACATGGTTCAGCACAGTCATTACATTGTTAGACATCTCATACTGACTGATGTCCACTAAATATCTTAAATAGGCTGCACTTACAAAGCCTGGGAATCAACTCTGGCATTTGTAGTGGTGAACTGCTCATGCAGGGGCACCCTCACACTTCTAACCAAGCACCCTATTCAGAGGACTGTAGGGCCTTCCATAGGGGTGACGAATAGGTTTTAATTGCAGTGACCGCAGATATAAGGAAACTTATATCGGTTGTGAGACGTGCAAGCACCATCTTACAAAGGCTACAATGGCAGACCTGTAGTCAGAGTTGAAGCGGACTCCCATGGGTGGCACAATACATGCTGCAGCCCATGGGAGACCCCTGGTGTACCTATGCCCTGGGATACTTACTACCATAAACTGGGGACTTATAAGGGTACACCAATAGCCAATTGTGGAAGCACAAAAGTACTTACCAAAGGCATTCTGGTAGAAAGAGCACAGATTCTGCGGTCCTGATTAACAGGATCCCAGTAAACTACAGTCAAAACACACATGACACCAGCCAATAATGGGTGTAACCATGAAAGCAGATCCTTATTTCCTACAGGTAGGTAGTGGTAAAGGGTGATAAGGGCAATACAATTTTAGAGTTTAAGGATGGGTAGAAGTAAAGGGTGGTAAGGGTAAATTTAGCATTTAGGGTGGGTAATGGTACAGGGTGGTAAGGGTCATTTTAGGGCTTAAGAGTGGCATGGGTAAATTTAAGAGTGCGCAGAGGTAAAGCGTGGGAGGGGTAATGTTAGGGTTTCGGAGGGTAAAGGCAGGCTAGGAGTAAATACCATGTGTGGCAAAGATATGCCTGGTAAACGCATGTGTTGTATTGTCAAACAACCGCTGAAGAGCCGCAAGCCATCTGGGTGCTATCCGCTGGGTGTGCCAGAGGAGTTGACACTGCCACAGCTAGTCTCGCTCCCCCGAATTGGCTGCTGAGATGCACTGGAGATTGACCTGTTTTGCTCTAATTGTGTTACCTCTCTTCTAACTGCTCTCCTGAGTTGGAGGAAAGGAAGGGTCTGGGATGCATCAATGGTGACGGGGAGCCAGAGGATACGACTAACTCTTATGCTTTGTGTGGCTGTGGCATTTTTCGACTTGGCACATGTAGGGGATGTGCTGGATACCAGATGAGATGGAGAGGTCAGATGTATCCTTCTGCTGAGAAATTATGCCTCCTGCTCTATTGGAGTCAACAACCATCACAAAATATCCTTGCAAGACCATCTACATACCATACATGCGGCACCACAGCTGGGGCTAGAGTTATAAATGTCATAGTTTGTAGTGTGTCATATCGTTTTGAGTCTTCTCTCTGATCTCAGATTCTCTGAGAGGATAATGAAAAGAAGAAAGAATGGAAATCTTTCACTAGGTTTTGCAAGAGTCATTCAAAAGATACAGTTGGAAATTAATTTAAGAACTCTGATATGTCACACAGTGAGAGCACCTTAGTTCGATTGATAACCACCCTCAATTCATACTTAAAAGACCACACCAGCCAAATTGAAGCCTCAGTGCACAGTACTGGGATGAAGATGGTTGTACAATGGCTACTGGTTCTCAAATGAGAAATCTGAGGGCCAGGTCACTAGCCTAGACACTAGCAAGTCTACCAAACAGTCATCATCCTCAGGGGTTATAGACAGATCTAACTTATGATATGATGCTGCCCGTTGGATGACACTATGTGTTAGAAAGGCGATCCCGGGGGAGGCAGAAGATGTCTGACTGACCACCCCTAGGTCCACCTCTCCGTCGAGAAGCAGCCGAGCGTTATCGAGAGGCCTCCTGGGTGAGGGTCCTCTCCAAGGATCGTACAGCAGAATAACCACAACACTACAAACGGACACCACACAAGAGGTTAAGTTCTTAAGCTGTATCTGGAATAAAGGTTGCCTGTCCTCAGCGAGGTGTACAGGCAGATCGAGGGATCTGTAGAGTCTCGTAAAAGGAGCGTGGTAGCGGGAC
This sequence comes from Lissotriton helveticus, assembly GCF_964261635.1. NCBI lineage: Eukaryota > Metazoa > Chordata > Amphibia > Caudata > Salamandridae > Lissotriton > Lissotriton helveticus. The sequence continues at coordinate 1,052,968,939 of NC_136063.1, read as the reverse complement.
AGTCTCAATATGGGTGCAGGAAGGGATACCCTGCGCACAGCTCTCAATCCTCGAGCCGGGGGTTCAGAGAGGCCGAGCCGCGGCAGCGCCAGCAGGCCTCGACAGGTGGTCGGTAACGGAGAGGAGGCCGCGGCAGCGCCAGCAGGCCTCGAGGTGGTTTCGGTGAGGATGGGCCGCGGCAGCGCCAGCAGGCTCTCAAGATGGTTCAGCAAAGGTGGGCCGCGGCAGCGCCAGCAGGCTCTCAAGATGGTTCGGCAAAGGTGGGCCGCGGCAGCGCCAGCAGGCTCTCAAGGTGGTTCAGCAAAGGTGGGCCGCGGCAGCGCCAGCAGGCTCTCAAGATGGTTCAGCAAAGGTGGGCCGCGGCAGCGCCAGCAGGCTCTCAAGATGGTTCAGCAAAGGTGGGCCGCGGCAGCGCCAGCAGGCTCTCAGGGTATCTTCAGGTTACAGGGAAATGAGTTCTTCTGGTGTTGGCCGTGACAGCGTCAGCAGGGCTTTCCAGTCCAGGATACAACTGGCGTCCTACTCCGGGGCTGGCCCAGATATAGGACTGGGGTCCTTTGATATCCGGACCCTCGCGCCTGGGGGCCAGAGGGGCCGGGATGATGGTGTCCAGACACCCAGCAGGGGGGTGGAGCCAGCGCCCAGGGAGGCCGGAGGGCGATCGATACCAGGCGTCCGGGGACGGCTGGAGGGACATCGAAACTCCCCTTCCTCCGGGATCTGTCGAGTGGGTGGATCTTGGTGCCTCGATGTCGGGCTTCGCTGGGGCCTGGGCCGGGGCCAAGGCCACGTGTTCGTGACGTGGTGGGCCCAAGATGGAGTCGGGCGAGGCCTCGTGCTCAGGACATGATGTGCCCAAGATGGAGCCAGGCCGGTAGTGGTGGTCCGGGATGGTAACCAGACCGGCAGTGTTGTGGCGTGCAGGGTCGGGCAGACGGGGCTGCCCGAGGCTCGGTGGAGGGCCGATGTCGGTCTGGGCCCGCCATGCGGGAGGGGTAGGACCACGCCATGAGGCCGGGTCCAACACGAGGGTAGTTTGTAGTGTCCTGAGGGGAGATATTGTAATCCTCCCAAGTGTTGCCATTACTATGGAGGTGGTACATGGGCACCCCATAGCTCAAAGCAGGAGAGTATGGGTTTAGACTCCCTGGGCCTGATTGCATGTGTGTAGACCCTGTGAAAGACATTGGTGGTAGTGAATGGACTGGAGAATGTTGCAGGGACAAGTCTGAAATTTTGGTGGTGGACTGGTGCCTTGGTGTGTCATAATTTCTTCTTGCGTGACAATATGATAGGCTCCTCCAAATCAAGCCTTCTCTTTGTAGAGGTGGCGAGTTTTCCAGTTTGGGGGTTAAAAAAGATTATCCTTTGACCAGGACTTGCTGTAACTTCGAGGATGGGGCCTTCCTGTTTGGAGCAGTTACCCCTGATGATTTTTTCAGCGCAAACTTGTTTTTTGATGCGGCTGGTTCCTTGGAATCAGTGGATTATTTCACCTCAGCCTTCTCTTTCGATGCCAGGGTTTTTCAGCACCCAGGATTTCAACGCCAAAGGCTGTGTTGGCGCCCAGAGGCCTGAACCTAGAGTCTTTGGGTTTCAAGGTTGTTTCTCTGTGCCTTGCTTGGTCTTTTGGCTGGGAGCCCAATTAGCATGGACGGTTGACATGTCCTTTCTCAGCCCTGAACCCCTCTCTCAGTGTCAACCAGAACTACTTGGTTATAAAGCAGCAAGACGTATGTTGTGTAGCCATGGGACTGCCCTGCCGGCTCTTTATAGGGCATGTCTCTGGCACCTTCTAAGGTCCCTAGGGGCCTATTTCGGCATGACAGCCCTGAGTACTCCCAGACCTTGGTGTAGTCTTTGTCCTAAAAAGTAACCCCTTGCAGAATCCATATCAAGGATGCAGAAGGACGCTGACGGCTGTTCTTTTCCATCGCTCTCCTCCGTCTCGAGGTTGGACTCTCCAAGTAGGTCAAAGAGTCATTGGTACTAAGCAGTACAAGGATGTAGCTACCTTCCACGTTGTATGGTTTCATTTTGCTCTTTTGATCTCTAGAGTAGGGTCAATGCTGATTTGCATAGGCTGGGTCCAAACTGAGGTGGCACCGTGGGGAAAAAAAACTATGGATTGGGATCCAGCCCCGAGTGATTGCCAGGGACTGAGATTAATTCAAGCAATCCATTGATCGCCTTGTTGTTTTTGCCATTTCCAAACAGGCATATCTCCTTTTTGCCCATTTCTTGGGCCATATATTGAATTGATAACATTGTGATTAAGCAAGACCATGACAATACCATGGCAAACAAAACGTTAAAGATTACACACAAATTTGGCACCATCCACGTCCATAACATGATCCCCATTGCATTGGAAGATGTATGGTGGGTCTGATCTATTGCGGTCATGATAAATATCACCAAAATAGAAATAGAAATGATTTAAGTGCTTACTTTTTTTAAGTGATGAAATAAAGCAAAACCTTAAGCACCAGATGCTGAAAACACCATCACAGGTAACCGATCAACAAATATCAACAACCAAACACTATTCAAAATGAAGCTGCTATAGTAATGAGGGAGGTGGAAGTGTTATGCATGAATTCGTAACAGCTGAAGACAATTTAACAACTATTCCAACTTAATGATAAACTCTATTGCAAATATTACAATTCAAGCATTTCTAATGCAATCCAAAATACTATTCTACAAGTTCTTCAACCCAAACACAAAGAATGCACACTTTAGGACAATTCAAATGATGGTTGTATTTCAATAGACAGGCAGTCACTGGAAAAAATGTTCCTTATAACAGATGTTGCGGTTTTCATATACACATATACTAGGACTGCACTCTTGCTAAGAATGAGCTTCCATAGCTCTAGCAGCCTACATCATAGGAGAAATAACTTGCAAAGGCTGCAAATGTCACTCAACTGAAGACAACAAACTGGAATATTGTAAATTATATGCTGAAGCCAGTGAACATGCAATTAATTTTATTAAAATACTCATAACCAACGCAGTTTTAGAACTAAATCAAATATAATGTTTGCTATTATCCATTTAAGAGTATAAAAGGTGCAGCTTGCAGCCTATACTGCATTCTTTGAAGGAAAGCGCATCACTGATTTGGGCAACCTTTTACAATTACCACCAGCGAAAGATCAACTAGTCTTTCAAATCCCAAGTAGTAAAGAAGCTAGAAAATCTCTTGGAAGACTGGGTAAGTTAAACTAACAGACACAATTCTCTTTTTGTGTGCATACCGGAAACATGTGACAATCTAAAAACAAAGAGTATGGGAACATCTTAAAAGGTGTCAAATTGGTATATTAACCACATCTGCAAACAAGGCACTCCGATCAAGACTTACTTCTAGCATCTTTCTCGAAAGACTTCAGAACCCTACGGAGCACCCGCACCTTACACTTAACTCAGTGGTGTTGTGGAACTTGTAAAATCAGCTCACGTGAACTGCTGCACAGTTTATTTATTTGCCATGTTCAGCTGGAGAAGTGCTTTCATGTTTAATTATAACTTTTCAATTATGTTTTAATGCCCCAATCCAATATATGGTAACAGTATGTCTTTCAATGTTTACACTATAATATCAATAGGATAATAAGTCTTGGCAGGTTTGATGCTATTGACAACGTGTAGCGCAAACAGTGCATAAGATGTGGTTAGGATCACTTAGGTCGCGGAGTTTCACAATGTGTCTGCACAGTGCCTAAAAAGGTTGCGCACACACGATTGTAATATACATGTTGATCCATTCCTGCTTGCTAAAGCTTTTGCATTTTGAAAGAAGTACCTTTCCCATGTCTATGATTTGTGGGGGTTTTTAAACATCTGTTAATTTGGTTATTCACGGATTGAGAAAGGCTGTGCGCAGCTGAAACGTGTCTCAGTGTTTTTTGCTAGGTCTGGAGAGACCACACTTCATTAAAGCAGCCAACTTGTAAATCCTTGTGTGCGTAGTTGGGACTTTGGTTGAGAGATATATATATATATATATATATATATATATAGATAGATATATATAGATATAGATATAGAGATAGATATATACTGTAGCTGCTTTCATAGGAAACAAACCTGAGAATGCAGTCTTTTATTAGTAGAACCAAAACAAATTCATATTTAGCATGACTTGGTGTTGGTTTTCCTAATAAAGGACTGTGTGCATAGCCCAGAGTAAGTGTGTTTGCTTCCTGCTGAAGTGGCTACATTGGGATTATCAGGCCGCTATTTTTTGTTGTTAGTCTGCTCATGAGCCAAACCTTTGGGTACTCACGTTTCGTTGTTTAAAGTAGACCTTCGCATATTACGATGCTAAAAAGGATTTTTAAAACCCTTTTCCAATATATGACTATGTAAACCACAGGAGGAGAAACAAGTCAAAGGTGACAGACCTCATGGGAGAGATGTAGGTTTTAAAGGAGTAAGCAGCCAATTTACAACAAATATATCCTTAATCACAGACATACTACTGCCAATACTTTTGGGAAGCAATGAAGATTATTACAGTAACCGGATATACAGTCTCATGGTTAACAGATAATGAGATTATAGGCACTTAACCCACTGTTTAAGTTTAAATGTGCAAGTGATATATTCCAACTGTCGTCACCAATCAAAGAATGTAGGTAACATTATGCAAAGGGTAAAAATAGATCAAACATTTGAAATACTTAAAAATTAATTTATAAAAACGTTGCCTGTGAACTTTGATTTTAAATCAACTTCTTATGGGTTGGACAAAATGTATAACTTTCAGTTGTTAAACTACAGACAATGGTCGAGAAGGAAATCATACTTACATGCTGTAAGAGGGACAACTCCCAACCATGCAAAGGCCACAAGTGTATAATGAAACCAGTACCGAATTGCCGTACCAATACTAGTAACAAGACCAGCACATATGTCCTGAATTGGAAGCCGGGAAGGCATATCTGGGGAATAAACTTGAAAGAAAAAATCTATTTTTAGAAATAAGTTACCTATGTGGTGGAAAGAAAATGTGAAATATAATAAGTAGGTCACAACATGCAATCTATTCAAAGAACAATGCAATTTTAAAACCGCATTTAAGCTGCACAAACTGAAAAAAGTGTAATTCATAGTCGAGAGAAAAAGGTATGTTGAGGTAATTTAAGATCGTATTCTTTTTTGTTTTTTTCTAACGAAGAATCAAGCGATTTGAATGAGCAGCTGAAAATGTGGGACAATTTGGGCTTTTTTTATATTATGAATAGGTATTTACCACTTCCAGTGACTTAAAAGGTGGCAAGGGCATTGAGAGGCCTGTAAGAAACACGGTCATGTTAACTAACTTGCTACAATGTCTTTGCTGTGCCCTCGGATGAGATTGGTCTATGTTGGGGAAGGAGAGTATTTCTTTCAAAGCGTAAGGTTTTGTGAAGCAAGTTAGTTCTAAAGTATGATGGCTTGTTAACTTTTAGGAGAGGTGTGGAATAGGAGGATGTGCTAGGAATAATTTGGTTTTAAGTGCTTAGTCCATATAAAATTGCAGGTGGTATGGTAGAATAATAGGAATAGTTCAGATGCTAAACAACAAGTCTAGACTGGTCTAGGAGCCTGGCTTAGTACATGGTGCACACGTATTTAAGTGAAGAACCATGCACTAATCCAGACAACCCTAATGGTGATTTTAGTGGTCTTAGACAACCATGAAAAGCTGTCTAAGTGGTAGCTGTGGAGAGCAGCCTTCAGGCTTAGTCCAGACGGAGTGTTAAGCAGCTTGTTTTACCAGAACTAATCATATAGTGTAGGTTAATTATACACACTCACTAACACATTGGCATATATCCTACCCAGATATACCAACACAATACACACAATATTTCTAATGTAAACCGGTAAGTAAGCACAACTATACAGTGATCTCCAGGGCGAGACAAAAACCATACACTAAAAAAGTGAAATGCGAACTGCAACCAAGGTCGGGACTTAAACCAGAAGACTCAGAAGAGCCGGGGACCCAAGGAACCATTTAAGGTAAGTATCCAGGAACCAAAAGGAGGCTGTGTGCAGAGTGGAAGACAGATGTTTGGAATCACCCCACCCATGGATACCCTAGAAACCAGGAAACCTGCACCAGGGAAGGCAAGTGCATAGGTGCGAGGTGACGTCGGAAACCACTGTAGACGACAATGGAGGACTTCAGTGAAGATGCCACTGGCGAAGAAGGTGAAAGGGTCAGGTGGAATTCAAGGATGGATTCTTGAAGAGGAGTACCTGCAAGCAGAGGGGACAGAGTCACGGAAGACCAATGACCACTGATGACGGAAAATGCAGGAGTGATGACAGCTGTGAGGACCAGGCAACACTGTGGAAGGCCAAGAGCCATTCACGAGCTGGCCCATGTCGGACATCAAGAACCAGGGTGTCTGTGACCAGCAGGAGCACCAACAGGCCTTGGCAGCAGCAGCAGGCGTGGTAAACTGAAATAGGGCAGTGTTGGGACGAGCAAGGTCCGGGGAACTCATGAAATCCAGGAGAGTCACAGCAGGCCCGAGCAAGCAGGGGATCCCACTGAAGCCAAAGAAGTGGGTCAAGAGGACCCACAGGCTGAAGGCACAGGAGTCACAAAAGGACCTCAAGCAGCTCACCAAAGATGCAGGCCCATGGGCAGAGGATGCGGTGAGGACGAAGATCTTGGCAGGAAGAGATGCTGGAAGTTGGAGCTTCTTGTAGCCCGATGTACCTCTGGAGGACAGAGTCGACAAGCCTTGGCAACTGCATGTCGATGCAGTGCACAAGGGTTCTGTTCCAGCGGTTTTGACAAGGGAAAATGGCCTCAAACTTGCTGAGGAGACAATGAAGGCCTTGAGGGAGTTGCAGAACCACTACCTGTGTCGCTGAGCCTTTCGGAGTCTGTAGGACATCAGGAGCAGCAGGCCTATCAGCTTGGTTGCAGTGCCTGCAGATGCAGGGGAGTGACTCCTTCACTCCACAGGAGATTACTTTGGGTTTCTTTGATGCCCATAGGCCTGAAGAAGCATAGGCACAGACAGCGCAGAAAACTGGAAGGATGAGGAGACCAGGAGCAGCAGGAGTCTTCCTTGATGCAGTCTCGGTTCCAGGTGAAGTCCAGCGAAGTTCAAGGTGCCCAGTCAGTTGAAGTGGTTTTGGATTTGAATCTTGTTCCACGACCAATCTGAAGAGCCACCTACAGGTAAGCCCTTAAGTACCCTAGGGAAAGGGATGGGACAATTCAAGGATCCGTTTCAGAGGAGGGGCTGGACATAGGGGAGTATACTTCCATGTCCTTTGTCCAGTTTTGTGCCAGAGCAGGAGCCAAAAACTCCTGAACTGGCTCAAATTGGAGTATGAAAGGGGGAACCAAAAGTGCCCTACAAAGCAGTCTGGTGGCGCTGGCAACCGCCCCCACCCCAGCCCAATACACTAGGTCCCGTCTGGGAGGTGGTCAGACTTCCCTAGGACAGGAAAGCTATTTGTCTACCTTTCCCTGCTAAAGCTCGGCTCAGCAGCAAGAGGGCAGAATCGTGTCTGTTGTTGGCAGCAGCACTAGCTGGCTGTTAAGACACCAAAAGGCTGGTACCGGGAATACAGGGGTGCTCCCTAGGGGACCCCCACCAGTACAAGGGATCGTACATCCACGACGCGAATCAGTGTTGGGGTAGATTCCAACATGTCGGATACCAAACGTCACCAGTTTCGGTGCAGCCACTATATAGTTAGGCATCTTGTGTCTACTTACTTGATGTCCACTATATGTATTAAATGGCTGACCGCATATAAAGCCTGTAGAATCGACTCCGGGGTTTGTAGGGGCTGTCCTGCTCATGCAGGGCACCCTCACACATATAACCTAGCACCTTGCCTTCAGGATTGAAAGGCCTGGCATAGGGGTGACTTATAGGTTTTAAGTGTAGTGACCTCCCTGTGACGGGAATCCTATTGTTCTACTTTCCCCTGCTCGACCTTAGCTCAGCAACAGGAGGGCCGAATCATGTCTGGGGTCGGCAGCAGCACTGCTTGCTGACAGACCCTGAAAGGCCGTTACCGGGAGTACTGTGGGCTTCCTGGAGAAGCCTCCCAGGGCATGGAATCATACTCCAGCACCGGTAACACCGTTAGGGTATAATTCCAACATGTTTGATACAAAACATGCCCAGGTTCGGCACAGCCACTACATAGTTAGCCATCGCGCAATGACGGATGGCCACTATATGTATTAAATGGCTGGCTGCACTTACAAAGCCTGGAGAATCAACTCCGGGGTTTGTAGGGGTGTCCGGCTCATGCAGGGGTACTATCACACTTGTAACCAAGCACCCTGCCCCCAGGACGGAAGAACCTGCCATAGGGTTTAAAAAAAAAAGTTTTTAAGTGCAGTAATCTCAGATATAAGGAACATATCTTTCATAAGTGGTTCTAGCACCAACTTACACAGGCTTCAATGGCAGGTCTGTAGACAGTTTAAGTTGTCTCTCATAGGTGGCACGTTACATGCTGCAGCCCACGGGAGACCCCTGGTGTACCTATACCCTCAGTACCTTAGTACCATATCCTAGGGACTTATTAGAGTACACCAGTAGCAAATTGTGGATGTACAGAAGTGCTTGCTATGTCAATTTAGGGGGAAAGCCCAGGACCGGGATATGATTAGCAGGATCCCAGTCAAACTAGTAAAAAAAAAAAAAACAAGCTGACACCAACAAAAAGTGGGGGTAACCATGAATGCAGATCCTACTTTCCTACAAGGGCACATCACCGTTAGTTTACCCGTCTTGCTGGAGGAGCAGAGGGTCTGCCTAGTGCCTAGATTCAACTGCTGCTCAGAGAGGAATAAGGAGAGAGTCTAGTCCTGCTGGAGAAAAGACTGCCCAGGAAAAGAAGCCCAGCATGTTTCTGGCTTGAGGAACACCCAGAAGAAGCGGACTGCAAGAGGGAGCCAGGAGAGACCAGTTTTGTGAGGGGCCTCCAAAGTGGTTCCCACTGTGAACTTTCAAGAGCGAAGAATAAACATGTCAACCATCATGTGCCCAAGAGACTGATGCCGTGACTACCCAGTGTCGGAGCTGAGGGTCCCACGTCACGAGCAATGCAGAAACCTTCACCTGTCTGGAGGCCCTCACTGCCAAAGATGCACAGTAACTGAAGACCCAGCCCAGAGGCTGCACCTGCCATGATAGAGCACCAGTCAGACCCCAGTCTACGAGGCTGCAACTGCCTAAGAGGAGTGCCCGCCATGCAGGCCTACTGTGCGGATCTTGCTCAGTGGCTTGTATTCTGAGAATAGTCGTCACCTCTGCCCCCACATCAACAAATCTGCTGCTGCAGCAGGAGAAGCAGCATGGAACACATGGGCCAGCACAACCAGAGCTGCACTTCCAACAAGCCGATAAAAGAAGGGCCAAGCTGTGAATGGAATGCAAGCCTGAGAATATAGAGACATTTGCAGTACGAGCTGAACACTTAACTGGATGAATTCAAGTCAGCGAAAGAAGTTGAAAAGATTTACGCATCTAGTCAGTAGAGTATCCCGATCGAACCGAACCTGTACCTTATTCATCCCTATACCTATTCTAAATACTGGGGACTGTAGACATTAGAGAATTCTTATAATGGGAAAAGGGTACAAGAGGAGTGTAGCATCCAACTGAGGACTGTAGGATGACATTACCATCTTATGCCTGTGAACTCTTATTGAACTGTGTAGTTTTTTCGTTTTGCTATGAGATGAAAGTACTTTCTCCTAACTAAAAGATAAGCACTGGATTGACAATACATTACGGCCTCTGTTGGTTGACTGTTGAGTTCTGAGCTTCTCCCCCTCCCCTAAACTACATCCCTGAAAAGCATTTGACTGTTCGTCCTCTCTACCAAAAAAGTTAAGTGTGGGAAGGGTCTACCTGGTGGAGTTGGCAGAGCCATAGTAGGATGGACCACCGGAAATCAGTGCCAAACTACCTCAACCGTGGTGGTACCAGTATCCCTGGTCTGTCCTGAGGCCCTGGAACAGTCCGACGTTATCACATAAGGATTTAAATTGCAATATACTAATCTGGATGATGGCTACAGCATTTGTAATCAGCATTTAATGTTTGCAGAATTAAGGATTACACAGCATACAATGAATTTCAAAACCTACATTACAGGTAGAAATTATTTTCTCACCAAACAAATTAAAATGTCCTACTCTTTTGTCAATGTAGCTTATGAATTTGTAAACTAATAATGTAAGTATTAAGTAGATAACAGTAAACAATAAGCACTTACTTGGTGTAAAAGCAAATCTGTGCTTGCATAATTCACAATATTCTTTCCTGCTGTGTTTGAGCCATTGAACTAAGCTGAAATAAAATATAATCATATAAAAAGTATGCACACACACAAAAAGGCACTTAACAATGGCTAAGTACTATAACGACTACATGAAATTCTGGTAAGATTCCAGAGGCATGTCCTAAGCGTATTCACAATGCATATACATAACTAAGAATCACATAATTAACTCAATTCTTAATTTATTGTAGTAATGGTATTCAATTACAAACCGTTAAATCATTACAGAAAGCAAAGGCAGTATGCAAAAAAGAACACTTACTAGTGTTGCTTATTGACTACAAGTTTTTTAGTGCACCGTATTATAAAAATGAACTTTCTACTTCCAGAAACGCAAGACACTCAGGGCTCAATTCCTTTTGCCTGGCAGTTGTGATTCACAACGCATTAGTATATATAATTAATTTTTTTAGCTTTAAAAATGTTTTAGCAGTGGACATTCTCTAAATTTATATTTTGACGTAACGAGGATGCGCCATACGCGAGTCGAACTCTAAGGAATAGCCTCTTCTCTTTGCATACTTTTGTTAGTGTTTTTCTATATGTCGCACTTTCATACTCCACTTTGTTTTTCCCTAAAATGTATTAAAAACACATTTGGAATTTCAATGGTTTTGTCCGCTTGTAAGAGCCGTCTGTGCTTGCAAGGAATTAAGTGAAACAACAGATTTGAGCATAGTGTGCATGAAAACTTGATCTGTGCCTTGAAACTAGCCTATTTCACAGACAAGGTGTATGAGGAAAAACTGCAATTAGTGTAGAGATTTCTGTTTTATCCCCAATCTCTGGAATGCCGTGGTAGAGATTCACTAAAGGAAAATCAAGAGGTCACCTGGACAACAAATCGTTGCAGAAAGTAGTGTTAGTCAAGCCGAAGGATACCTGGGCACTGGTGGAGACATAACTCAGAGGCAATATCTGCACATGCAAAGAAAGGTTCCACCCTCACGGTTTTTTTATTGTTGCAACTTGGGAACACACATGCTAGCACAAATAACTTTCCCACAATGGTATGTACGTCACCCATGTAGGGGGGATTCTTCTACCAATAATAAACTAGTAAACTCTTTAAAATCCTACTTCATTGTAATGTGGTGGGCTGCTTGCAGCAAGCATGTTGGCTGCACCTCTGAGCTATTAGAGCTGGCCCAACTCCAAAGCCCACGGACACACTTAAAGGGCTTCAGTACTGGTGTATGAATAAACGTTGCAATACTTCAGAGCACACATCATGACAGCCACATAGAGCAAATGTGATGAAGTCTTTTTAACTCCTGTTACAAATAGAGACAGAGGATAACATTGGCAATATGACAGCTGGAGAGTTTGTGAAAAGGCAGAAATAGCTGTTGCTATGGAGATCAAGAAGGAAGAAACTTATGAAAAAATCCAGTGTTCTTGGATTCTGACCAATTGAGATGGGTAATGTAGTAATTGGACTGATGTGCTGAAGGAAATCAATGGTATCCTAAGGAAAATACATATTTAATCCAAACATTCTTCATCTCCCCGCCCAGAAAGATGGAGTAGTACAAATATAATAAATATAACATATGCATATTTAATTAATGAGGCGCTTTAAAATACAAAGATAAAAGGAATAAACCAATTCACCAAACATTATCATTTTGAAGTACTAATTAACTTTGTAGAAGAATATTCAATTAAACAGCAAGTTTAACAAACTAACCATTTGGTTCCCAGATGGGTCTTAAATGACGCTGACGAGCATCGTTATGTATAATTGCTGAACAGATACCACATAAATCAATTCCACATTCCCTAATTATAGATGGGGTTTTTGGAGCCATAATTTTGTAATTAGCAATCAAGAAAGTATAATTGCCGCAATGACAATGTCCTCAAATTTATGTGGGATTGACTCAGATGAACATAATATCAGTCTTGGAGAAGAATTGTTATATTTATAAGTCTGCTAAGTTCCCGGAACATATCATGACCATAAACCTCAATTAAGCCATTTGAGTCCATTAGATGAATAAGGGTGACCCTTGAATGTCATATGCAACTTGCAGTATATGGATTAGTGAAATCAATGGAAGGACTAATTGTAAGTTTAGATCAACACAGATAATTAATGGTGTTCACTATCCAGCAAGTTGTAACAGCAAGTGTTTAAAAATAGCCGGATCATTATAGTTTGGTGCCTAGATCCTACATATTATGATAAACTGATTATTTTTGGTGCTACAGCTAAGAAGCAATCGCCCGAAAGCATCAGTTTTAACTTTCAATACCTCCTTTGTATTAAACTTTGCTGGTAATGTAGTCCCCTTGGTCGATCCTTGTTTAGTATAAGCGAATACTATATACCCCGGCAGTAATAATTGTGTTAACTCTAGCAGGGACAAGTGAGTCCCTTGGAGATATAACATCTATGATGCCAAAATGCTTAATTCTTCTTTGACCATACAAATTTTGGAACCAGATCTAAGACCATTGACATTCCATGTAGTAATTCTTTTAGCGTACATATTACAAATGTTATCCCATTTAACTATTATCTCAGCTAGTATTAAGATATAGTCTATTAGCACTTGCTATGCAGTTTTTTCATGTTTTTATATTTTTCTCTGCGGGCACTTGCTCCACCCTCCCTCTTCCTCCCCTCAATCACCCAGCCCAACCCAAGAAACCTGTATCCTATATGGACTATTTGTCTCTGGAAATACTGAAACCCCACTCAACAATATTGTGTCACCCAACACAGTGTATTACCAGTGCAGCAGAGGAAATATCTTAGAGCAAAAGAAAAGAAAATAGACATACCATAATGACAAAAAATTATTTAACCATGACAGATGAGTAAGCATTAGTCATCAGCTGATCATTAGCAAAAAGAACATTTCTTGATCAAAGGTATGGCAGCTTTTCAATAGTCCAAGCTCCATAGAATAGCTGCTAAGTGTCAACTACTCATCAGTTAATCATTATCAGATAAACCGTTATTTGACCATAGCTTCAAAAACTTCTCAGCCTGCCCAATAGAAGTTCACATACATGTGCAAGATTGGCATAGTACTTTCAAAATGAGCGGGCTCTCGAAGAGAAGTCTGTGCTCCAAGGTTTTGAAATTCAGGATTTACTTATTTAAATTGCCATCAATGCTCACCAAGAGGAATCCAGAAATCAGACCTGACCAAGAATGTACATGTGCCATCCTTGGCAGTATCTTTGGGTTGTGCGCCTTGATCTAATAACAGAAGAAAAATAATGTTGCCTACATACACCAGGATAGCACTAGGGTGCAAGTTCTTACAATCACCCTTAGAACTTTTAGATGGATATTTATGTGCCCGATGTACCTGGCAGTCTGCATCCCATTAGAACAAGTTACTTACCTTCGGTAACTCTTTTTCTAGTGGAGACTATTTAACCCCGATGCCTCACCTTAGAATAATCGAAAAAGCATCAGACTGGAGTAGGCAAATCTTAAGCAGTACCTCTGAGTGCGATGGCTGGTGCTGGGTGGCTTCACAGACAATGTCGTCTACAACGGAATTGACGCATGCAGTGCCTAAATAGGCATAACTCAGGTGCGCTGACATCACTTTCTTTTGTGACTATTTCTGCGACAAAAATGCAGAGCAACAACTGAACACTGTGACCAGTGCGCAGACATCGTATAGGCTTCAGGGCGAACATCCGGTATTGCAAACCGGGGAGAACGGGAGGGTCAGTAAGGAATCCGCGGTTAGAGTCACTGATAGAGACTTCTAACCACAGATTCCTCACCTTAGAATATATACCAAAGAAATCTTCTACAGATGTGGGTCTGTAAACCGGTTCAAATAAGGAAGCCTTGGCCCTAGTGGAAATGGCCCACAAACCATCAAGAGCCTGCTTCTTGACGAAGGCATCGCAGATTTTGATATAGAGTACAATTCATCGAAAGATAGTCTGTTTCTGCACTCCCTTTCCTTTTTTCACTCCAGTGAAACTAATGAAGAGCTGATTGTCCACTCTAAGTCAAGAATCCCCCACTGCACGGCGGCTACTGGAGGCGGGGCATTCTGTGAGTAGGGAGGCCCCGACAGTGTTCACTACTGCCATAGCTCCTGTTCCGGCCCGATCTCTCCTTACTGCGGCCCTACCTGCGGCTCCGGCCTCCCCCACCACGCAACATCGGGGATGCGCGGCCTTGCCCTCCAGCACTATGCAGCCCCAGTGACTCGTGCTGCAGCTTGACCCTATCAGAGGCGCCACCTGCCTTACTGCCGGCACCGCGCTCCGAAGTAGAGCGAATTGACACCAGCAGCTTCTGGGTGCCTCCGAGAGAACTGAGGCGACCAGGCCCAAGAACCGCCCTGCGGACCCTTCCTCGGCGGGAAGCCTCCTGGTGGGACCGGGGATCCGGGGCCTACACGGAGCTCTAGCCCAACACTACGCCCGGAGTGACCATAGGGCAGATCTCCCTCGGATGCCTGACAGCTGCCTTCAGCATTGAAAACTCGGAGGTGAGAAGCCCCCCAACAGCGTTCTTTACTGCCGGAGCCCCTCCCGGGCCTCGACTCTCCTTAACGCGGCACTACTTGCGACCCCCCCGCCTTCCCCACTGGGAAACATCGGGAGACTGCGGCCTATAATAACTGACCTTCACTAACTCAGGAACTACTGTGGCCGCCCCCCCCTCCCCTTCATACCGGCTCTCTGGACATTAATTCTCCCGAGACGCGCATTGCAGCAACACGTTGATCAGAACGTCGGCCCCGGAGAGTGAGACCATCCTCAATTGCCCAAAAGTCACGGCAGACGAACCATAACCACCTGTGGGACCCCCCATACCTCCTCAGACATCTGACATTTCAACGCTGCAGTACTCATTGAGACGCTGTGCGGGTGCGCCTACGCTGCGACTCCGGGCCTGCCCCGCAACCCATATCTGTCCGTTGGGGTGTGGATTGCTGGCACAATACTTGGAGCACCCACGTGAACTATAAGAACCCTGCTGTGGCCATTACAGGTGGCACCCCACACTTGTCCTTACTGTGGCAGCCCGGTTGGACACCCCCGGCCCATACTTACTCCACCATCCTTGCGATTAAGGAACGGTGACTACTGGGGAAGTGATCGTGGACTGGTACTCCTCCTGGCGACTACAGACATTGGTGCTCCGCAGGTAATCGATCACTCCAACTCCCCTCCCTACAGTCTCGGGGTTGGTAGCCCATAACACGTCGGGCAGTGTCCCACCTCATCAACGAGGGTCGCAGACGGACCATCGGGGGCCCCCCCCTCGCCTGGGGTACTCCCCCCTCCGCGACCTGCACCGGACTGGCGTCCACTCGCACAGCTCTGTTGCGGACCCCGAGGCTCACCATGGGGCGCAGCGACGCCAAACAATCCAAGATTCCGTTTGAGACAAGGAAAACCCCGGGATCAACGCCAGAGAACACGGGGGGTCCTGCCACGAGCGGCACGCCGGGGGAAGAATGGAAAACTCTGCTCCTCGATATGAAACAGAGCCTCACGACTATTGATTACAAAATAGACACCATCAACAGGAGGATGGACACTATGGTTGAAAAAAATCGACCAACAGGACACTTGCATCAAGGAAACCGAAAGCAGGATTTCCGAATTGGAGGATGGGTCCACCGCAAGCAACCGCCACGTAGCACAGACGGACAGACTCCTTAAGGTCATAGCAGACAAGAACGAGGATTTGGAAGCGAGGTCCCGCCGTAACAACGTTCGTATCCTAGGCCTAGCAGAAACCACGAACACTGGGAAAATGGAGGACTTCGTAGAAGGCCTGGTGGTTGAACTGTTCGGCAGGGAATCCTTCTCAGCTCACCTCATTGTAGAAAGAGCCCCCAGATCCCTCACGGCTAGGCCGACCCCAGGGGCGCAACCTCGGCCTATCATCGCCCGCTTTCTGAACTACAGGGATCGGGACGCTGTCCTCCGCCGAGCTCGTGAGAAGGGTACGGTCGGATACAACAACACGACACTATCTTTCTTCCCAGATTTCACCCCCACTGTGCAGGAGGCTCGTCGCAAATTTACGGAGGTGAAAAAGAAGCTTCAAACCCATGACATTCCATACGCAATGCTTTACCCTGCAAAATTGAAGATATCGCATAAGGGCAAGCAACACTTTACTACGCCGCAACAAGCTGAAGACTATCTCAAACAATGCAGGAAGGACAAAGCCCGGGACGACAAGGAAAGGCGCCGCTCCAGGTCACCATCACCAATGTCACAACAGGACTAACCGGTCCACTGCAGTCAAGTATGAATCCACACTAACCTCGCTGGGCGCACTGTGACGTACTGGGCAACGTTCCCAGTGAAGGACTTACACCGTCTCACCACTCTGTTAACTGCCACGCGACTGGGACCGGGATGTGCTACAACTCTGCTGAGGTACTTTTATTGATTCCAAACTACATACGAGGTGTCACGCCCGGGAGGACGCATCGTGAGGCTGCTGCAGATAACACTCATTGAGGTCACAACAGGATTTTACAATAGCCAGGGGCTACTGGGTCGTGTGCACTTACGACCGCAGTACGGACAAGGTCGTGAAGCCCTGCTCCCATGGTGAGGTATTTTTTTTACTGACTTACTAAATCAATGGTCTTTAATACACTGTTTGCTCGGCTACCCGCCTCCGCCCCACGGCAGACTACCTGGTGGCTAACCGGCGTCATGTGGGTGTAAGAAAGGAGGTGGTGGGCAGGTCGGGCGCCCCTAGATATCGTTCCCCTACGGGCGATCCCCTTAACATCCAATCCCTTCTTAGGGTTGGGACTACGGTTGTAGTTTCTTTAGTTCTCTTTTGGTTTACTGTGGGGGGGTGGGACTTATGTACCCGGCGGGTTGGGGATGCCGGAGTGGGAGGGAAGGAGACTCGATTCATCCATATAGTTATTATGGCTGCTGCACTTCCTGAATGGGATTGGGTTGCTCCGGGGGGGGGGGGGGGGGGGGGGGGTAGTAATGTGTTATTTTACCTTTGTCACTGTTTGCCAGGTAAACTCTGATGCCATGCTTTCTCGCCACATTTTGTTGTGCCCAGAGGAATGGGTGACGTAACAGATACACAGCTAGCACAACAAACTACGTTGATTTCATGGAATGTGCGTGGGCTGAACGACCCGAGGAAGAAGAGACAGATTTTGGGGTACCTAGATAGACAGGGAGTGTCCATTGCTGTGCTCCAAGAAACGCACTTGATGTCGGGGAACTCTACTGCATTTGCTACTCGCTGGGCGTCCTGTAGAGTGTTCTCCTCCTATTCCAATTATTCTAAGGGTGTGACTATCCTGATCAGACGAGGTAAGTAAGTAAGTAAAGTAAGTAAATGCTTTATTGTACAGTTCATAAAAACCATTACAAATAGCTATTAGTAGTGAAAGAGGTGTACACTTCACGCCACTTGGGTCGGATAGTGATGCAGATGGTAGATTCTGCATGGTGTGGGGTAGGCTTTTCTCACACACTGTCCTCTTTGCATGTTATTACGGCCCCAATATAGATGACCCCGAAGCGTTCCTCACTTTATGGAGGAAGATTCAGGCTTTGGACATAGCGCATGTCATTCTTGGGGGATATTTTAACACGGCACTTCGTCCCAGTCTAGACAGGTCCCATGCACAAGCGGTGCATTATACACGCACGCAACGCACTTTGTTAGATATTGTAGAGGAGCACCACTTAACTAATGCCTGGAGGCACATTCATCCAACACTCAGGCAGGGCACTCACCACTCGGCAGTGCACTCCACGTGGGCACGCCTAGACTATATATTTTTGTCGGCTGGCCTTACCCCTTGGCTGACCAAGGCGTTGCACTTGGCACGAACATTCTCAGACCACTCACCTGTCCTCCTCAACCTATGCGCCCCGGTGGATGTGTCCCCTTATTTAAGTTGGCGTCTAAACCCCGCACACCTCACGGACTCAGCCTTCAGGACTGAGCTGGAACAAGACATAAAAGAATTTTTTGAACGCAACATAACATCGGTATCCAGCCTCACGACAGTTTGGGAGGCCTTTAAAGTCACCATTAGGGGGTGGTGCATAGCTAAAGGGGGTGGAGTCCTCAAATCCCTTTGCGAGGACTTGCGCAAGCTGGAAAGCGAATTGCGCTCACTGGAGCGTGACATGGAACTTAACGCAATTGATCACGTGGTCAAAGCTCAACTCAGGGAAAAGATGAATGAATATGTTGAGGCGGCAGATAGGGAAAGTAAATTCCTGGGGAAACCATATACTGCGCGGGTGTACGGAGAAGGTCCCAGACCCGGGAAAGCGTTAGCTGCTTCGGTTAAACCACCCAGATTTCATAACTATGTGTCCACCCTATTAGACGAACACGATGTTCCACGAAGGAATCTCCCAGAACTGCTCCGTATCCTTACCGAACACTACACCACACTCTACACCTCTCACAGCACTGAGCAGATAGACCTGAACTCCTGCCTCGATGATACTGCAATCGCATGGCTTGGCCCTTCCCAACAGAAATTCCTCCATCATGAATTAGAACTGGACGAAATAACTGACGCTATCATGTCCATGAAATCGGGTAAGGCACCAGGATCCGATGGATTGCCGATAGATTTTTATAAAGCCTATATTCATTTGCTGGCCCCCGATCTCAAAATGAGTAGATTATACTGCCCTGGAGGAAGGCATACTACCTTCTACTATGCGTGAGGCCTTGATCACCTCTCTGCTGAAACCGGGTAAAGACCCCGAACATTGCGATTCATATAGGCCTCTATCTTTATTGAACGCGGATGTTAAAATCTTAGCGAAAGTACTTGCAACACGTCTGAACCTCCTGATGGAACGGCTGGTCCTGCCGGATCAAGCTGGGTTCGTACCCAATCGTGCGACTTCCCATAACTTGCGAACACTACAAGCAGTATTGCAAGACATTGACCCCAGATGTGAAGCGGCTGCTATCTTTCTAGACGCCACAAAGGCGTTCAATTCATTGGAATGGGACTACCTATTGAAGCTGATGGAACGCATGGGGACCCCCTTCAATTTCCTTGACTGAATCCGGCTAATTTATCACCAACCCCAGGCGAGGGTGTTACTGAATGGATCCCGCTAGGCTCCCTTTGAGATCCGAAGGGGTACTCGCCAGGGATGCCCGCTGTCCCCGGTTCTTTTTGCGATTGCCATAGAGCCCCTAGCAGCAAAACTTAGGCAACATCACAATCATCGCTCCCTTATATACCCGGAACGGCAATTGCTTATTGCGCTGTATGCAGACGACATGACTATTTATGTCCATAAACCCCGGGACAATCTAAACCCTATTTTGCGAGAGGTCACCCGTTTTGGTGGAATCTCGGGGATACAAATAAACTGGGCCAAATCAGCCTTGTTCCCCCTTACTGATCGCACTCTACAATTCCCACTGGACTATCCATTGGTCTGGGAAACAGAAGAAATAAAATACCTCGGTATCAAAGTGTCGAGAGACAGCGAGGCCCTCATCAGGGCTAATTACGGTACCGTCATGGACAAACTGGCAGACAACGTCACCAAATGGATCCATCTCCCGCTGTCCATGGCAGGTCGCATCTCCTTGATCAAGATGGTGGTTCTCCCCAAACTATTGTATCTTTTTACCAACATTCCGTACAGCCCGGGCCCGCATTTTTTTCGTACTCTGAATTCTCAAATGTCAAGACTAATTCGGGGTGGGAAGCAGGCCAGGATAAGCCTGCAGACGCTTATGTTGCCTTACCACCAGGGGGGTTTCGAGGTTCCTAATTTTAAACTCTATTATGACTGCGCTCAGGGTCACTTCGCAGCCTACTGGCTCCATCCGCCGCCCTTCATGGCGCACCTTGCCGTGGAGGATGGCTACATGAGGCCCGTGCAACCCTCAGGCTACTTGTACATGGAAGTCCGGGCGGCGGAGCGAGACCCCACCACAGTAGACTGCACTGTACGTGCTTGGCAGCGCATAGCTGAAGCGATGGGAGCCTCACTCTTGTACTCGCCGTGTATGACCTTGGCACATGACCCTAGGCTGAGTGTTACGTGCGAGAAATTAGACGTAAAATGCTAACGAGACTTGCGTACCACACTTGGGGGGGATCTATACTTGCAGGGCCAATTCCGCACGTCAGATTAATTTTTCGGTGACACTTTCCCCTCCTTGATGGACACATTTCTTTACACGCGCCTAAGGCAGAATATCAGAACAGTCACTCCAGACTTCCCGACTGAACCAGACACCGTAGCGCCTCTGCATGCACTTCTACAGACGGACACTCCAAGGCATATAGTGTCCATGCTATATAAACATGTACAAAACGCCCCTACACCCCCCCTCCTGAAGGCACAAGCAGACTGGGACAGGGAATTCGTTACCCCGCTGACGGATGATCAGTGGGAGGAGAGCTGCTCTCACACTAATGCAGTGACAGGCAATGCACGCCTCAGATTGGTACATTTCAAATTTTTGCACCGACTTTACTATACACCGGCCAAACTGTACCGCTTTCGCTTCCGAGATAATGACCGCTGCCTTCGCTGTCGAAGCGAGGGGGCTGATTTCATACATCTGGCATGGTCCTGCCATGCAGTAGCAGCATACTGGGACGAGGTATTCGCTGCCCTGTCAGACATGCTTGGCACTGTCGTAGCTCCATGCCCCAAAATCGCATTGCTGGGTCAGTCATGCACGACGGTGAAAACCAACCGGAAATTCCTGGCGCTGAGCCTGTTGCTAGAGAAACGCCACGTGGCATGCAGGTGGGGGCGGGGGAGAGCACCCAAGTTTAAGACATGGTTAAACACTATGGCCACATGGCAAGAGCAAATACATAACTATTCCGAGCTGCTGCCGCACAAATCAAGACCCAAGGACCTCTGGGGACCCCTTACTTCCTACCTACATCGCATACAAGATGAAGCGCCATCTGTGGGAGGGGACACTGTTGAGACAGAAATGGACGACCCTTCTGCGCCTCCCTGCCCCGATCAGGACCCCCAAGTGTAGCCGACTTGTTGTAACTTTATACCACAGGGGCTCTGCTCTTCTTTCGAGGTGACGTAGTTACACTCACTAGGGACAGGCGAGACCTGTCACAGGGTTATTTTTTGTTTTTATCACCATACTACAGCTCTAGGCACGTTCAGGAGTCAAGTATATACAGCGTATATCAGGTATACTGATCCAAGACATGTACGGTCACCCTATTCCGTGGTAGTATACATGGCATGACAATTAGGGTAGGAGGCCCAAGTTCGAGTTTATGGTCACTTATATAGGCATAACCCCCCTAGAAAATGTACCCTGGCTAAATTAGTGTGGGAACACTGCTATTTTAACGTTTGTAGTTTATGTCACTATTGTGAATGTTCCTCACTTCCACACTAGAAGTTCCTACGCTCCACATACAATGTATGGTGGACGCAATGTGGGGGGGGGGGTAATATGTTCAATGGGATGTTATACCGTTCATGGTTTGGTTATGAAGAAATTGAAACCTCATGCACACTCTGCTTAACTACATTTGCAACTAAAATGATCATACAAGGCTTACTCACATTGCTCTCGCCAGACTATAACTCGGCCGGCCCAGATGGGTTGTAGGCGGCATGCTGTGTTAGCTAAAAGATCCTTGTCAGACATAAAAATGTATTTATGACACGAGTTGCTGCCGGCCTGGCTCAGGTTGTAGGCACCGAGCTGTGTACCCATAACTTGTCAATAAAGGTTTTGAAAAAAAATAAAAAAAAATAAAAAATAGTGTCTTAAGGGTCAGTAGCAGCAGAGGACAGCTATGTATAGACTTGAATGGAAAGGACAGAAGGAATGTCACCAAATTGAGGACCCTTTGGTGCATGACAAAAGGGGTATGAGGGAACAAATTACTTGAGCATTGAGGGCTAATCTGGTAGCTGCCAAAAAAAAGGCTGAGATGGCAAAAGATAAACTTTAATGGTGCCCAAAGCAAGGCGTTGCAGGGCTAACACCAGCAAAAACAATAGCACCTCCAAAAAAAGAGGTTGAAAGTGGATTAATGTTACAGGAGAAACACCAAGCCCCAAATTTGGACCAATGACAGACATACATAGTTTTTTGTTAAGGCATGCCTGGCTGTCAGGATGACATCACAGATCTCGGGAGGAAGATCAAAAGCTTTCAACTGTCATCTCTCAATCTCCATACATGAAGGTGGAGCATGTGCAGGTTCGGATGTAGAATTCTGCAACATGAGGTCGTCCTGAATGGGCAGACTGATCAGAGGACAGATGACCATACTCAGGAATTTAGGATCCATACTTTCCTTGCTCAGCCTGAAGCCACATGGTTAACTTGGGCCAAGTCTGTCCTGATCTTGAGAACCCGGGCACGAGTGGCATCGGCAGAAAGACAGTCAGGAGTATTGGGTTCCAGCTTAATCAGAATGCGTCTCTGAGTGAGAGCCGCTTTGGAAATTTCAACAAGCAGAAGTGCTGAAATCGAGCCAAGGTTCTCCCCATACACGGAAGAAACCTTGTGCCACCTCTGGATATACACGCCAATCATGATCCACACGTTGAGTTTGCCCGCCCTAGCATTTAGAGATCCCACTTTGTGCTGCAAATCCAAGGAGATGTCTTAGCAATCCAGCCCAGTACAGAGGCACAAAGCCTCCTGGCACAAGGTCCACAACCCCACCCTGCTTGTTGCAGTACCACATGGCAGTAAAGTTGTCAGTGAACACCTGAACCAGCCTTCCCTTGATGGACTGGCGGAAGGCTTTTAACGCCAAGGAAATTGCTTGCAGTTCCAGAAGGTTTATGTGGAGCTTCTTTTCTGCTGGAGACCAGAGGCTACTGATCTCCATCTCCCCCATAAGGCCTCCCCATCCCAGGAATGATGCATCAGTCACCGCCATCAATTCGGGGTGGGGAAGGGAGTGGAGTCTACAGTGGACCCAATCACCATTCAACAATCACCACTGCAGATTTTTTGCAGTATTGTCTTTAAGCTGGAACAGATGGGAAAGATTCCACTGATGCTGTGCCACTGGGACTTCAGATCCCACTGCAGGGTCCACATATGTCATCTGGCATGATTCACCAGCAGGATGTGTGAGATCATCAATTCCAGAAGCTTCAGAATCAGTCTCACCGAAATCCAACACTGAGGCTGAACCATGGGGATAATAGCCCAACCACTCTTGGAGGATAAGTGCAAAACTGCACCATGTCCAGAAAGGCTATAATGAAAGGGAGCTTCTGACTGAGAAAAAGAGTCAGGTGTGACTACGTCAGGTTGATAGTGAACTCTAGCAAATGCACATTCACTGTAGTCTGGAGGTGAAAGGTGACTCCATGGGGGCATGCCCACCTTCAACAGCCAGGCATCAAAGTAGGGGAAGACTTGAACACCTGACTTCCTCAGATGAGCTGCAACAACCACCAACGCTTTCATGAACACCGAGGGGCACTGATGCGGCGAAAGGTAAGCACAGCTAACTGGAAATGCTCCTGGCCCACCATGAACCACAGGATGGGGATGTGGAAATTTGCGTCCTGGAGGTCTAACGCTACCATCCAGTCTCTGCAGTCCAAGGCAGACAGGACGTGAGCCAAAGTAAGTATCTTTAATTTATCTTTCCATAGAAAAGCATTGAGAAGGCGAAGATCAAGGACTGAACGGTGGCCTTAGTCTTTGTTTGGTGCCACAAGTAGCGGAAATAACAACCATACCCTACTTCTGATCCAGTCACCCTCTTGATGGCCCCTTTGTCCAGCAGAGCCTGCACTTTGATGGAGCAAGGATAGATGATCCTATATCAGCCATTCTGGGAATGGTGGCAAGGGTGTAACTCCTCTGCATAATTTGAGGCAGCCACTTGTCTGAGGTTGTTGCTTGCCAGTGGGACAGGTGGTGCCCGATACTGCCCCCAATGGGATGGGTGTGCTGCGTTGAGAACCCACTTGTAGGAGAGTAGAGTCTGCTTCCTATGGTCACCCCCACTTTTTGCTCCGATTCACTGGTTTTTCGACTCTAGTGTGACTGTGGGCCTGCTAATCAGACCCACAGCCCAGCGGTTCCCTCTCTAAATTCATACCATGTACTTTAGGTACATATCCAATTGGGTATTGGGTCGCCTTGTGAGCCCCTGTATAGTGTACCATAGGTACCCAGGGCATAGGTGCATCCAAGGCCTACCAGGGGCTGCAGCATGTATTATGCCACCCCTGGGTGGCCATCCAAACTGACACAACTGGCTGATCAGTCATCTGGGGCAAGGTTGTGTAATCACCCCTTGCTTAGGTATAGTATTCCTATACCTACCATTATATATAGATGCATATATACCTATAAGTCACTCCTATGGCAGGCCTTAAGAATCCTGGATGCAGAGTGCTTGGTTTTATGTGAGATGGTGCTCTAGCATGAGCTGAGCCCCTCTGCAGCTTTCGGAACCATGTCCTTCTAGCTGTTCTATGATATAGCCATACCATATACTCTTAAGTGCATTATAATCCTCGCTGTTAATGCTGACTTTGGTTTGGCTTTATCAAAACATGTTGTGTAAGGTGTCATACGCTTTGGAATACTACCCCCCCCCCCTGCCAGTTCTGGCGGCGGGGGTAGCATTCCACCCTTCTAGAGGGAGAAGACATGTAGTTGTAGCTTTACCCGGTTGAAGTTAAACAGAGCCTCAGCATCACAAAATGGATGCTGCTGCCACAGACACAAGTCTGACCTCCTCCTGCTGCTGGACGAAACTCCGGCAGGGGAGGCCTGGACAATAGGTTTCCTGCCTTGGGAGGTGCGAATGAAATGAGACATTGCCTGGGGCACACAAGGTGCCCCATGCATGCCCGGTTCACCGGTTCAAACCAGTTGCTGGAGCACTCCAGCCCCAGCTCTGGAGCAAAACTGGACAAAGGGAAAGGGGTGTAACCACCCCCATCCCTGGTCCCACCCATAGGAGGGACCTAGCAGGTAATCCAGCCCCTCAAATCAGTATATAGGTAGGAGCTGAGTCTAGAGACTTTAGATTATCCTGAACTGAAACTCTGAAACGAAACTCTGGACCTTCGACATTCTACTGCAACTAGAAGACTGAAGAATCTCCCTTGTGGTCAAGGAGTGACCACCCTGTGCAAACAGGCACCACCAGTAACTTGCCAGTTTGCTTTGTCGACGCTCCTGACGAAACCAGACGACCTAGCGATGCAGCCTCTGGACTTCCAGACTTCTGACTCCGACCCACATCCACAGCAAAGCTGAGACCCGTGGCGGACACAAGAGACGTGGGACCGGACATCCTGCAGTACCTGCTTTTTGCTAACTGTGCAGCTTCTGAGGAGTCCTCGAAGTTGTGCATTGGGGTTTGAGAAGCCCCAACCCCGAGCAGTAAGTGCACCGTAGCTCAGCCCTCCACGAGTGCCGCGTGGGGCCTGTGCCTGCATTTCTCCTCGGCACGTCTTCGCGGTTGCTAGCCCGTTGGCTAGTGGTGCTCCTAAAGACACCATTTTGAATCAACACCGCTTGCCTGGTTGCTCTGGGCTTGCTCCTGCTTTCCTGGAAAGGGGAAGCTCCCCAGACCTTGCTGGTCTGAACAGAAGCTAATCTTCCCTTCCTGCGTGGGTTGCCTTTGCCAAGGCTTGTTGACTCCAATCCGGAAGCCGACACCGCCAACAGCGAGATCCTTCGTGGGACAGTGTGTATCCAGCTCCTGGTCGTCGTCGACGCCTCCTGGTCCACGTGGCTGCAGAGTCAAGCATCACCTCATCACCTGACTGCATCTCGACATCGCCTGGTTCCTTCCTGGTCACTGGCTAGTGACCCAGACTCTGTCCCCTCTGCTTTCAGGTTCTTCACTTCTCCAATCCACCCTTGCATCCACCCGGACATCTTCCTCCTGGTCGCCTGCAGCATCTTCTTGCAGCTCTCCATAGGATTGAACGCTGAAACCCGACACAACTTCACACCTATGCACCCGGCTTCGCTGGGTGAGGTAACTCGAGTACTCAGGTGCTCCCGTGGGTAACAACTATCCAAGTGTCCTAGTTTAATTCGGAAGTGTCCCAAATCAATTATTTTGTGACATTTACGATCCCATTGACTTTCTATGGTAACAAGCGTGTGTGTTTAGACACTGCACACGCATCCTGTGGGTCTCCTACTTCCAGTCCTTTAGTTGATCAGTGTAGCCCCAGCGATTTCCTAGGCCTACACACCTTTCTTGAAGTGGTTCTTATACCACTTCTTTAGTATATGGTTCGTGAGGCCCCTAGGGCAGAATTGTAATTGTGCAACTTATAGTATGCTTATTGAGTAACGTGTGCTGTATCTCGAACTCTGACCTCATAAAGAGTGCAGAGGGGTTGTGTTAGTAATAAATACATATATATTTGATATATACCTTGTGTGGTGTCCTTTCATTTGGTATTCAAGGGGTTGTTATTGGTAAAACAATTGGCTTCACCTGCTCTCTGGAGTTTTAGCCTAAGACTGCTTTGTCCATGCTACCACTAGGATAGCTGGTCTATAAGGTTGACTTTACAACCATCACCATAAGGGTTGTTTGGACTGGTAAAAGGTGCTCACTAGAATAGTGAACATCATATACCAGGCCAACTTCTCACACCACTAACGAGGTTTGGAGGTTGCGACAGTCAGAGGGGCAGGTGACTCCACAGTGCACTCAGTGTGGGCCCCATGTTGCCCAAGATCCACGTCCCCAGCCCTGAAATGACTGGAAAGCTTGCTGGACTGGGGGCTTAAAGTTGATATTGAGGACGCCCATGAGAGCCCCGGATATGGCCCCAGAAGACACTAAAGGACTGTTCCTGTTGCTGAGAACCTAAGTAAAGGCCAAGGGCTCTTGTGGTGACCCGGCTCTCTTTGAAAGGCTCAAGCGCCATGTCAGCGCCATGTCAGCCTGGTCACCAAAAAGGTGGGAGCCGTCAAAGGGCATGACAATCAGAGACATCCTCTGAAAACCCAGTCAACCTCAACTAGGTGTGCAAAGTGCCACTGTAGAGGCCATGACGCTGCCTAGTGAGTCAGTGGTGTCTAATGGTGACCTTCACTGAACCCCCACCATCAACCAATACCTGGTTCAGAATGGCCTGGCCCTCTTTGGGAAGCATGGGCAGCCTCTGAGCAACTGAATCCCACAACGCACGAGTGTATCAGCCCCAAGAGACATGCAGTATTCGCCGGTCGCAAAGCAAATGTGGTTAAAGAAAAGATCCGCTTTCTAAAGTTATCCAGCCACTTTGATTCCCTACCTAGTGGGAAGTCGAAAATGCACACTTTGGCTGTTGAGGCCCGCAACACTAGGCTCATGGGAGAAGGATGTTGGGAAAAGGTCTGTAGGGGTGGTGTTGTATGGCGTTTTAGATTCCGAATGGATTTTCCCGATTCATGCCCTTATATTAGGTACAATTCACATTGCCCATATATAGGCATAGAAATCAAGCCCTTATTTAGGCATATCCCATGCTACCCAAATACAGGCATGGCTACTTTCCACCCGTTCACCAAACATCACTACGATTTCTTGGAAAACCAGACTCTTAAGCAGAAGGGACTTCCCCCAGCCTGGATATTGATTTCTCCAAGAACTGATTTATTATGCATGAACAACTATTCCTTAGGGGTTCATTCATGACGTTCATATGCCCGCCTTTACGTCAAAGATGGCATTCCTAAACACCTTCAAGGTATAAATATACCTTCACTTGCTATGGCAAAGCACACTGTGGTTCGGTGCAGTTAGACGACCTACTTGCACGACGCAGCTCGCTACAGCAAGTGCCGAAGGAAGCCGACTCTCCAGCTGACGCACTGATCAGGAATCTGCCCTCCTCCGCCGAGAAATCCAGCTCTAGTGTCCGACTTCCCTTGCAGGGTGTTGGGAAATCGAGTCCGAGACTGGGATACCAGACCTCCTTCATTCTAAAGGTATGGAGCTGATTAGAACCTAGAGAAACCTTTGGCAGATCTTGGCAAAACTAAACCTATGCTAAAGACCATACTTACTTCTTCCCTCGTACTAGACTTAGGTTAGGTACATTGGGATAGGTGTATTTTAGAAGCACCAGTTGAGTATTTTAGCCTGTGTTATTTAGGTATGTATTTTTTTATGGCTTAGAAACCATACAATGCTATTACAGTATTATTTTATATTACTGTTTACGCTGTACGCATTATACTTTGCATTCTGTCTAACGATTGGAGCAGTTCACCTCTTTTGCATGAGAAAGAAGACTGTTCAATAAACCTTTTATTGAAACGCCCATCTCTCTATTTCTGTGCACCATCTGTAGAAACGAAGCATACACGATTGACTTGAGAAGGAGTAGTTTCTGTCCTGTAACTCCAGTTCTGTAGTAGGGGTATCTCTGTTATAGTCATAATCTAGTGAATAGTCCCGCTAATGAGCGTGGACCCCGGAGCAATCAAAAATAATCTCTTAAGCTGTCTAAAAATGCAAACCTGCAAAGACACTTAAGAGAGATTTTAAAGACATATAATGCAGCCTATATCCACAGGCTACACTGTCCAGCACTTCAACTAGACATTCCACATTCCACTAAAACCACAACCAGCCCAGCTTGTCAAGTTTTCTTCACAGAGAAAACTTCCCCTTTTACCAGTAAAGCCTCAGGAATGATAGAGAGGAAGGGGAGGACAGACAAGCCCCATAGGCTGCCATTATGTGGCTCAAAAAGGGATACCGTGCCTTTAAGAAAACTTTCTAGAACTTTCTCAGTATCCCAGAATGCTCAGCAGGTCCCATTTACTTTCAGTTCTTTTTGAAGACGTAAAACGCCAGACCTGTAGCATTCCGAACATAAATATTGGTCTCCACCGGGGAGGAGGGCGGGCGCTTATGACTATAACAGAGATACCCCTACTACAGAACTGGAGTTACAGGACAGAAACTACTCCTTCTGTAGTAGGGGATCTCTGTGTATAGTCATAATCTAGTGAATAGAATGGCAAGCCCATCCCCACACAAAAGAGGCGATGGAGAGAAAGAGTACAACACCACTACTGTGCGAATAGATTTCGCAGCAAAGCCTGTCCAACCTGAGCATCTGCCCTGGCATCAGAGTCCAGACAGTAATGCTTAGCAAAGGTATGGACCGACTTCCACGTGGCGGCCCTGCAGATTTCTGCAATGGGAACATTACGTAGCAAAGCAGTCGTAGCCGCTTTGCCCCTGGTGGAATGAGCTTTAGGTTTACCCCCTATGGTCTTATTAGCCTTTTGATAACAATTGTATACAGGACACAATCCACCTCGAAATGGACTGTTTAGAGGTGGCAAGACCTGTCCTGACTGACCCATAATTGATAAACATTTGGTCTGATCTACGAATATCTTTGGTTTTATCCAGATAAAATTTCAACACCCTCCTGACATCCAGGGAATGTAGAGACCTTTCCGCTGGAGAGGAAGGATTCTGAAAAAACGTAGGCAAAGTTATGGTCTGGTTAACATGGAAATCAGAAATAACCTTAGGAAGAAATTTAGGGTGAGTACGCATAACAACCTTAGCAGCATGAAATACAGTATAAGGTTCTTGGCAACACAACGCCTGAATTTCACTCACCCTGCGGGCCGATGTAATAGCCACGAGGAACGCCGCCTTCCAGGACAGGTGCTTCAACTAAGCCTTATGAATAGGTTCAAAAGGTTCCTTCATCAATCTGGACAGCACCACATTCAACTCCCATGAAGGCGAAGGAAGCCGGACAGGAGAAAACACTTTCTCAAGCCTTCCAAAAAATCTTTGATCACAGGGATCTGGAAGAAGGAGGTCTGTGAAGGGCATTTCCTGTAGGCAGTAAGCGCAGCTAGATGAACCTTAATGGAATGACAATTAAGGCCAGACTGCGCCAAATGTAAAAGGTATGGAAGGATGACGTCTTCCTTACATGTCGTCGGGTCATAGTTCTTGGACTTGCACCAGATGCAAAATCTCTTCCACTTGTACGCGTAAGATGTCCTAGTGGAAGGTCTCTTGGCCTCCTTCAGTATGTCCATACAATCTGCAAGGAGATTCAAATGGCCATATTGCACTATCTCAGGAGTCATGCCGCCAAACTCAAAGACGAGAGATTGGGGTGCACCATCTGCCCCCCCGAACTTCGTGAGAAGGTCCTGCCGGCACGGCAGCCGAATGTGAGGAAGGAGGGACCGGTGAAGCAGGTCCGTGAACCACCACTGTCTGGGCCATTCCGGGGCAATCAGGATCATCTGCGCCCTGGACTGGGCTAGTTTGATGAGCACCGCCGGAATCAGGGGAATGGGTGGAAAAGCGTACAGAAAGCTGTTCGACCAGTCGATCCATAGCGCATTCCCCAGCGTTCCCTGCTGGTAGTACCTGGATGCGAAGTTTCGGCATTTGCTGTTTTCGGGTGTGGTGAACAGATCCACGTCTGGCGTGCCCCACCTGTCGAAGACGTCTCCGAGTACTCCGTCGTCTATGACCCATTCGTGGTTTTCCTGGATCAGCCTGCTCAGTGAGTCCGCCTGAACATTCTGCACACCTGGCAGATGAGTAGCCGTTATCGTCAGTCCTCTGGCAAGAAGCCAGCGCCAGATCGCCTGCGCCTCCTGTGACAGGGTGCGTGATCTCGAGCCCCCCTGCTTGTTGAGGTAATACATCGTGGTCGTACTGTCTGTCTGTACAAGCAGAGAGTTGGTCTGGAAGGACGGATAAAAGGCCTTCAGTGCCAAGTGAACCGCTCTGAGTTCCAGGAAATTGATATGATACGTGGACTCCGTCGGGGACTACGTTCCTTGTATCTGTAACTCTCCAGAATGCGCTCCCCAGCCGTGGAGAGAAGCATCCGTCACGATCGTCTGAGTGGGAATGTCCTTGTGGAAGGGAACCCCTTTGAGGAGAGTCTCCGCTGAACACCACCATTTCAGAGACTGTAGAGCATGCAGAGACAGTCTTATCCGGTCGTCCTAGTGGCCTCTCCTCTGGTCCCACTGATCCTCCAGACACTCCTACAGCGGTCTCATGTGAAGCTGTGCGTGTGGAAGATACAGGAGGCTATCGATCCTAGTAGAGAAGACACCGTCCTCACTGTCGTAGATGGAGCGGCCATAAGAGCCTGAGCCTGAGCCTTCCGAAGGAGTGATAAACGTCTTTCCTCGGAAGGAGACACGCTTGCAGACAGCGTATTGATGGTGGCTCCCAAGTACTGTAGGCATTGGACCGGAGTCGGGACAGACTTGGACATGTTGATGTGCAACCCCAGCTAGTTCAAGAGAACGGACGTCTTCTGGAAGTGCACTTGCGCTTCCGAGAAGGAGGATGCCTTGATCAACCAATCGTCCAGGTACGGGTAGACAAACACCTTGTTCTTTCTCAGGTGTGCCGCTACCATTGCCATGCATTTGGAAAACGTCCGGGGCGCTGACTTCAGCCCGAACGGCAACACTGTGTATTGATAGTGATTGGCGCCGACTTGGAATCGCAGGAAATTCCGGTGTTTCTGTGCAATGGGCACGTGGAAGTACGCATCCTGTAGGTCTATCGCGCTCAGCCAGTCTTCCCTTTGCAACGGAGGATAAATCTGGTGCAAAGACAGCATGCGAAACTTTTCTCTGCGAATCCACTTGTTTGCTTGTCGCAAATCCAGAATAGGCCTGAACTCGTTCTTGTCCTTTTTTCGGACTAGAAAGAACCGCGAGTACAGACCTCTTCCCCTTTGGGACAGAGGAACGTCTTCTATCGCCCGTTTTCTTAACAGGATATCGGCCTCCGCCTGGAGCTCGCGCAGCTGAAACTGCGAGCAAACCGGTGGAATTGCTGGAGGCGGGCTAGTGAACCGAAGACTGTATCCATTGCAAACAATATTCAGCACCCACTTGTCCTGAGTAATTTTTCTCCACACTGCCAGAAAATATTGAACGCTTCACCCCAACCGGATTGGGTAACGGATGACGGGGAAGTAACCGTTCAGGGCCTAGACCCGGCCGGGCCTTTGGTCGCGGTGGCAGACTGCTGACCACCCCTGCCCCTCTGACGTTTCTGGAAGGGCTTCCTCTGGAACTGATGCTGATGTTGCTGCTGTCCAGACTGTTGACCTCGCCCTCTGCCCTGCGCCCCGTACCGTCTTTGGAACGGGCGGTAGTTCTTCTTCTGGTCCTTGGGCTTCTCCAAGCCCACCGCCGTCAGAGTCTCGGCCTCTGCCTTCATGCGGGCCATCTCATTGTCGGCGTGTTTACCGAATAGAGTCTCGCCCGAGAAGGGCAGGTTGGCCACCCTCTGCTGGGCCTCAGGCTTCAGGGATGTCAATCTGAGCCAAGCGTGGCGTTTCTGATTAACTCCATGGCAGTACCCGTGGGCTGCCAGGAGCGACGAGTCTGCCGCAGCACTGATCAGCTGGTTCGACACCAGCAACCCCTCATTCAGGATCTCCATAAAATCCTCCTTCTTGTCCCGTGGGAGGAGGTCGGCGAACTGTTGGAGGGACTCCCAAAGCGCCCGGTCATAGCGCCCCAACAGCGCAGATGCGCTGGCAGCTTTCATAGAGGTAGCGGCCGTCCCGCACACCTTCCTGCCCGCCGAGTCCAACCAGCGACTCTCCTTGTCCGGAGGCACATTGGAGGACGGGGTGGTGGCGTGTTGCTTCCTTGCCGCCGTCACAATGACGGAATCCGGAGGTGGATCCATTCGGAGGAAAGCTGGGTCCGCATCCGGCGCCTTATACTTCTTTTGCAGCCTGGAGGGAGCTGCCTTCGTCACCGCCGGAGTGAGGAAGAGCTCTAAAGCGGGTTCCACTAAGCCAGGCACCAAAGGCAACAGAGGTCTCGATAGGTGCTTCTTACGAAAGTCGTAGGCGTGGGCACTGTCAGTTTGATGCCCAGCTAACTCGCACCTCTCAACAAGACCTCCTGAAAGGAGACCACGTCGTCCACAGGGGACACCCTTGTCCGAGGGGATCCTGACAGAGTTGGTGAATAATCCCTTACGTTGGACGACTCCGTGCTGTACCGAGAACGACCCCTCCTATGGCATTGTCTCGATCTCGTCGATGAGCGACGGCGACTCCTGGTTCTCCCTCTCCGTCCGGAGCGAGATCTGGGCCTCCTGGCCTTGGACGTTCAGCGGGTTCTTGCGGCGGCACCTGCGGTTTTGCGGGCGCCTTCGGCGGAACCTGCAGTGATGGCCTGATCGGGGACCTCGGCCGAGGTGCCCCCTTAGGCGACGTAGGGAAGTGCGTCAGCGAGACCGACCTTGGAGGCCGTGGCGGTGCATGTGGAGGCACAGGAGGAGGAGGTGGCGGAGAAGTGCGCGGAGGCGGCTCCTTCGGCAGTGGAGGAGGAGGAGTAACTGACTTTGGCTTGGGAGGAGAGTTCACCACAGAGTACACCGAGCCCGGTGACACCCTAGTCTTCTTCCTCGGCGTAGGAGACCGAGAGGCAGCGCCCCCTGTCGGTGACCAACGTCGCCGTCGTGCCCCTGAGGACCTGGAAGGACTCCTGGCTCCAGAACGCCTCCAGGAGGGTGATCTCTTCCTCTTCGGCGTCAAATGCCGCTTCGGCATCGAAGAACGCCTCCTTGACGCCAACGAACGTCGTCTCGACGTCGAAGACCTATGCCTTGATGGCGGGCTTCGCCGCCTCGACGCTGAAGATCTGGGCCTCGACGTCGAACGCCTCCTTCTCGACGCTGAACGCCGGGTCGACGTCGAGGGTGAACGGCGGTGTCGCCTCGACGGCGAGCGCCTAGTCGACGCCAAGGGTGAACAGCGGTGTCGCCTCGACGGCGAGCGCCGACGCCGTCTGGAATCATCACGACGTCGATGATGATGACAAAGAAGAGGACGTCTTCGGCGGCGACCTCGACGGCGGTCTCGTCAGTCCCCTCGATGCCGAACGTCGACGTCGTCTCGACCCAGAGCCCTGGGGAGAAGGGGAGCAGATCGCCGTCATGCCTCTCGACGCCGTCATCGATGGTGTCGACGGAGAACGTCGACGCTTTCTGCCCTTCTTGACGCTGGGGAGCCCCCCAGAGGCCTCAGCATGGGCAGAGTAAGCAGATCCAGCCTGCCCAGACCCACCTTGACTCTGCAGCCTTCTTTCATCCAGTCCTTGAAGCCTGATCTTCTTTCTCTCTCTCAGGGTCCTGGAGGAGAAGGTCTGGCAAATCTCACACTTCTCAGGGAGATGAGTAGAAGGAAGGCACAGGATACACACAGAGTGTGGGTCCGACTTGGCCTTCTTCCTCGAGTACTCCGGGCATTTATCAAATAATGCAGGCATTTTTGATAAAAAGAACTGCACAGAACACTAGAAGAGGGCACCAAAATATTTCGAATGTAGACACTCACACACTTTAAAAGTGCAAAAAATTCTATAATAAACCCAAAAAAGGAGAGCTCAATGCTCCAGGGTCCTGCTAGCAGGAGCCGGAAAAAAGAACTGAAAGTAAATGGGACCTGCTGAGCATTCTGGGATACTGAGAAAGTTCTAGAAAGTTTTCTTAAAGGCACGGTATCCCTTTTTGAGCCAAATAATGGCAGCCTATGGGGCTTGTCTGTCCTCCCCTTCCTCTCTATCATTCCTGAGGCTTTACTGGTAAAAGGGGAAGTTTTCTCTGTGAAGAAAACTTAACAAGCTGGGCTGGTTGTGGTTTTGGTGGAATGTGGAATGTCTAACCAAGGCTAACCAAATGTGGGTCAGAGATGATCACGGTCTGACATTCTTCACACAGTTTAAGCCCTGTTGGTTTGTTGGGCAACATCTCGCTAGCACACTGGGAGCAAAACTAAAAAGATATATTTTTTTTTTATAAAAGAGTCGACAAAAAGTTAAATAATTTGGTCAAAACAGGACAGAGGTAGTTCTGCGAATCTGCGATGCTGGTGTGGAAAGAAATAAACTCATGTCGGCGCGATGGGTTGGCGTCTATATAGAGGCCGCAGACAAAGTCAATGCGGAGCACCCAAACACCATCTACCAGCGCACAGAAGTACTGCTCAAGATTTTCTGGATTCAGTCCAACACCTGGGCAATATTCCAAGGTGAGGAATTTGTGGTTAGAAGTTTCTTCCAGAATTGGAGCTCAAGAAAGGCCCTCTAGACTAAGCGCACTACATCCAAATCCACATAACCACTCCTAACTAACCCTTTATTAGCAAGAGTGTTAGTCATAACGGCATCTACAGTAGGTTGCAAAGAAGTAATCATCTTCGATAGGGTCTGCCAATTATTGATCCTCTGTCGTTTAGGAGCATCTAGGGACCGTTTCAATCTCCTTCTTTACATCCATGTTAGAACAGGAAGAGAGAAAAGCTTGATATGCCAGTGATTTTTCTAAGAGGTCAAAGTTGAACCCTCTTTCAGAGCTGCTTTCTTATTTTTCTGAGGATTGAAGAGAAAATTGGTCAAAGTAATACCCTTACTGCCAGCACTACCAGTACTGACTCGCACCACTGAATGATGTGGTATCAAGGCAGGATCTCCCACTGTGCATCTTTAACAGCCCGCCATCCTGAAAACCCCAAAGGACAGCAGACAACCAGGGCCTGGGCAAGAAGTGAGTTAGGAGAACATAACGCACCAATTCTATGAGGGAGCCCAAGCACTTAATCCCACTCGACACAGAGCAGGATTCGGGCCTAGAATGAAGCAACCATTAACCAAGCAATCATCAAGAGACAACTCATTCAGTAATCTAAGTGACAACAGGAGCAGATGCATGAGGAGGGTGCGAGCCATGTAAGTGCTTGAAATCAGCTTTATACTATGAGCAATAGAAGAGCAGGCATTGTGGCGTAAAATCCTATTTGCGTTTTAACGAAACACTCCTCTCTCCTCCAAGGTGATGTTGCTTTAGTATGCTGCTGCCATTTTGCACCTACCCACATCACAAATTAGCAATATTTCTTTTTTCTATTACAAACTACAACAGAACATTCAAGTGAATAGTATGTGGATTCTGCTTGTCCTCGAATACAGCACTGAAATTCAATGTAGGAAAAGATTGCTTTAAGAGCAACTAGAAAGATGTTTGAATATGGGTGTACGAGTTTCAGAATGGAACACTGCTAATCACCGACAATTAATGGGGATAATTCATACATTTCAAAAGAGAGTGGGGCAGACCATCCTATAAATTATAAATCACAGCTCCCAACTGGGATTATTCCTGCTTGTTTCCTGAAAGGGCAAATTGTTGTGTTGGTCTGAAGACCGCGCTTGAAACCTTCATTAACGGTCAGTCATGAGAGGAAGGCTGTCAGGAGCCAACGCTTTAGAGGTAGTTGGTGGTGGGGAGAACAATGTTTTTC
Organism: Lissotriton helveticus; assembly: GCF_964261635.1. Classification (NCBI taxonomy): domain Eukaryota; kingdom Metazoa; phylum Chordata; class Amphibia; order Caudata; family Salamandridae; genus Lissotriton; species Lissotriton helveticus. Next base: position 1,052,932,315 of record NC_136063.1, on the reverse strand, counting down.
TCCATTTCGTTTATGTATTTAGGTCCCCCCTCCTTTAGCTTTCCCACATCCCCCTTTCTTATCCCTTCCAGTTTTCCTTCACTTTCTGTCCCATTTTATGCCCAGAGTTCTCGACTTATTGGTTCATTGTGATATGTACACAATAGTACCTATTTGACCCTAGATTTCATGTTTATGTTCTTGGTATCAATAAAAAGTTTCAAACCATGCAATCCTTACTTGAGTCACTGCAAGTGGATCTCCTACTTGGAACCAAAGGAAAACTGAGGCCCAACCTGGCCTGGGAAAAAGAGACCCTTGTCTTCAGCTCGGTCTTGAACACCTGGGCACTATTCTCAAGAACTCGAAGAGTAGTTTACTGTTTGTAGCCCACAGGGACATTTGTAATGAACATCTAGAGAAAATGCTTCCTGAAATAATCAGCATCAAGAGTTCTGGATCCTGGAAAAAAACATTTTGGTTCCTCCCTACCTGGGAGGAACTTGTTTTGAGAAACCTTGTGTGTTGATAGAGCTGAGATGACCATGTGCTGACAGACTGCCAACAGGTGCTTGGTTCAGTGGAACCAGCAACAAAGAACCTACCAATGTACTCTGAAGATTCTGAAGCACATTCCTGCAATTAGAATAACAGAGCGGTCAATAGCCTCTGTATGAAGACATGGTCACAAGAGGTACAAGCACAACTTAATAGACTTCCATTAAAGGTTTTATCTTCTTGCATTTGCACTTAATGTCATCTAGCCTCCCACCTGTGATTCAACCCACCATTCATGGATGCCTCACTAAAGCCAGACTTCCAAATAGATATTTTAAGTCAGAGACTCCGCAACCACAGATTGCTTGTTTTTCAATATTTAGAATCAACTTGACTCATTCAAATGGGGCATTCAATGTTTTTGAACTACTGTTCGAACGCTGCATCCTTCATCATCAAGGCAGAGGATCTAAAGTAACAACTATTGTCCCTCAAGAAGGTGGGCCAGCTGAAGAGGCAGTGAGTTCCCTAATATAGTACACCCTTGGAACAGGACAGCTTTCCAAAACCTCATGAATGTCCAGAGAAGCAAGGTCAGCAGAACATGTGTTCATGTCTCTTATACTGCCTCTTGCACATTAAAGGGTAATTTCAGATGCTTACTGAAACATGAAACAGTGTCCCTCACACATTTCTTCCTGCACCAAATCACTCTTCTAGCAGACGGGATGACAATCCAATTTTTCAACAACCACCTGCACAGAACCGGAGATGGGCTAAACGGCGGAGGAATGAATCGACCTGTTGACGCAGTGCATCTGCAGGATGCGCCCAAGAAATTAGATACCTAGAACACCTGCAGTAGGAGCAATTTGGGGCTTTCGCACCTGGAAGAACAGGGTTTGACAGAATGGTTCAACAGAACCTGCAAAGCAGGTCTAGGAATCTCTACTCCTGCCCCCTTCTTTCCCAACCACCGGACCACACTACCCCGGTCTTGTTGAAGAGAAGGTCTTTTAACCAGATACATTCACACTGTCACTTGCTCCATTTGCTTAGAGCCAGTGAGACTGGCCTTCACAAGGAAAGAAAATAGTCTCTAGGAGACCAATTGCCAAATGCTAATAAGGAATGGGATGGTGGGCAGCGAGAGGATGCGCTGCATGATGCACTTATGTGTACACTAATAGCTCATGATGCTCTGCATTAAAAGAAAATCTATATCATTTCCAGTCACATCACAAAGTGGCAAGTATACCCACTGGCGGAAAATAGACAAAAGCTAGGCTGTCTAGCAGATAAAGATAAAAAGTGAGAAATCAAAAGTCGAGCAAGCATTTTCTCCGAAGCATGACGTTTTAGAAAAGCATACTTTCAAAATGAATTCTATATAAAACTTACCATTCTTGATGAATGAATTTAATACTGCCAGTGCACACACATGGGTGATAGAGGGGTTTCTCTGATGTTCCTTCTGAACGACACACCCTGCATATGTCTAACAGATAAAAAATAAAAAAAGTCAACAAACAGCATAGAACTAGAAATGATTTTCAATTCGAGATATCTTCCACACTAGTGCTTTGATTTTTATAACTCTGGCTCATCTCCTCTCGTCAAACACCACTTTACTCTCCTCCTTAATCTTGTAGCACAGGCGCCAAGCTACCATGCTTTATATCAGAAGTAGTCAACCCACTAGTAATTACGATTCTTCGCCAAACTTGTATTCTTCAGAAAAATTCTTAAAGGATTGATACTTAAAGTGCCTCACCACTTTACTCCATTATCCTAACCTCTTTCATCCCCTTCATTATGATATTCGTGCTCTGCTATCAAATAGAAACAGCCCTCTCCCATGTGTCCACTTTTATTAAGTCTGCCCCTTGCAATCACCACACTTGTATCCTCATGCTTCTTCATGTCTCCGGTGACTGCTGACCCCCCCCAGCCTTCTTTCAAAGTTATCTAGTCTGGTACAAAAGTTCTGCATAAAAGTTGTTTTTTATGCTCTCTAACAATTTTGGTGAGCCTCGTTCTCAACATCCTGACCATCACCAGTCTTCTCTCTCTCAAGGACCTTCATGACCTCTCCTACACTCCTTCTATGCCTAAATTCTTTGGCCAAATCAACATTTAATTTTTTTTTTCTATCTCCATGCGGATGACTAGCAAATCTTTTTGTTTTCACAGATTCACTGCATGTACAATCACAAATCCAGAGCTGGGGTGGCGCTGAGTGATGCTGGGGTGGCGCTGAGTGATGCTGGGGTGGCGCTGAGTGATGCTGGGGTGGGGCTGAGTGATGCTGTGGTGGTGCCGAGTGGTGCTGAGTGATAATGTGGTGGTGCTGAGTGATAATGTGGTGGTGCTGAGTGGTGCTGTGGTGGTGCTGAGTGGTGCTGTGGTGGTGCTGAGTGGTGCTGTGGTGGTGCTGTGGTGGTGCTGTGGTGGTGCTGTGGTGGTGCTGAGTGGCGCTGAGTGGTGTTGTGGCGGCGCTGAGTGGTGTTGTGGCGGCGCTGAGTGGTGTTGTGGCGGCGCTGAGTGGTGCTTTGGTGTTGCTGATCGATAATGTAGTGGTGCTTAATGATGCTGTGGTCGTACTGAGAATTGCAAAAAACACAGTTGATCGACAGGATGTAGAACAATGTCATATCTTCACCCCAGTACAAGGATCTGGGCCTAAATCCATCGTTTTTTTGCACTCCACACCACCCTGGGTTAGACACTGGCTATATGCAAATCAGCTCTGACCCAGTACCTCATGGGAACAGTCCAGTCCGAACTACCAAGCCATGTCTTTCCCAGACCGGAATCAAGCATCCAAGGACCGGTTTCTGGCCATCAGCCTTCTTCAGCCTGGATAGCTTGACTCCAGTGGTGTGGAGAGCCTGGGACTCACGTCTGAGCATACCCAGCCCACTCGGGGTGAAAATTGCAAAAAACACAGTTGATAGACAGAAGGTAGAACAATGTCATACATTCACCCCAGTACAAGGATCTGGGCCTAAATCCATCGTTTTTTTGCACTCCACACCACCCTGGGTTAGACACTGGCTATATGCAAATCAGCTCTTACCCTGTGCCTCATGGGAACAGTCCAGTCAGAACTACCAAGCCATGGGTTGGTGCTGATTGGTGCGGAGTGATGCAGTGGTGGTGCGGAGTGGTGGTGCTGAGTGGTAATGTGGTGGTGCTGAGTGATGCTGTGGTGGTGCTGAGTGATGCAGTGGTGGTGCGGAGTGGTGGTGCTGAGTGGTAATGTGGTGGTGCTGAGTGATGCTGTGGTGGTGCTGAGTGATGCTGTGGTGGTGCTGAGTGGTGCTGGGGTGGCGCTGACTGGTGCTGTGGCGGTACTGTGGTGGTGCTGAGTGATGCTGCGGTGGTGCTGAGTGATAATGTGGGTGTGCTGAGTGATGCTGGGGTGGCTCTGAGTGGTGCCGAGGTGGTGCTGAGTGGTGGTGCTGAGTGGTGGTGCTGAGTGGTAATGTGGTGGTGCTGAGTGATGCTGAGTGATGCTGTGGTGGTGCTGAGTGGTGCTGGGGTGGCGCTGAGCTGTGCTGGGGTGGTGCTGAGTGGTGCTGAGTGGTGCTGTGGTAGTGGTGCGGAGTGATGGTGCTGAGTGATGCTGGGGTGGTGCTGAGTGATGCTGGGGTGGTGCTGAGTGATGCTGGGGTGGCGCTGAGTGATGCTGGGGTGGCGCTGAGTGATGCTGGGGTGGCGCTGAGTGATGCTGGGGTGGCGCTGAGTGATGCTGGGGTGGTGCCCATTGGTGCTGTGGTGGTGCTGAGTGGTGCTCCTGAGTGGTGCTATGGTGATGCTGAGTGATGCTGTGGTGGTGCTGATTGGTGCTGTGGTAATGCTGAGTGATGCTGTGGTGGTGGTGCTGAGTGATGCTGTGGTGGTGCTGAGTGATACTGTTGTGGTGCAGAGTGATACTGTTGTGGTGCAGAGTGATGCTGTTGTGGTGCAGAGTGATGCTGTTGTGGTGCAGAGTGATGCTGTTGTGGTGCTGAGTGGTGCTGTGGTGGTCCTGAGTGGTGCTGTGGTGGTCCTGAGTGGTGCTGTGGTGATGCCGAGTGATAATGTGGTGGTGCCGAGTGATAATGTGGTGGTGCCGAGTGATAATGTGGTGGTGCTGAGTGATAATGTGGTGGTGCTGAGTGATGCTGTGGTGGTGCAGAGTGATGCTGTGGTGGTGCAGAGTGATGCTGTGGTGGTGCTGAGTGATGCTGTGGTGGTGCTGAGTGATGCTGTGGTGGTGCTGAGTGATGCTGTGGTGGTGCTGAGTGATGCTGTGGTGGTGCTGAGTGATGCTGTGGTGGTGCTGAGTGATGCTGTGGTGGTGCTGAGTGATGCTGTGGTGGTGCTGAGTGATGCTGTGGTGGTGCTGAGTGATGCTGTGGTGGTGCTGAGTGATGCTGTGGTGGTGCTGAGTGATGCTGTGGTGGTGCTGAGTGATGCTGTGGTGGTGCTGAGTGATGCTGTGGTGGTGCTGAGTGATGCTGTGGTGGTGCTGAGTGATGCTGTGGTGGTGCTGAGTGATGCTGTGGTGGTGCTGAGTGATGCTGTGGTGGTGCTGAGTGATGCTGTGGTGGTGCTGAGTGGTGCTGTGGTGGTGCTGAGTGGTGCTGTGGTGGTGCTGATGTGGTTGTGCTGAGTGATAATGTTGTGGTGCTGAGTGATAATGTGGTGGTGCTGAGTGATAATGTGGTGGTGCTGAGTGATAATGTGGTGATGCTGAGGTGATACTGAGTGATGCTGGGGTGATGCTGAGTGATGCTGGGGTGATGCTGAGTGATGCTGGGGTGGTGCTGAGTGATGCTGGGGTGGTGCTGAGTGAGGCTGGGGTGGTGCTGAGTGAGGCTGGGGTGGTGCTGAGTGAGGCTGGGGTGGTGCTGAGTGAGGCTGGGGTGGTGCTGAGTGAGGCTGGGGTGGTGCTGAGTGAGGCTGGGGTGGTGCTGAGTGAGGCTGGGGTGGTGCTGAGTGAGGCTGGGGTGGTGCTGAGTGAGGCTGGGGTGGTGCTGAGTGAGGCTGGGGTGGTGCCGAGTGAGGCTGGGGTGGTGCCGAGTGAGGCTGGGGTGGTGCCGAGTGAGGCTGGGGTGGTGCCGAGTGAGGCTGGGGTGGTGCCGAGTGAGGCTGGGGTGGTGCTGAGTGAGGCTGGGGTGGTGCTGAGTGAGGCTGGGGTGGTGCTGAGTGAGGCTGGGGTGGTGCTGAGTGAGGCTGGGGTGGTGCTGAGTGGTGCTGTGGTGGTGCTGAGTGGTGCTGTGGTGGTGCTGAGTGGTGCTGTGGTGGTGCTGAGTGGTGCTGAGTGGTGCTGAGTGGTGCTGTGGAGGTGCTGAGTGGTGCGCTGAGTGATAATGTGGTGGTGCTGAGTGGTGCTGTGGTGGTGCTGACTGATGATGCGGTGATGCCGAGTGGTGCTGAGTGATGCTGGGGTGGTGCAATATCCAGTGCCACTTTTTATATCACTTTGTGCTACACTGTACATCGCTGCAAATTAAACGGGCAAGAGTTTGTTCGTTTCCTTACCTACTCAAAAGGCAGTTTATTCTGAAAATGCCAAATTTTGGAATAAAAAGCATAGATCTATAGAGATAATTTACGTTTACAGGTGGAGGCATACATGCCTTAGAGTAGGATACAAATGAAGTCAGTGTTGACCAAAAGTAGTCAAAGATTGTAAGCTTATTTTGAAATTCAGTGAACAGTGGCTTGAGGCTTGAAAGAGTGAAATTGTGGTTGTATATTAGCAAGCATAATAACCATTAAACTACTTAAGTGCAGAATTGGTCTCTGGGCAAGTTGTTGGCAAGATGTGCATTTTAAGAGTTTCCACGTGACACTGTAACTGCAGAGCATGTCTTACGGTGAGAGTTCTTGCAAAAGTAAATTAAGATGTCAAACATATAATAAGCCCCTGTCTCAAATTTAAATGTCTAAGGATTTGAACTCATGCACGATGCTTCGTTTCTGTAAACATGATAGTCAAAAATTGATCTTCACAACTTTTAATTGATAAAATTACAAACTAAAAACACTTCTGACCAACACGGGGCCCAACCCGATTACAGAAACGTAATACTGTTTTAAAGGCTAGAAAAACATCAGATGTCATTTAAAGTTATACTTTTATCTTGCTAGTTTAATGTGAGGTTGCAGTGGCCTCTTATTAAGACATTAGTCCTCTGCAACCCTTAGTTAAAAAGTAGGATGGCGGTGATTACAATGCCTTTGAATTCCTTGAAAGAGACAGAGTGATGTAATCCGACGGACTGGGGTCCGCAGAAGTCCTACTAGCCAATGCTCGATCAAGAGCCCGCCTTCGATACCCTGTCCCCTTCGGTTTTAACATCTCGCCTGAGGGAGATAGGGGTGGAAGGGACGGCTCTGAGTCTGCTGGCCTCCTTTCTGGACCGGAGAGAGCAGAGGGTCAAGCTGGGGGAGTTTCTATCTCCATCCCTACTGGTGCAATGCGGGGTCCCACAGGGGTCGGCATTAAGTCCGACCCTGTTTAACATCTACGTGACCCCGCTTGCCAGGCTTGTTAGATCTTTTGGGATGGAGGTAGTCTCGTATGCTGACGACACACAGATCTTGGTGTCCCTTTCCCATCTGGGTAACTTGTCGCCGGTCAGCTTTAGGAACTGCATGGAAGCAGTTTCCTTCTGGATGATTCACAATTCATTAAAGCTGAACGGTGAGAAGACTGAGATCTTGGTGTTTGGTCCTAACAAGAACATCTGGTCCCCTGATTGGTGGCCGTCCTCTCTGGGAGACTGTCCTACGCCTACGGAGTCGGCACGGAACTTGGGAGTGCTGATTGACCCCGCTCTCTCCATGACTTTGCAGGTTAATAGAACGGTTGCTACCTGCTGGGGTATTATTAAAATACTCCGAAAAATAAAATATTATCTGTCTCCTCAGGCGCGGAAGCAAGTGGTGGTAGCACTTTTAGTTTCGCGACTTGATTACTGTAACGCCTTATACACCGGCATGAATAAGAGCCTGTTACAGCGTCTTCAGACTGCCCAAAATGCGGCCGCCAAATTTGTTCTGGACGCTCCCAGATTAGCGTCAGCAACAGCAGCCAGGAAGGCCTTACACTAGCTTCCCATTGAATCGAGGATTACTTTCAAAACTCTCTGCCTCACTTATAGTGCACTCTCTGGTAAGGGTGTGGGGGGTTTCAAGAAGCTGCTGCTACCTTACGTATCGGGTAGAGAATTACGCTCTTCCTCAAAGAATCTGCTGGTGGTACCTCGCTTCCGCAGGAATAAGTGGGGTGGCAGGGCTTTTTCTTCAATCGCCCCTAAGCTATGGAATACTCTTCCTTGCGAAATTAAATCTCAACCCTCCGCTCTGCTTTTTCGAAAGGCCTTGAAAACTTGGCTATTTGCTAGGGCGTACCCGTAGTTATTGTTTATTTGATCTTATGGTTTTGTTGTTACGCGCCTTGATGCCTTCGGGCTTAGTCGCGCATTACAAGATTCCTTTCCTTTCATTTCATTTCAAGATGTAAACAACATTCCACACGATGGTGCGAAAAGCCAGAAACACCAGGGGGGGTGGGGAAGCAGATTGCCTTCAAGCTTTCAAGCCTTTGAAGACAAATGCCAGACAAATGCCAGCGGGTCGCGCACCTCATGCACTGTTGGAAGCAAGCCCCTTTTACAAAAGCTCTCGCGTTTGACGTGGCCAGCGAGTGGGAGGGAGGAAAGGGAGTGAGGGGGAGCAGAAGCCTTTGATGATGGTGTGCGAGGCCAAGCGCGCGCCTGGGGAAGCTTCATGCATGAGTGAACAACATGCATTGCACAAAATCCAGCTGGTTCAAGAGACTTTGGTTCAGTAGTAATACGTTTTCGAGTTATAAATAACTCGATCTAACAATCATGATCAACTGCAAGATGACAACAAAATCTGTGGTACAATCTCACCATTCTTCGTCATCAGAACTTTCATTTGACATAGGGCTGAATGTGCACACCCTGACACGGTCAAGAAAATTGATAACTCAAGTGCACCATTTGTGAATTAGCATCTGCTACTCCTGCGTTCTTCAAGTGGAGAATCAGCTAGCAACTGTTGATTGCCAGAAAGCACAGAGAAGGAGTTATGTGCTCATCTAAGCTTGGAAATAGGACTTTCACAATTGGTGCAACAGGCAATATTGATCACAACTCTCCAAGCACCACTGCCAATGGTTCTTCCCATTATACAGGGATCGGCATCTTTCAGACACCATCAATCTCAAACCCAGGACAGATCAGAGAAGCTATCACTCTAACTGCAGAGGCTGAGCAAAAGAACTTATCTTTGCCCGACGGCTTTGCCACTGTGCCAGCAGAAGCTCTGAAAGAATCTACAGTTGAGGTGACAAAAATCAAAATAACATAGGTAGTTATAGGAGATATGGTGGACGCAATGAAGCATGAGAAACTGAGTACTGAATCATCTCTCCAACTGATTGAGAAGGAGGTGCCAGAAATGGGAGACAGTCTTGCATGGCCAGCCTACCATGCTACCCATCAGACAAAGCCATCTGTGAATAAAAAGCCTGCTCTTTAACAGCTTCTGCCTCTTTTCTATGAGAAGGCAGCTTCAGCTGCCATGGTCAAGCACGGCATGGATTTTGTTCGTCAGTCAACAGAGTTTTTCAATCTCATGCTGATCCCAGTAGTTGCAATGGATGTTCTTCTCGTTTTGAAAGTATTAGATAAACAAACCATTCAAGGTGCTATACTCAAACTGACTCTAGTTTGTCATTTCTCCCCCTCCCAATTGCTTTTGTTCTCTGAAATGATTTCATATATCGTGTGTGGACAATTTGACACATCTGTGAACCACCTTGGACTATCTACACATTACCCAATACTGTATGTATAATTTACATATGTTTACCGATTGTTTCATATTTTGTGGACGTCATCATATGCTCTAATCCATTTCCTTACGATGGGAACCCTGACACAACTAATGCTGCTGAACATTCAAGGCTTATTCTATATTGTACTTGTTGCAAATCATGTTATATTTCACCACATATATAATTAACCCAAATCTTTCCATATGGATGCTCACCTCCTCTGATTTGTGCCATGTTGATAATATTGATTTTCAATTTTGTAATTGTCTCCTTTGGATTTATACCAGATTTGTGTACATCTTGGCACCTGCCCAAAAACGTCTATTGGACTGGTTTTGTTTGATCACTTAGGCTTTGTAGTCTGTTCATTTCCATATTGATATTCCTCTTATTCTTTTCTGGTTTACTCCTTTTTAATGCACCTCCTCTGTATTTAGCCTTGAAAAAACTCTAGGCCTGCGAGCTATCAGGAGGAGGAACACATGTTGGCTGCACTTTCATCTGAACTGTTTTTCGGGATCACCAAAACAACTCAGTTCATTCACAATAAAGAACTTAATGAAAACCACAAAGACTATGAAATGACTCTTGGGCCTCTCTTATTTGTTACCCATTCGGGAAAATGATCTACAAATTAAATGTAGGTTTGGGAATATGTCTGACCTAGTGACATGTCTGGTAAAGACATCAGAGAAAGAAATGCCAAACCGGATGATGCAACTACTTTGTCGGCCAACTTGGAAGAACTGGATTAAGAAGAGCCATCAACAGAGGAGAACGTTCAGGATCTTGCTCCTGCTGGTGTCTTTGGGGGAAACAGCTGAGACACATGTGTCAACTTCCTTTGATGTTAAGGTGTTTGATGGAGATGCTGTGGTGCACCTCCTCTCACCAACAGCAGGTGTCAGGACTTTTGATGACTATGCCATGGATTTTTTCCATACCTTACACCAGAGGTCTTCAAACTTTTTTGCTCGGAGCTCCCCTAAGGAAAATGTTTTGAAGTTGGGCACCCTCCAAAACTTTATGGCAAGACTTGGGCGAGGGAAAGTGGTAAAGCTGAGCAAAGCGGAGTATGGGGCTCTCATGTGTTGTGAAGCCGAGGGTGTGACAGCGACCAAGGTGCCTGCTCTTTGAAAGAAATGTAATTGGGTACAAGAGGTTAATTACAAATTGTAAGGCCTGTTTGGGACCCAGTGTACACCTTAATTGATGGAGTCACTGGAAGTTTCATGATGACAAGTGACATAAGGGTGTTGGAATCTGGAAAGTATAATTTTAATGGAAACTTATAGAAATGCTTGCACTATGTACAGTCTGATTACCCATTACTAAAGACATGCTTGGAAAGTCATTGTTTTATCCTAAACACTAAACCAAAAGCCACTGGAATTGTATGCTTCTGTGACTCTTTTCACATAATAATGGATCTTCCACATAAACCATCACCTGGTGCAGAAGCTGCAGCTTTTAGAAAAAAAATATTTTTAACTCAAAAGGATCAAAAGTTACTAAAATGTGGCGCTGTGTTCCCACGCAGTGGAAGGCCCTTCATAAAGGTTAACTGACCCCCTTTCACCTGCTTATTTCTGTATTTGTTAAACTGGTATTAAGGAGGTAAAATATTTGCCCAAATAGTATTATGTATAAAAAGTACAAAATAATGAAGTAATAGTGTCAGAAAATATGCCGCATTATGTGCATTTTCTTCTAGCATAGTTTTGTCAACACTGCTGCATAATTTGGTGCTCCCCTGGCAGATAATTCCTGTGGCTCTGACTTAACCATTCTGCAGCACCATATCTTATACTGTGTATACAGTTTTAAAATAATGATATTCATACTCGCATTTACAGTGCTTTATGTTAGAGGAGGGGACCTGTAACACTATATATATATATATACACATACGTTCCCTATTCCCCACTGCGCCCACCAGGATTCAATTCCGTGGCTGTTTGACCTCCCACAGACCTCTGCAATGATTGCATTAACAAATTGAGGTCTTATAAGTATTAATTATTTTTCATTTCAGATGTGTTTTATTTTATCTGCAGTTACCTGCTAGTGAAAAAACAGAACAAAATAGTTAAAGAAATGCTGTTCTTTTTAATTGTGTTTTTCACCCTGCCTTGCACTTCAGCTGCTATTTGTAAATGAAGACAGCTTGGAAACGCCGTAAATCAACAAATTCGTGCTTCCAGGCTATTTTCATTTACAACTTCTTACTGAGGCATTCGCGACCCCCTGGGAACACCGCCACGGCCCCATAGGGGGGCGCGCCCCACAGTTTGAAGACCTCTGCCTTACATTGTGCAGTAGCTTGATAGCTCAAGAAGGGTGTACATTGTCTGGGAATGGTATGTCAAAGGCAGCATCCAACACTCTGGCAGACAAAAAGGAGGAAAAGGAAAGCGAAGAAAGGTTGCAAGTCAAAATAAGATTCCAAGACAGTGTAAACTTCTTGTGATGCAGAGAACAAACAGGAGTTGTTCACGTTCCCGTCTGAGAAGATCGAGAGTAGTGAATTCCCCCCTGTCAAGAAAGTAGTGACAACACATGGAGATGGCATTCTGGTCAGAGGCAGTAACCTATCTATGCCTGCCTGTAACCACAAAGAGGTAGATACAAGACTGGTCTTACATGTACAACATGCCCTGCAACAACGCTCTGTCTGTGTCTTGTTTGGTCTGCACTGTGGACACCAATGTCATAGTGATTCGGAAAGGAAAGTTTCACCAGCTGCAACACTTGTGTCCCAAGGTAAATAGCTGGGTAGCATTCAGTATAGGGAGAAACTGTTGCTACATCCACATTAATGTCATTGCCCAGACCTTTGGAAAGGAGAATTCCACAGCCTTGCTGGTGTTTCACAGCTTCACTGGCTGTAACACTGTCTCTGTATTCCTTGGAAAAAGGAGAACATGAAAATGGATGGCCTGAAAATCTTACCCGGAACTTACAGCAGCCTTGGCCAACATTGCCAGAAATCCATTCATAGCAGTGGACATTCAGAGTGTCAGACTTCCGAATTCTTGAATGCATCACCGTAATCTTGTACCAGAGAACAAGTTAATTTGAGTCAGTGAATTAAGGCTGCAGATAAACATTTTGCCCGCAAGACCATAGAAGCCATCCTACCAACACAGTCTGCTGCTCTTGAACATGCAAAGATTGCGGTTTACCAAGTAGGGATATGGTCCACGTGACGTACCTCAGTAGCAGCTATCCACTCCGGAGGGATGGGGTGGAAAATGGACAGAAACAGTGCTGGAACACACTGAAGTGTGAACAGCACTACCAGTGGCATCTGAGGCATGTGGTGCACTTGTCAATTGTAGCTGCAAAGCTGCAGCTGGTTCAACAGGCAAGTGTGATAAGGCGCTGTGGACCTGCACTGAACTTTGCAGGTGCAATTGCATCAGAAACTGAGCTCACAAGAAGATTTGTTTTTAGTTAAGTTTATTAAACACAGAACATATCTGCCATTTCAAAGTGCTGTTTTAACTTTAATTTTTATTTTTTATTTGAAGTTCATTTAACACTGTAGAAATCTGCAATTAAATTAGTTCTATATAAAAGAGGTCTTGTTTTACGTTTCCTTCATGTCCTATTCTGAAGTCAATAACCGAAGCATTAAAGCTTACCCTGTTCCTTGGTGCCTGTTGCCTAGCCCGATTTCTGAAAAATGTCATGTGACGGGATCCATGAGCAGTGATCACGTGGATCCTATCAAAGACTTAGCATTCCACCAAACAAAATTCCACACACAGTTTGGTGCTTTTGTCCAACCTGTCCCTCTGATCTTGGTAAGGGACCTCACTATAAAGAGCCAGTAGTCTAGTTCTTTTTTTGTTTGATCGGTTTATTGATTGTTGCAGTAGAAAAACCAAACATGAGCACAGCACATGCACGTGTAGCATATTTACACAGGGTTGGCAAAAGGTATCACTTCAGCAGATACAAAGTTGAAAAATGTAGTATTGACTGGGATCGGTAATAAACTGATACCATAACTTAATATGCAGGTCTATTCGCATGAGTGACCAATACCCATGTTCCAGCTACACTCCAGCAGTACCAAATCTTTCAAACTCAAGGAAATAAATCACATTGTAATTAGGCATGTATTGTCCTGTTGAATACTAGTGTAAATGTGAATACCACATCACATAATATACCAGACAGTCATACAAGATCAGAATAGAAGTATTGCTGACATCAAGCGAGTTTTAGGGGATCAATGAGTTTTTAAACTATAAAACTAACTAACCTCAGGCAAACCAGTTCTCAAAGTGTCCTTCCCGAGACCAGTGATGAAAGTATCTAATCAGCTATAAGACAGGTATTTTCCAAATATTACATTCTCCTATTCATAGGGCTCTACATGGATCATATCTCCTTATTTGTCTCGTAAAGGTGGATACTTAGCCTCCCTTCTCATCTTGGGGTCAGATCACTATTCTGAGGGATATCCATTTCTGGGTTGGGGTGTATAGTCGTTTGAAGAGCTACGAAAATCGAATTCCAACTTTCTGAAATAGCAAATTAGCGCAGCCCCATAGTAGCCTCAGCTTTGGCCCAATTGAGAACGGAGTGGGACCAAGCCAGTAAGGCCGGTGAATCGTTAGATTTCCAGAGTCTTGTTATAAGACGTTTGGCCACTATAAGGCCCAGATCTAGAAATCGATTTGTGGCTCTGCGTTTTTGATCTCTCGTGAATAACCACAGTATACATGTTTCTCATGTGTTCGAGAGTTGTCTATCTGGGCAGTTGGATAGGTGTGTCACCACCTCCCAATACTGTTGTAGTTTAGGACATGACCGTAACATATGTATGATACCAGCGTCTTGGAGAGAACACCAGCAACATTTCAAAATGCGTCTATGAAAGTAGCGGTTGATTTTCTTCAGGGTTATGTATGCTCTGAGTATTATGTATGATTGTATCAATCAGAACCTAACATTTTGAGGGACATGCTTGGGGCTCACCAGGATTGCGTTCCATTCTGTGTCATGGGTGACCTAGGTCAGACTCCCATTTTGTACATAGCGGGGTCAAATCCATTGCTCTGTGTACGCAGAATACATCTGCAAACCAACGAGTGAGGGGTCTGCCTTCTCCCATAACATGAATGTATTTGAGTACCAAATGTATCTGTAGTTTTTGGGTTATGTTCCTATGTCTGCATCGCAACAGACTGATCCATGAGGAAATGACCTGGAGGCATTCGTCCCTACTGTGTGAGGTCACTGTACGGCATGAGTGCGCCATCTAGATAGAGGTCACCCAGTGTATGTATGCCAAACAGCAAGATCAGTCAGTGAAGTTATCCGGTTACCTCTGGGTGTTCCAAGTAATGGAATCGCTGGAGCATATGGTCAGAGTTTTCTGGTGAGGAAGAGGGATCTATGAAAGCAATGGTAGGCCACTGGTACCAGCATGAGGGGGGAGGGGCAGACTTCTTGCCATATGGATGACACAAAGAGAGGATAGTATATACAGTGTGCAGAGCAATGTTACCCGCTGTTACTGATAGGTGTCGGCCCACCACCCAGCTGGCCACCCATTGTAGCAGAGATGCTAAATAGTATTGCTCTAGATTGGGTACTGCTAGCCCCCACTGGTTGGTCAGATGGTAAATATAACTTTGCAAGAGTTACTCTGCATCGCGATGTGTTCCATATTAGGTCACGGAGCATGCGCTTGATGGGCCAGAAAAAGGCAGCTATAATGGCAAGTTGGTGGAAAAGGATGGCGGCAAATAAAAAAGGCAAGTGGGTGAAATAATAAAGGAGTCAGGGAAGCACCACCATCCTAATGAGTGACACCCTTCCCGCCACCGAAAGGGCAAGCGTTTTCCAAAAGGCTATCTGTAACGACAGAGAGGGGAGTGCCCTGATGAGGTTTCCATCAAGGAGGTCCTGATTATCGTGGTACACCCCGATGCCCAGGTATCGAAACATGGTCGACTGCCAGGTAACCAGGATTCCACCAACAGTATGCATCTGATCAGGTGTGTTGGGATCAAATGAGAACAAACATGACTTTTCCCAAATAACCCACAGTTCTGAGAGACGAGCAAAAAGAGCGAGCGGATTGGGTATGACATCCAGGACCATCCCACCATTTTTTATATACAGTAGCAGGTCATCTGCACTTAGAGAAATCACATGCATGTCTCCTCCCAGATGAACACCCCATTGGACTGTAGAGGCTTGCATGGCCAGGGCCAGGGGATCAATGGGAAGTGCAAAGAGAAGGGGGGAGAACGGACAGCCTTGTCTAGTGCCTCTTCTCACTGATAAAGACTGTGACATCATGTAACCAGTCCTGACCCTCACAACCGGATTGTTGTACAATAACTTTACCAGCATAGTAAAGTAGGGTCCCAGCCCATATCGAGGCAAGACACTAAAGATAAAGGGCCACTCCACTGTATCAAATGCCTTCTCCAGATCAAGCAACATAAATCCAGAGTGAGGCAAAATCCGAGCAGCATATTGCATGACACGAAACAGCAAGCGCAAGTTAAGAGTAGTGGAACGATCCAGGACAAACCCATTCTGATCCTTATTTATTAAATAGGGTACTAATGGTGCTAGCCACCCTGCAAGTATGCTAGCCAATATCTTATAATCCACATTCAGCAGAGCCAATGGGTGGTATGAGCCAAGCTGAGTGGGGTTTCTATCTGGCTCCAGCAGGGTAACCAATGAGGCTTCGCACATAGAACTTGATAAGTGTGACAATTGTAATGCCTCGTCATTGACCTTCTGTAGTGTTGGTGCTAAGAGGTCCGAGTAAGCTTTGTAAAACTCGGAGGGTAAGCAGTCTAGGTCTGACACCTTCCCTGAGGCTAGATGGTCAGGAGTGAGCTTAGGGAATGATAGGCACTCTAGAGAACTATTTAGTTCAGAGGCTTCCACGCTCGAATGGTATAGCAAGGTGAAGTTGAGAACCAGCTCCTTATGTATTGTGTGTTGAGTACACCTCATCAACCCACTGGGGGATTGTTGTGCCGTAATGGGACTACTCGGTTGCTCTTGACGAATTAGCCATGCGAGTAGGGTTACAGAGCGATCTGCCAGTGCATGCGTCTTGGCAGAATATGCCGCATAATTTAGGCACCTCAACCTTTCAATTAGTGTTGTGTGTGCTGTCCTCGCTAGAAACAGCTCCGAAGAACAGGAGGGGTTGGAGGACATGTGTGTCTCTAGTATCAGTAATTCAGTGCCCAGGGGTGTGGAATTTAATCAAATGTCTACTTGTCCATGGGGCAGGTTACTTCATAAATCTACTTGTCGTGTAACAAAATCCACTTGTCCCTTTTGTGCCATGTAATGCAGTGACAAATTATGGCCGCAATCTCATTATATAATAGCTCCAAAATAGCCTCTCTGATTATGCCAGGGCTGCTTCCATAGTAGGGTTTGAATACTAGCAATTCCCTTATGTTGCCACGTTTCTGCAGATCTACATACTGGTGCTGGTTGGAGGGGAAGTGAACTTGCAAACACTTGCATGATCAAATCTACACCTGCATATTTGCCCATGCTAAAATGCTGTTAACAGATATGTTCTGGGAGTACTATTTCTTGGCATACTTCTGTAAAGTCTTATGAATTCACGAAAGTTGTATATCTGCACTTCATGCAGAGACAGGAGTGCACTTTTGAGACTTTAATAATTGGGCCCCTAATTAGGTCTGGCGCTAACCATGACCTTTAGTGTTTATTAAAATTCTGTCTCTCTCCGTCTATCGGCTAGCTTCATTGTGAGTGACAGCATTCTGTTCTTTCACAAGGAGCATAATAAACAGTCGTTTTGTTCAGTGCCAGGAACTGCCGTGGCAATGTGTGCTTTTTGAGGCCAAAAATGGTTTGCTTTTGCCAAAGTTTGTTATAATGATGAGGGCCCGGCAGCTCCCACACCAATAAGGTTTTACAAAAACCCTGCGAAAACAAGTCACGCATTGGCAAAACCAAAAGGCTGACCAACAATTTCCGACCTGTTGGTTTTACCAATGCTTGTTTATTTTTGTTTCCCATAATCTTATTAAAACTGGTTACACTGATTTTCCATTATGAATATTTTGGGGAAATACTAGCATATATCAACACATTTTATTACATGATGCTGCAAAAAAGGTACCTAAAATGTTACAGTAGTTTAGCGAAATTGTTATGCATTTTTTTGTGAACATTTTATTTTGAAAGCAAAGCATAATCAATCTTGCTTTCAAGCTTCTGCATTTATTTGCATCTAATCAGAGAGCATTCTGGCTGCCGAATATATAGCCTCATATTGCTAAACACCGAAAACATGTGCACACATTTTTATACTGGAACCACTGTCAGTAGTACAGCCTGAGCTAACAATATGTACTTAGATCGCTCACCCTAATATTAAAGGTTTTGCATTAATTAACCATAAATACGAGTTTGAACAGCATTAACACATGGATATAAATATTACCTTAACTGGAGGCAATGTCTTTCCCTGATCCATAATATGGTACTGTAAACTGGCAGTCAAAGGGTTTGTGATGTAGGGGGTTGGGCCTACTTGTCTCAAGGACAAAATACACATGAAAACTTGTTGCCCTTGACGTCAAACAATATGTCCTGGGTGTCGGGCTTCAGGAATTCCACATCCCGAGTGCCTTCGCATTCTGCAGCCCAATGACAAGCAGCTTCCTCTTAGTGTCACCTTGAATGAATACCATTCCGACAAGATGGACGACGCCGTACCTGCGTTATGTACAAAATAGTCCTCAGCAGTAGTATTCAGGGATTCACGAAAGTGCAGATGTTCCAGCATGGTGGGTTGCATGCGCCATGTTGGAGTCGTAGAGGGCCATGTGACCCACGCTAAGGATACGCAATAAGGATTGTGATCAGAGTGCATATGTCCCAGGTTCTCTGCCTGCGTCACGTATGGCAGCAAGTTGGATGTGCACAGGATCCGGTCAATGCGAACATGCAGAATATGTGGTGTGGAGTACAAGGAGTATACTTGTGTGGTAGGGTTACGGTGTATCCAAATATCAACCAGCCCCCATCTACAGGCCCTACTCTTCAGCAGCGATGCCCCGGTAGATGCCATTGTGCCTCTTAGCAGTGGGAACGAACCATCTAGGGTAGTGCCAACACATTGTTAAAGTCCCCTTATATCACCCAGGGAGAGCACTGTTGACCGTATGCTCCAGAAGGACCCCTGTTCTGGATTAGGTGCATATACATTACCCAGCAAGACATCTTCCATCCAGTCTACCTTTAAGGAAGATATATCTCCCTTCCGCATCGGTCACCACCTGTCCTATTAGGAGGAGGGTACCTGGGTGGACCCAGAAGAGCACTCTTCGGGCAAACGCTAAGTAATTCGTATTGAAAACGTGGCCCAGGCTACCTACCCTGCAATTTTTTGTCTCAGTGTGTTAGGTGAGACTCCTGCAGAAGAGCGATCTGTACGTTATGTTGTTTAAGGTATGTGTAAAACGCATATTTGTGGGAGGGGGTGCGTAGGCCTCGCACATTCCGTGTTATAATGTGTTGTGAGGTCATGATTTGAGTGTCTTTGTGTACATAAATTGGGAGAGATAAAGTACATACATGTGGTCATATTCAAAAGTGGCGTCTGGGTCAGCAGTAATCGAGTACAACAGCGCCTTAGTGAACTATTCTTAAAACGTAATGTCAACATGGCAAACATGTAATACCAAAAAAGCTGACTATACAGCCGTGAGGGACTGCCCAAACATATATCTGTATTGCAATTGAACAAAATAACCCCCTAAAGTGTGTGTCTGTGCGTGTGAGGGCACGATACTTCCCAGAGCATTCAGGTGCAACATATTCACCCAGAAGCAAGGAAAGAAAGTTACACAAGTGATCTTCCAATTGTATGCTAGGGAGACAATTGCTCAGGCCATCTCTTCATCTAGGGTGGCCAGCGCTCCCACCCCCACCAACACCACCAGCACTGCTCCATACACTATGAATATTACAATGCCTAATGGTTCATGTAGAAGCATATAAGAACACAGTAATGAGTAGATGGTGAGATAAAGGATATTATCAGATGAGTATGTCCGTCGTTTGCGGGGTGACATCTGGCAGAGTCAGAGAGTGAGTGTCAGAGGGACAAACCACTCGTCTGACCCTTAGTTCTCGAGGCACTCTGCTAGCTGGAATGGGAGCCTGTTGGCCTGCAGTGGTGATCCTCCGCCAGGGGTGGACTAGAAGTGAGACAGTGAGACTGCCATGGGTCCGGCACAACCAGGGCTCGGAAGGTGGATGCCCTGCTACTTTGTTATTTTATTAGCATGTGTGTGTGCTGTGCGCAACGGCTAGGCTTAAGTGATCTATGGGCACAAAGAGGGGAGCGGAGCCATCCATGCCGGAGATCAGGCAGCAACACTCACACTCCAGAACAGCAAATGTCTTTGAGCAAAGTGATGCAGGCAGTTACTTTACACCCTGCGAGGCCCAGGCTCTGTAGCCTTTAGTACACTCCTTCCTACCTTGGGTGCCTGAGACACAGCCTTTAAAAACGTCACACATTATTACACTAAAAGCATGTAAATATCACATGTGCAAACCAAAAACGTGGCAGCTGTGGGTCTTTAGTGTGGTGGTAGCCTGCCACAAATCCCGTCAACAGCATCCACAGCTGTCAGACGTCCCGAGTCCACGCTGCCGCGGCTCAGCAACCGCAGCAATCTCCCACTGGAAGTCTCTGAACGCTCACAATATGGCTGCACACAATCACATATGATGTTCCTTGGGGTGGGCTATCCAATACCCCTTCACACGTGCAGGGAGATCACACCTACATAGTAGCGTATGATGGCTGTACAGCTCAGACCTACGGCTCGCCAGCAGCCTCTGGCGCTACTAGGTCTCCAAGGCAACGTGCCGACGCTGTCCGTGATCTCAGGCTCGCCTGTTCCATATTTAACAGCCACAGGAGTTACTCCAGACATCCTACACACATATTTGAAGACTGAGACACTCAGGCGAAGTTGGAACCACTGATCTCTCTTTACAAGGGGCCGGCAGGCGCAGAGCTCTGCTCCTGAGCGGCCATGCTCAACAAGAGCAGGACGCAACCCCTCGCCACAGTGTTAGTTTTTAACATATAAAGATAATCAACCCCAGCAGTAGCAGCTTTGTTGTGTGGTGTTCAGTTTCACCTGAACGGTCTTATGTAAAGGGCACTGAAGAAACTTAAAAAATCTTGAAGCTACAGTTGTGGACGATATATAAGGAGTCAAGATCATCTGAACCAATTGACACTGCTTTTTTGGTATAGAATATATATCCTGAAGGTGTTGCACTGAGGTATACTTTAAAGAAAAATCTAGTTCATTCAGAACAGCTCTGTGTTCAAACTGTCATCAAATTAGCACAAATTAAATAACCTTAGTATTACTATATTACCTAAATTATAAAAAATAATTTCAATGCGGTGATTAAGTGTGTGTTCGGTTTTGTTTTCTTTGATAAGGTATCATGTCACAAACAATGCTGTAGCTTCTAGAGGTTAACATGCCTTCAATCGGAGAATGATTGTGCTAAGAACAGCAGGAAACAAATTAAACTGTCAGGAAG
Organism: Lissotriton helveticus; assembly: GCF_964261635.1. Classification (NCBI taxonomy): domain Eukaryota; kingdom Metazoa; phylum Chordata; class Amphibia; order Caudata; family Salamandridae; genus Lissotriton; species Lissotriton helveticus. Next base: position 1,052,911,356 of record NC_136063.1, on the reverse strand, counting down.
CCTAGAATTGGGTTTCAGTACCAATGTCCACAGGAATGAGCGCGTTCCCAGTTCAAATATTAAAACCGTGCACAGCAGTGCTCTTTCTGATGGCAAACATCAACAATTAAAAGAAAGAGTTCAGCCGATGGGAAGGTGAAAGGTCCAATGAGAAGTGATCTATACATGCAAATTACTGTTAAGGAGATAGCTGTACTGTGCATAAATCAAACATACTTTATAAGAGAAACAGAATCCATAAACTAGGATTACAAATCCACATAAGGTTAAAAAACACACAGTAGAGAATCCGTTTTTTTATTTTCCTTGAGGGAAAGTGTACTTAAATGATGTTAATCCTGGCAAAAAAAAGATGTATAAAAAATGTAATAAAAAAATAAACGAGAGGGAGGAAACAGTCGCAACAGTCGCTGCTTTGTAGATGCAACAAGGCAGACTAAAGTATAACGAGTAACAATACCTTCATTTCTACCTCCTGAGATTTCTAGAGCAACTCTTTTGAAATCGAAGAAACATTTCTTACTGCATATTGCATCATTCAAAAATTGTTTTCTGTTGACCACGATTCTTCTATTTATTTGTATTTTGTGTACAATATTAAATAGTTGAATATTCTTAGGTGTGCTGCACATTTACATTTCATAGGGTACAAACTAACTAAAATGAAACCAAATTAAGGTTGCATCTTCAGAAGTCCTTGGTATTAATCAGCCTCCCGTTGGCTATCCCTAGCATTCATGCAGGAAACACATCTCAGCAGCAGGCAAAATACACAAAAATAAGAATGAAATCAATCCCGAATTAGGATCTCCAATCAAAAAGTGGACTAGTATGCACATATTGCTAAAAACACCAGCCAAGTACCAACATTCTGCTAAAATCGAGGGTTATTGGCAATCAGTTTGCAACAAACTCACAAAAATGATAGATTTGGAGGTGCTTCCCTCCCCAGAATCTGCTTTACTAGGCTGCGTATAAAATTTTCCTTAAGCTGTTCGCACGTTCACAGCGATGGCCCTTTTTCTCGCTAAACACGAGATAGCCCTAAAGTGGGGCTGTTAGGCATTAGTAACCAGGGTTTGTAACGTTCGCGTAGTGTACCGATAAAAAACCCACATTCACGTACACAAGTCGGAAATGCGGTATTTCTTGGTTCTCCGCCCTGCTTTAAAAACGTGACAGCATCATCATTGGGTTTCTTTCTTATTTATAAAGTTTTATATATCGCAAACTTAATCCCGAAGGACATCAGAGAGCTTTACACTTGAGGGAATGAGGTACAATAACAGTACGAGAGTCAAATAGGGAATATACAAAAGCAATACAATAGTGCACATAGAAGACTCAAGATAGACCTTGGCTAGGAGTATAATGTGCTATGCATTGAAACAGAGCTACAAAGGGGAGCCAGTACAATAGTAAAGAACCAGAATGACGTCCTTTCTTGTAGTGAGACGGATTCGCTAATAGCTGACCTTCGCTCATCTTATGAAGGTAAGAACATGTTCATGAGGAAGTGTTTTGCTTCCCATTTGAATGCAGCCTTGGAGGAGATTCTCTGAATTTCCAGTGGGAGAGAGTTCCAAATTTTTGGAGCAGAACCTGAGAAGGCTTGTTGACATGTTCTCTTTTTGCGGAAGATCTTGGGTTTCAGGAGGAGGGTGTTAGTACTCCTCGACGGTCTACCCCCTCCGGATAGTATTAACTTTTGCGTCAGGTAATTGGGGGGTTTGAAGTGGATGGCCTTGTGCGCTAGGCATGCAATCTTTAGTTGAATTCTAGCTTCGTAGGGCAGCCAGTTTAGAGATTTTAGGGCCGGGGAGATGTGGGCATTTCGCTTGGTGCCCGTAATGAGTCTGTCCGCAGTGTTCAATGATGCCTTTAAAGGAGCCAAAGTGTATTTGGGGAGGCCGCATAGTGTAGCACTGCCATAATCAAGCCTCGGTAGAACAAGCGCTTGGACCACCTGTTTGAAATCGGCTTGAGATAGGAAAGGTTTGAGATTCCTGAGAGTTCTCAGAAGGTGGCTAACTCCCTTGCTTACGTTACTGATCTGGGCCTTCATATTCAAATGTTTGTCCAGTGTGATTCCTAGAGATTTATCTGAGTCACTAATGTGCCAATTTTGGGTAGTTATTAAGTTGGAGTTGAGTGAAGAGATGTTGTCCGGGGAGGAGATTTTCAGGTAGAGTTAGGTGTCGTCTGCATACATATTGAAGTTAATGTCCATGGATTTTAGTACATTGGCTAGCGGTTCCAGAAACAAATTGAATAGAATGGGAGTTAAGGAGGATCCTTGGGGAACCCCCATGGTGACAGGGGATGGCTGCGATAAAGAATGGTTCACCTTAACTCTTTGTGATCTATGCAGGAGGAAGGACGAGAACCACTTCAGCACCTGCCCAGAGAGGCCCATCCTTTGCTCCAAAATATCTAGTAGGTTGTCGTGATTGACTGTGTCAAAAGCTGAGGAGACGTCTTATTTATTTAAAGAGTTTTATATAGCGCTGGCTAGACCCGAAGGTATCAGGGCGCTTTACATGAGAATCAACAATGTAACAGAAAAAGATCAACAATTATACAATACATCACAAAATAGGCAATACATTAGGAGAGAAGAGAAAGGAGAGAGAAAAGTAGTGGAGGGGGCAGGGGAGGTGAGAAAGGGAGGATAAGGGAAGAGATAACAAGGAGAGACGAAAGGAAGTCTGTCTAAAGACCGACTGGGTAGGTGACGACCAAGGAGGGAATCCAAGGCCCATCTCCCCTATAGCTAAACCAGGTAGCTCCATCGGGCATCAGACAAAAAAGTTCATAGTAGGATAAGTAGGCACGATTAATTTCTGTCAAGCATTCTTAGGATGTCATCCATTACGTGAGTGAGAGCCGATTCAGTGCTATGCCCGCTACGAAGGCCTGATTGGTGATGGTCCAGGAGGTGGAAATTTTCAATGTGAGCACATAATTGGGACTGGACACATTTTTCCAGGAGTTTGGCTACAGTGGGGATGCTGGAGATGGGGCAGAAGTTCTTAAGACCTGTACTGTCTGCTGTAGGTTTTTAAAAATAGGTGTTACCTGGGCCTCCTTTAGGCAGTCTGGGATCGTACCCTGTGAGAGAGAAGCATTGACTATCTTTGTCCAGAAGGGAGAGATAGAATCTTTAATTGCTTTGAAGATGGTAAGTGGAAGAGGGTCACTGAAGTGATTAGATGGGTTGATACTCCGAAGGATTCATTGATGTCGTTTTCCTTTAGGATGGTAAAGGTGTCCCAGGAAGCGTTGTGCTCGATACCCCTGCTAAGGGTGGCGACCTTGTCTGGTGCTACCCGGGGGGTGCCGGGCCGTTTGATGTTAAAAGAGATCTCCTGGATTCTAGATCAATGTTAATAAGTCTTGTTTTCTCAGTAAAAAAGGCCACTAAGTCAGAACAAGAGGGGGGACTGACCTCTGAGGCTGAACGGTTGGGGGGCTCTGACAGATTGTTGTTTGACTCGTTCGAACAGTTTCTTGTGTCGATTGGCCGCTTGATTGAGTTGGGATCGGAAATATTCCGCCTTGGCTGTCTAGATTTGTTTATTATAAGAGCTTCTAGCTGATCTGAGGTTTTTTAGATGGTCCACTTAAGGAGTGGATCTCCAGGAGCACTCCAAGGCCATTAGATTACGACGTTCCGAATTTAGGTTGCTATTGAACCATGTTTTAGATATTTTTGAGGGTGCGTTTTTTTGTTGGAGTGGAGCAATGTCGTCCATGATGTTGGAAATAGAAGAGTTATAGCAGTCAGTGAGTGCATGTACTTCAACTAAGACTCTGAGGAGAGAGGGCACACTTGCAGCGGGTTGCTAAGTCAACTGCGTTTATGTTTGAGGTCACGTCTCCAGATCTTTGATTTAGTAGGTTGAGAATTACTCTGAGAAACCTCCAAGTTGATTTGGAAGGGAATGACGTGATGGTCTGAGCAATCACAGGGTATGATGGAGTCCAGAGTGATTGAGTGTCCTTTGGAGATAAGGTCAAGAGTTTTCCCTTTACTGTGGGTAGGCTGGTCACAGTGTTGAACCAAATCGTGATCCTTCAAGAAGGAATTGAGGCATGCTACCGCTGGGTCATTAGGGTTTGACCAATGAAGGTTAAAGTCTCCCAGGTAGATGTGGGGCTGCACTGAATCCACATTGTCTGCTATGATCTCCATTAATTGTTCAATGAATGGTAGATTGTCACCCGAGGGTGATAGAATATATGAAGTTTGCAAACCATCTGTTTTTTACTGCAAATGTTGAAGCAAAGGTATTCACAGGTTGATGGAGAAGAAGATTCTGAGAGGGAGATCGCAAGTGTATTTTGATGTATACAGGCTAGGCCACCTCCCACTTTCGTAACTCTGTCCAGACGAATTATGTCATGGGAGGGGGGGCACCAAGAGGTCTAAAATCGGAGTGGACAAGGGGGTGAGCCAGGTTTCTGCGAGTATAATGATGTCTAACTCTTTAGGTTGTATGAGGTCGAAGATCTTAGTTGTGTGCTTCCTCCATCCGGAGGTGAACCACTGGTTATTGCAGTAGTGATCAACGAAAAGAGAGGTGGAGGTGCTCTGCTGAAGTGAAATTCAAAAGGTGGAGTTTAAAACTCGTAAACCTAGATTTGTGTTTTAATCAGTCTAGGTTTGAGATGTTTAAAAGCAGTGTCGTGCGTAGGAAGTCTTGTTATTAGTCTACCGCACTAAAAGTGTCCATAAAAAGGTAGACATGTTTCAGCCCTAGGGGTTGCCCAGATGGGTCGGGGGGGGGGGGGCTTTCTTCAGGACTTAAAAAGAGAGATCGATGGGAGGCCATGTCTTGTTACAATCTCCTTGAATCTGGGTGTTATTAGCCCGAATCTCAAGTGGTCAAATAGTACCTGTTCAAAAAAGAAAGAAACAAAATGGGAATGTCATGTTGCGCATTCTTCAAAATGTGTGCCGTCTTATGTACAGTGATTCACATTATTGGACTCTCTTCAAGGAAGAAATTAGGTAACTAGAAAATGGCAATTCTTTGTATTTTACAAAATGTTCACTTACAATATTTGAAGTGACTCAGTGGTGCTCATCGAAGAATCTAAGTAACTGAAAAATGGCAATTCTTTCCATGTGTGATGTCCAAATTAGCGTATTGTTGAGACTGTATCTCAATCGGTGAATGTTATGGGCTTATGTACCAAGATGGTACGTAGGTATCTTGTATGGTGTGTTATAGGCTAATGTGCCAAGATGATCGGTAAATGACTAGTATGATGTGGTACTGGATGTTGTTAAGGAATACCGCACAGAGCTGTCCCGATGTCCGTGCGAGATTGTGTTTGAAATTAGGCATAGCCCATGGGGTTCCCAAATGGAGTTTCTATATTGGTACCGGTCAGTTAGAGCCGGCATATCACATGGAAGTAGGTCTCCAGCGTGTGTCAAAAAATATGTGGCAGAGTCCCCCATATATTCAGTTACCAGCGAGGGTATGAGCACTTCTCATTGCTACGAGTATGTGGTAATTTGAGCATGTTTTAGCATAGGTGTCAAAAATACATAGCAAATTTCCCAGTATATTTAGTTACCCGCGATGATCCGTGCAATTCTAATTGTTACGGGTACACAGTAATTCCACATTCACACCATTAGTGCGGCACAGTTAAAGCCTGCATTCCAAGTCTCGGCGTGTCTGCAGATTTTCCCATATATTCAGTAACCAGCAACGGTGTGTGCACATCGAGCATGTTTCCAGCGTGAGTGTCAAAATTTCTCCCCGTGTATTTAGTTACCCGCAATGATACGTGCAATTCAAATTACTACGGGGACGCTGTAATTTCACATTTATACAGTTTGTGTGGTCCAGTTAAAGCCTGCATTCTATGTCTGGGCGTGTCTGCAGGGTATGTAGTAAACGGATGCCGCAGTTATCCTGTATATTTTGTGCATGGGTGCGCGCAGTTTCCAGTGATAACTCGACAGTGATGACAGTTGTGCTGCTCCGTTTAATCCGGCTCCCGAGCGAGTGTATTACAAATATGATATTCATTACGTTGTTAGTGCATTTTCAGCACGGTGGCCACAAACAATGCAATTATATGAAATCGTACCTTAAGTCCTAGATAACGGACTTCATCAGGTGGCCGATGAGCTCTTTAACTTGCTAATGACGGGTTAACATTTCAAAGTAGGGTAATAAAGGGTAATACGATACGGTTTTTGGATTAAAGCTTTCCTCCTCGTGTCCTTTCGGTAGTACCTGCTGCGGTGTACAGCACAACTTGTGCTGGCTCTTCCTTTGGCAAGCTGGATGTGGTAGGCTTAGGAATTGCAGTGTGTTATGTGTCAAGGAGTCGATATGGAAGAAAGACTTCTTGTCTACCCTTCATGTTTTATTTAAAGGTTGGGAATTTACTTAATTTTAAAATTAAAATAAATTAAGTAAGTAGATTGGTTAGTTTTTAAGGTTGTGCATTTAGAGAGAAGTGGCATTAGTCTTGATGTTAAATAATTAAGGGGGGGCTTCCTTTTTGTGACCCTTAATTCACATTGGTTATCCGACATTGTCATGCATAGTTCTTTATTTCTCATTGCAGTGTGAAGATGAGGGAGTTTTTCGTTTTAATGTCCCAAGCTTAGCAACGGAATATTATCATCAAGGCCTTGTATATTCATCTTGAGGCGATGGACCCATCTCTGTTCTTTCTCAAAAAGTATCTGATCTGCATTATGATTACTCATTTCCAAGGTTTCCAGGATTATCCATTTCAGGTCCATTGACGGAGTGCTTTGCTTCAATGAAGTGGTTACTCATTTTTGTCGAGCTCCTTTTGCACTTGACATTACTCCAGTGTTCGCATATTCTTTGTTTTTCTTTTCGACATGTCATCCCTATGTATCGTAGGGCACAAGGACACGTAATCATGTAGATCATGTGTGTGGAATTGCAGTTTGTATGGTGTTTGATGGTTCATTTTAGGTTCGGTAGAAGTTGAATGGTTTTTGTTGCGGATACATAGCCTTTGGACGGGTACACTTTGCACCACCGCAACAAATGCAAAATGAACCAGTCCACAGGCTATGGAACATCGCCCCTGTGGTGGGCATTACCCGTGCGGTTCATGCTCGGTCTGTAATCTGACAACAACAAAAACCATTGAAAGCACTCCGTCAATGACCTGAAATGGATAATCCTGGAAACCTTGGAAATGAGGAATCATAATGCAGAGCAGATACTTTTTGAGAAAGAACAGAGATGGGTCCATCGCCTCAAGACGAATATACAAGGCCTTAATGATAATATTCCGTGTCTAAGCTTGGGACATTAAAACGAAAAACTCCCTCATCCTCACACTGCAATGAGGAATAAAGAACTATGCATGACAATGTCAGATAACCAGTGTGATTTAAGGGTCACAAAGAGGAAGCCTCCCCCTTAATTATTTAACATCAAGACTAATGCCACTTCTCTCTAAATGCACAACCTTAAAAACTAACCAATCTACTGACTTAATTTATTTTAATTTAAAAATAAAGTAAATTCCCAACCTTTAAATAAAACATGAAGGTTAGACAAGAAGTCTTTCTTCCATATAGACTCCTTGACACATAACACACTGCAAATTCCTAAGCCTACCAGATCCAGGTTGCCTAAGGAAGTGCCAGCACAAGTCGTGCTGTACCCCGCAGCAGGTACTGCCGAAAGGACACGAGGAGGAAAGCTTCAATCCAAACAAGCATTGGAAATGCAATAGGTCTCGCATTAGAAAAGTTGGAGCTATTGGTCTTGTAAATGACACATATTTTATTTATGTGTTGGTTTTTAAAATAGCTAAATTGATAGCTTTGTCATTTACAATGCCAATAGTTATAACTTTTGCAAATGTGACACCTATAGCATTTGTAATGCAATAGGTTTTATTTACGTGACTTATATGTATTCATATTACAAATAACAATGGCCTTTATTTTTTTATAATTAATACTTAAATAAAAAGTTATTGTAATTTATAATGGCAATTGATACCGAGGGTTGTGAATAACCTGAAGCGATCACTGAATTTAGAGAAGATACCACAGAGGGTTAATTTGTTTATAGCAGAAGTTCTTGTTGTAATTACAGGTAACAAGTTCCAGTCCTTGCAAAATAACGCAGTGGGCTATGTCTTTGGAGCAAACATCTCCATGCAAATGGCAAGATTTACGTTTGAATATGTGCGAGGTATTTTCTAAAATGAGAGCGTTTGGTAGTAATTAATACCATTATTTAGTTACCAAAAAAACAAAAACAGTAAGACGAACAAGACGGAGGGCATTGCTGTGGGGAGGGGGGAGGAGAAATGCGAAACGGCCGCAGCAGGGGGCGGAGCGGGGAGAGCGGCGATGGAGGAGAGACACGAGCCGTAGTGTGAAGCAGCAGGGGCCTTTGTGCCACAGACCTCAGACACAGCTTACAGTTAACTTGCCTGATTGATACCGAAGGTTGTGAATAAGGTAACAAGTTCCAGTCCTTGCAAAATAACGCAGTGGGCTATGTCTTTGGAGCAAACATTTCCATGCAAATGGCGAGATTTACGTTTGAATATGTGCGAGGTATTTGCTAAAATGAGAGCGTTTGGTAGTAATTAATACCATTATTTAGTTACCAAAAAAACACAAGATCACAGCGAAATAAGAAAGTATAACTTGAATCCTAAAACAAAGGTGAATGAACACAGGCGTGCTGGCCACAGAATATGCAAATCGGTTTAATGCAGCTGCACGCAAGACCACAGTATTGACAGGAGTATACACTTATGAATTCTGTGAAACGTACATGTGCCCTTCGGTGTACTTCTCTCTGCTAGAAAAATAAATACGTAAAGTACACTCTGAGAGCACCAGATATAGAAAAAGCTTCAAGCAGCTATGGCATTTCTTCAACAGGAAAGTGGATTCGGCTGGGGGGGGGGGTGGGGTGAGGGGGGAGGCGGTTTGTTTTAGAAACAGAGGAAAGCAGGAGGAGGGGGCAGTCGGTTTTAAAAGACATTGTGATGGTATGCGTTGTGAATGTATGCGTAACGTCATACATTCCATCACCACAGAACCTACGGAAGGTAAAGGCCTATCTGGAAGTCTTTTTAGCTGTTTTAAAGTTATCAATTGTTCCTCTATTATGACTGGATGATGTGAGTAAATACCGAGCTCTATGTTCAGACAGCCATCACTTTTTTGTAGGTAATGTTTTATTGAATTATAAAATGAACTTTTCATGACAATCGGCAAATCAGTGAATTCAGGCAGTTACTGGATTCTCAAAAACAGAGTGTCCCACAGTTGCATGGCATTCACTTGGGAGGCGAGGGAGGGAGGAGAAATACGAGACGGCCTTGCGGCCGTGAGACGTGTGAAGCAGGGGGCGGGGGGAGCGGATGCCTTTGAAGTGAAGCTAAGCTTCACTTCAAAGGTGTGGGAGGAGTGCGGCTGAGGGAACAGACGGCGATTTGATGATGTGCACGCGCATTTTAGGTCAATGCGCTTGCGCATTGACCTAAAAGCCACGGGCACAGCCCAAAATCGCCCAGTTAGGCAAAGTCTGTTTAAGACGCTATAGTCTCGCAAGCTCAATGCGCATGCGCATTGACAGGCGAGACCTAAAAACTATTGTATTACCCTTTATAACACTACTTTGAAATGTTAATCTGTCATTAGCAGGTTAAAAAGCTCATCGGCCACCTGATGAAGTCCTTTATCTAGGACTTAAGGTACGATTTCACATAATTGCATTGTTTGTGGCCGCCGTGCTGAAAATGGACTAACAACCTAATGAATATCATATTTGTAATACACTCGGTCGAGACACACATAGAAGCGGGAGCCAATTAAACGGAGCAGCACCACTGTCATCCCTGTCGAGTTATCACTGGAAACTGCGCGCACCCATGCACAAAATATACAGGATAATTGCTGCATCCGTTTAATACATACACTGCAGACACGCCCAGACATAGAATGCAGGCTTTAACTGGGCCACACAAACAGTATGAATGTGGAATTACCGCGTACCCGTAATAATTTGAATTGTATGTATGTATGTATGTATGTATGTATGTATGTATCATTGCGGGTAACTAAATACACGGGGAGAATTTTTGACACCCACGCTAGATACACGCGAAATGTGCACACACCATCGCTGGTTACTAAATATATGGGAAAATCTGCAGACACGCCAAAACGTAGAATGCAGGCTTTAACTGGGCCGCACTAATGGTATGAATGTGGAATTTCCGCGTACACGTAACAATTAGAATTGCACGTATCATCGCGGGTAATTAAATATACGGGGAATTTTGAGATATATTTTAACACCCACGCTAGAAACATGCTCAAATTACCACATACTCGTAGCAATGAGAAGTGCACACACCATCGCTGGTAACTGAATATAAGGGGGAATCTGCCAGGTATTTTTTGACAAACACGCTGGAGACATACTTACATGTGACATGCAGGCTCTAACTGGCCGGTACCAATATAGAGACTCCAATTTGGAACCCCATGGAATATGCCTAATTTCAAACACAATATCACACGGACATCGGAAAAGCTATGTGCGGTATTCCTTAACAACATCCAGTACCACACCATACTAGCGATTTACCGATCATCTTGGCACATTACACCATAACACACCTTACAAGATACCTACCTACCATCTTGGTACATAAGCCCATAACATTCACCAATTGAGATACAGTCTCAACAATACGCTAATTTGGACATCACACAGGGAAAAAATTGCCATTTTTCAGTTACTTAGATTCTTCGTTGAGCACCACGGAGTCACTTCAAATATTTAAAGTGAACCTTTTGCAAAATACAAAGAATTGCCATTTTCTAGTTACTTAATTTCTTCCTTGAAGAGATTCCAATAATGTGAATCACTGTGAATAAGACAGCACACATTTTGAAGAATGAGCAACATGACATTCCCATTTTGTTTCTTTCGATTTTGAACAGGTACTATTTGACCACTTGAGAATTGGGCTAATGACACCCAGATTCAAGGAGAACAAGACATGGCCTCCCATTTATCTCTCTTTTTAGGTCCTGAAGAAAGCCCCCCTGACCCATCTGGGCAACCCCTAAGGCTGAAACATGTCGACCTTTTTATGGATACTTTTAGTGTGGTAGACTAATAACTAGTCTTCCAACGCAAGACACTGCTTTTAAACATCTCAAACCTAGACTGATTAGAACACAAATCTAGGTATACGAGTTTTTAACTCCACCTTTTGAATTTCACTTCACCAGAGCACCTCGACCTCTTTTTTTCGTTGATGACTACTGCAATAACCAGTAGTTCACCTATGGATGGAGAAAGCATACGACTAAGAAAGAAACCCAATGATGATGCGGTCACATTTTAAAGCAGGTCGGAGAACCAAGATGTACAGCCTTTCTGACTTGTGTACGTGAATGAGGGTTTTTTTTAAATCGGTACACTACCCGAACGTTGCAAATCCAGGTTACTCCGGTCAAGTGATTCATTCTCATTTCATTTAGAATACTAATGCAAGGAACCTGAATGAATCACAATCCCTTCTTTCTCCCTCCTTTTGATTTAATATATGCTGTTCGGCATTACCCACAACTAAGGGATGGCTCCAGAGTCTAGCCTATTGTAATACAAAGTGATTTATATGTAGACACCTTACCTTCTGCATCTCGCCCAAAAGATAAATGGGGCCCCTTTAAAGCTTACCCGAATGACACAACTCTCCCCCCCCTACTTGGCAACCTCCAGATGGAGTGGTCTCCATGGGGGTAGGGAGACATAACATGGCGACAAAACATATTATTGATGTAACTATTGATAAATGCATCTAAATGTACCATTGCTTGCAAAAGATTTTCTTACATTGCTACTATTTGGGGGAAGAGGCAGGTTGGAGGGTAATGTTTAATATGAAGAAAGAGTATTGTATTTTCCTTTGCTTGGAATTAAGCAGCGTATTATTCTGTGGTGTGTCAGTGCGCAGCGCTTCTACCATTGCCGTCAAAATAGCCATGCAATCTTCACAGGCTACCTATGAGGACGACTCCTTGTCATTTCTCCAGTGGATGAAGACTTCTATGAGGCGAATGATACCTCAGTCTATACATAGGGCGGTGAATGACCTAGTGGGGCCAATGGAGCGATGAGTCTCTGAGCAAATTGCAAGGGAAGGCGTCAAATTAGCCCAGGTTACTGCTCCAGTGCCAGTTAAGCCCCCTCCAAGATTCCCTAGCTGAGGGTTCCCCTACCCCAAAGAGAAAGGGAGGTGGGGAGATGAGGGCACGCTTGACAGCCTCAAACTAGCGTTTCTGGCCAAATCAGCCCTCCAGGAAGAGCTAACAGGCTCTACTGAGCTCTACTACAAACACAGCCCTCCTGAACACCCTAGAACCTCAAGACGGTGACTCCCCCGTGCATTCAGACGAGGAGGCGGGCTCCTCCAGGTTTTGCCACCAATCCTCGGATTCCGCACCCACACCTCAGGAAGACTTGGACATACAGGACTCAGGATGATATAATCTACTCCAGATCAGCAGAGTGGGTCCCAGCTGAAAAGGTGGTCAAGTATGTGGCGATATGGCTGCTCAAGCCCCTAGAGAAAGATGCCCGCAGCCGCCTTCAGACAGAGTGCCCCCGCCTTACCCCCCTAGAGGGGAAGGTAGCGCTTACCTGGACATAGATGCGATAATTGTCACATTTCTTGCAAATTTTATCAACGATCCAAAAAAGGGCATTGATAGGTTGTGGAAATCATGCTAAGACAAGCAGTTAAGACACTATAGGCTCCAGGACTAAAATACTAGATATGGCCGAAGAGGCCAAGGCATCAGGTTCCCTCATTGGAACAGACATCCTGTCCAACTGGGTACAAAGAAACAACTTGCCTGATATGTTAGTCAGGTGGAATCTCTCACCATAAATAGAAAAAAACTCAGTCGCTAGGGAGCCATGTGAATAAAACAATATATATGCAGACAGCTATAAATCAAATAGACAGTAAGTCAATACACTGGGGCTGGCGGCAGTGGTGAGCAATAATTGCAGTGTTAGAATGCCCTTTTAAGTCTGTTAAACCTACTAACTTCCATGTTTCAGGGGGTTTTCTCCAGCTCTTCTCCAATCTTTTCGCATACTGAGAAAGGCTGGAATTGTACTCCCGACAAAGGCAGAAGTAAAAATACTTCCTGGGTTGAGATGAAAGGGGTTGGAGGAAAAATGATCTTTTAAGTACTCAGCAGCAAATCTACACATACATATTTGTTCGTGCTAAAATGCAGTTTACAAATATTTTCTAGGAGTACCATTTCCTGGCCTACTTCTGTAAATTTGAAAAAGCTGTAAACCGGCACTAATACAAAGACATATACCATGGGTGCACTTCTGTGACTTTCTTTAACAACTAGGCCCCTAATTAGGTCTTGCATTAACAAAGACCTTTTTAGGTTTCGACCTGGCGATCTGCGCAAGCAGTTCGCGCAGGTGAAATCTTTTGTTTACCATATTTGCTATTGGAACGTCCCCCACCTCCCATTGGCTAGCTCCATAAATGGAGGCTAGCCATTGGGAGCCGGATCTGTCCGTCAAGGCCGGACCAGATTCGGGGGCGTTCCCGCGATTTTTTCCCTCTCCGCCTCTGCGATGTCGTCATCGCGGCGGTGGGCGGAGCTTCGTTTTTTTTCCTTCTGTGTTTGTTTTGGTCATTCCATGCGAGGAAGCCCAGGTGAGTGCTTGTTTTTTAGTGGTGGAGCACGTGAATTCAGTGTACATTAGTTAAAAATACATGATGAAGACACAGGCCACGATCTGGCTGTTCATCAAGTGCATGGGCGCTAAAACTAATTTTTGCCCCTTTATTTGTAGTGAGGACTACGCAGTGGTTTGTCTGATGTGAAATTGCTCGGCTGATCCCCTTTGTTGCAGCATGCATAACTTTTCATTCTTTCAGTTCGACTTTACAGTCCGTTTTAATAATGTCCTTAAAACTGCCGGTGTTCAGTACCCAAACGGCCTAAATAGACTCGTATGGGCTAAGCATCTCGTGCCCCTCGTGAGACACTTGTAAAACTGCTCATAAGATTTGCAACAGGGAGTTTTTTCATGGTTTGGCATTTTTCGTAATGCATTACAGTTGAATTTATATAGCGCTTCATATCCTAACCGCACTGCAAAGCGCTGAAGAGCATCATAGAGAGTGCAGAGTGGAGAGTGCATAGGGAGTGCAGAGTGCATGGAGAGTGCAGAGTGCGTGGAGAGTGCAGAGTGCGTGGAGAGTGCAGAGTGCGTGGAGAGTGCAGAGTGCGTGGAGAGTACAGAGTGCGTGGAGAGTGCAGAGTGCGTGGAGAGTGCAGAGTGCGTGGAGAGTGCAGAGTGCGTGGAGAGTGCAGAGTGCGTGGAGAGTGCAGAGTGCGTGGAGAGTGCAGAGTGCGTGGAGAGTGCAGAGTGCGTGGAGAGTGCAGAGTGCGTGGAGAGTGCAGAGTGCGTGGAGAGTGCAGAGTGCGTGGAGAGTGCAGAGTGCGTGGAGAGTGCAGAGTGCGTGGAGAGTGCAGAGTGCGTGGAGAGTGCAGAGTGCGTGGAGAGTGCAGAGTGCGTGGAGAGTGCAGAGTGCGTGGAGAGTGCAGAGTGCGTGGAGAGTGCAGAGTGCGTGGAGAGTGCAGAGTGCGTGGAGAGTGCAGAGTGCGTGGAGAGTGCAGAGTGCGTGGAGAGTGCAGAGTGCGTGGAGAGTGCAGAGTGAGTGGAGAGTGCAGAGTGAGTGGAGAGTGCATAGGGAGTGGAGAGTGCATAGGGAGTGGAGAGTGCATAGGGAGTGGAGAGTGCATAGGGAGTGGAGAGTGCATAGGGAGTGGAGAGTGCATAGGGAGTGGAGAGTGCATAGGGAGTGCAGAGTGCATAGGGAGTGGAGAGTGCATAGAGAGTGGAGAGTGCATAGAGAGTGCAGAGTGGAGAGTGCATAGGGAGTGGAGAGTGCATAGGGAGTGGAGAGTGCATAGGGAGTGGAGAGTGCATAGGGAGTGGAGAGTGCATAGGGAGTGGAGAGTGCATAGGGAGTGGAGAGTGCATAGGGAGTGGAGAGTGCATAGGGAGTGGAGAGTGCATAGGGAGTGGAGAGTGCATAGTGCATAGGGACTGCAGAGTGCATAGGGAGTGCAGAGTGGGGAGTGGAGAGTGCATAGGGAGTGGAGAGTGCATAGGGAGTGCAGAGTGGAGAGTGCATAGGGAGTGGAGAGTGGAGAGTGGAGAGTGCATAGGGAGTGGAGAGTGGAGAGTGGAGAGTGCATAGGGAGTGGAGAGTGGAGAGTGCATAGGGAGTGGAGAGTGCATAGGGAGTGAAGAGTGGAGAGTGCATAGGGAGTGCATAGGGAGTACATAGGGAGTGCAGAGTGCATAGGGAGTGCAGAGTGGAGAGTGCATAGGGAGTGGAGAGTGCATAGGGAGTGCAGAGTGCATAGGGAGTGCAGAGTGCATAGGGAGTGCAGAGTGCATAGGGAGTGCAGAGTGCATAGGGAGTGCAGAGTGCATAGGTAGTGCATAGGGAGTGGAGAGTGCATAGGGAGTGGAGAGTGGAGAGTGCATAGGGAGTGGAGAGTGCATAGGGAGTGGAGAGTGCATAGGGAGTGGAGAGTGCATAGGGAGTGGAGAGTGCATAGGGAGTGGAGAGTGCATAGGGAGTGGAGAGTGGAGAGTGCATAGGGAGTGCAGAGTGCATAGGGAGTGCAGAGTGGAGAGTGCATAGGGAGTGGAGAGTGCATAGGGAGTGCAGAGTGGAGAGTGCATAGGGAGTGCAGAGTGCATAGGGAGTGCAGAGTAGAGAGTGCATAGGGAGTGGAGAGTGCATAGGGAGTGGAGAGTGCATAGGGAGTGGAGAGTGCATAGGGAGTGGAGAGTGCATAGGGAGTGGAGAGTGGAGAGTGCATAGGGAGTGGAGAGTGGAGAGTGCATAGGGAGTGGAGAGTGCATAGGGAGTGGAGAGTGCATAGGGAGTGGAGAGTGCATAGGGAGTGCATAGGGAGTGCATAGGGAGTGGAGAGTGCATAGGGAGTGGAGAGTGCATAGGGAGTGGAGAGTGCATAGGGAGTGGAGAGTGCATAGGGAGTGGAGAGTGCATAGGGAGTGGAGAGTGCATAGGGAGTGGAGAGTGCATAGGGAGTGGAGAGTGCATAGGGAGTGGAGAGTGCATAGGGAGTGGAGAGTGCATAGGGAGTGGAGAGTGCATAGGGAGTGGAGAGTGGATAGGGAGTGGAGAGTGCATAGGGAGTGGAGAGTGCATAGGGAGTGGAGAGTGCATAGGGAGTGGAGAGTGCATAGGGAGTGGAGAGTGCATAGGGAGTGGAGAGTGCATAGGGAGTGGAGAGTGGAGAGTGCATAGGGAGTGGAGAGTGGAGAGTGCATAGGGAGTGGAGAGTGCATAGGGAGTGGAGAGTGGAGAGTGCATAGGGAGTGGAGAGTGGGGAGTGCATAGGGAGTGGAGAGTGCATAGGGAGTGCATAGGGAGTGCAGAGTGCATAGGGAGTGCATAGGGAGTGCAGAGTGCA
The DNA here is from genome assembly GCF_964261635.1 of Lissotriton helveticus. Lineage (NCBI taxonomy): Eukaryota > Metazoa > Chordata > Amphibia > Caudata > Salamandridae > Lissotriton > Lissotriton helveticus. The sequence goes on along the minus strand of NC_136063.1, from coordinate 1,052,894,786 downwards.
TAGGGAGTGCAGAGTGCATAAGAAGTGGAGGGTGCATAGGGAGTGGAGGGTGCATAGGGAGTGGAGGGTGCATAGGGAGTGGAGGGTGCATAGGGAGTGGAGGGTGCATAGGGAGTGGAGGGTGCATAGGGAGTGGAGGGTGCATAGGGAGTGGAGGGTTCATAGGGAGTGGAGGGTGCATAGGGAGTGGAGAGTGCATAGGGAGTGCAGAGTGGAGAGTGCATAGGGAGTGGAGAGTGGAGAGTGCATAGGGAGTGGAGAGTGCATAGGGAGTGGAGAGTGCATAGGGAGTGGAGAGTGCATAGGGAGTGGAGAGTGCATAGGGAGTGGAGAGTGCATAGGGAGTGGAGAGTGCATAGGGAGTGGAGAGTGGAGAGTGCATAGGGAGTGGAGAGTGCATAGGGAGTGGAGAGTGCATAGGGAGTGGAGAGTGCATAGGGAGTGGAGAGTGCATAGGGAGTGCAGAGTGGAGAGTGCATAGGGAGTGCAGAGTGCATAGGGAGTGCAGAGTGGAGAGTGCATAGGGAGTGCAGAGTGCATAGGGAGTGGAGAGTGCATAGGGAGTGCAGAGTGGAGAGTGCATAGGGAGTGCAGAGTGCATAGGGAGTGCAGAGTGGAGAGTGCATAGGGAGTGCAGAGTGCATAGGGAGTGCAGAGTGGACAGTGCATAGGGAGTGCAGAGTGCATAGGGAGTGGAGAGTAGGGAGTGGAGAGTGGAGAGTGCATAGGGAGTGGAGAGTGGAGAGTGCATAGGGAGTGGAGAGTGGAGAGTGCATAGGGAGTGGAGAGTGGAGAGTGCATAGGGAGTGGAGAGTGGAGAGTGCATAGGGAGTGGAGAGTGCATAGGGAGTGGAGAGTGCATAGGGAGTGCAGAGTGGAGAGTGCATAGGGAGTGCAGAGTGGAGAGTGCATAGGGAGTGCAGAGTGCAGAGTGCATAGGGAGTACAGAGTGCATAGGGAGTGCAGAGTGCATAGGGAGTGCAGAGTGCATAGGGAGTGCAGAGTGCATAGGGAGTGCAGAGTGCATAGGGAGTGCAGAGTGCATAGGGAGTGCAGAGTGCATAGGGAGTGCAGAGTGCATAGGGAGTGCAGAGTGCATAGGGAGTGCAGAGTGCATAGGGAGTGCAGAGTGCATAGGGAGTGCAGAGTGCATAGGGAGTGCAGAGTGCATAGGGAGTGCAGAGTGCATAGGGAGTGCAGAGTGCATAGGGAGTGCAGAGTGCATAGGGAGTGCAGAGTGCATAGGGAGTGCAGAGTGCATAGGGAGTGCAGAGTGGAGAGTGCATAGGGAGTGCAGAGTGCATAGGGAGTGGAGAGTGCATAGGGAGTGGAGAGTGCATAGGGAGTGCAGAGTGGAGAGTGCATAGGGAGTGGAGAGTGGAGAGTGGAGAGTGCATAGGGAGTGGAGAGTGGAGAGTGCATAGGGAGTGGAGAGTGCATAGGGAGTGGAGAGTGCATAGGGAGTGGAGAGTGCATAGGGAGTGGAGAGTGCATAGGGAGTGGAGAGTGCATAGGGAGTGCAGAGTGGAGAGTGCATAGGGAGTGGAGAGTGCATAGGGAGTGCAGAGTGGAGAGTGCATAGGGAGTGGAGAGTGCATAGGGAGTGGAGAGTGCATAGGGAGTGGAGAGTGCATAGGGAGTGGAGAGTGCATAGGGAGTGGAGAGTGCAGAGTGCATAGGGAGGGGAGAGTGCATAGGGAGTGGAGAGTGCAGAGTGCATAGGGAGTGGAGAGTGCATAGGGAGTGGAGAGTGCATAGGGAGTGGAGAGTGCATAGGGAGTGGAGAGTGCATAGGGAGTGCATAGGGAGTGCAGAGTGCATAGGGAGTGCAGAGTGCATAGGGAGTGCAGAGTGCATAGGGAGTGCAGAGTGCATAGGGAGTGCAGAGTGGAGAGTGCATAGGGAGTGCAGAGTGCATAGGGAGTGCAGAGTGGAGAGTGCATAGGGAGTGCAGAGTGCATAGGGAGTGCAGAGTGGAGAGTGCATAGGGAGTGGAGAGTGCATAGGGAGTGCAGAGTGGAGAGTGCATAGGGAGTGCAGAGTGGAGAGTGCATAGGGAGTGCAGAGTGCATAGGGAGTGGAGAGTGCATAGGGAGTGGAGAGTGCATAGGGAGTGGAGAGTGCATAGGGAGTGCAGAGTGGAGAGTGCATAGGGACTGCAGAGTGCATAGGGAGTGCAGAGTGGGGAGTGGAGAGTGCATAGGGAGTGGAGAGTGCATAGGGAGTGCAGAGTGCATAGGGAGTGCAGAGTGCATAGGGAGTGCAGAGTGCATAGGGAGTGGAGAGTGCATAGGGAGTGGAGAGTGCATAGGGAGTGCAGAGTGCATAGGGAGTGCAGAGTGCATAGGGAGTGCAGAGTGCATAGGGAGTGCAGAGTGGAGAGTGCATAGGGAGTGCAGAGTGGAGAGTGCATAGGGAGTGCAGAGTGGAGAGTGCATAGGGAGTGCAGAGTGCATAGGGAGTGCAGAGTGGAGAGTGCATAGGGAGTGCAGAGTGCATAGGGAGTGCAGAGTGGAGAGTGCATAGGGAGTGCAGAGTGGAGAGTGCATAGGGAGTGCAGAGTGGAGAGTGCATAGGGAGTGCAGAGTGGATAGGGAGTGCAGAGTGGATAGGGAGTGCAGAGTGGATAGGGAGTGCAGAGTGGATAGGGAGTGCAGAGTGCATAGGGAGTGCAGAGTGCATAGGGAGTGGAGAGTGCAGAGTGCATAGGGAGTGGAGAGTGCATAGGGAGTGCAGAGTGCATAGGGAGTGCAGAGTGCATAGGGAGTGCAGAGTGCATAGGGAGTGCAGAGTGCATAGGGAGTGCAGAGTGCATAGGGAGTGCAGAGTGCATAGGGAGTGCAGAGTGCATAGGGAGTGCAGAGTGGAGAGTGCATAGGGAGTGCAGAGTGGAGAGTGCATAGGGAGTGCAGAGTGGAGAGTGCATAGGGAGTGCAGAGTGCATAGGGAGTGCAGAGTGGAGAGTGCATAGGGAGTGCAGAGTGCATAGGGAGTGCAGAGTGGAGAGTGCATAGGGAGTGCAGAGTGGAGAGTGCATAGGGAGTGCAGAGTGGAGAGTGCATAGGGAGTGCAGAGTGGATAGGGAGTGCAGAGTGGATAGGGAGTGCAGAGTGGATAGGGAGTGCAGAGTGGATAGGGAGTGCAGAGTGCATAGGGAGTGCAGAGTGCATAGGGAGTGGAGAGTGCAGAGTGCATAGGGAGTGGAGAGTGCATAGGGAGTGCAGAGTGCATAGGGAGTGCAGAGTGCATAGGGAGTGCAGAGTGCATAGGGAGTGCAGAGTGCAGAGTGCATAGGGAGTGCAGAGTGCATAGGGAGTGCAGAGTGCATAGGGAGTGCAGAGTGCATAGGGAGTGCAGAGTGCATAGGGAGTGCAGAGTGCATAGGGAGTGCAGAGTGCATAGGGAGTGCAGAGTGCATAGGGAGTGCAGAGTGCATAGGGAGTGCAGAGTGCATAGGGAGTGCAGAGTGCATAGGGAGTGCAGAGTGCATAGGGAGTGCAGAGTGCATAGGGAGTGCAGAGTGCATAGGGAGTGCAGAGTGGAGAGTGCATAGGGAGTGCAGAGTGCATAGGGAGTGCAGAGTGGAGAGTGCATAGGGAGTGCAGAGTGCATAGGGAGTGCAGAGTGGAGAGTGCATAGGGAGTGCAGAGTGCATAGGGAGTGCAGAGTGGAGAGTGCATAGGGAGTGCAGAGTGCATAGGGAGTGCAGAGTGGAGAGTGCATAGGGAGTGCAGAGTGCATAGGGAGTGCAGAGTGGAGAGTGCATAGGGAGTGCAGAGTGGAGAGTGCATAGGGAGTGCAGAGTGGAGAGTGCATAGGGAGTGCAGAGTGGAGAGTGCATAGGGAGTGCAGAGTGCAGAGTGGATAGGGACTGCAGAGTGGATAGGGAGTGCAGAGTGGATAGGGAGTGCAGAGTGCATAGGGAGTGCAGAGTGCATAGGGAGTGCAGAGTGGAGAGTGCATAGGGAGTGCAGAGTGGAGAGTGCATAGGGAGTGCAGAGTGGAGAGTGCATAGGGAGTGCAGAGTGCATAGGGAGTGCAGAGTGGAGAGTGCATAGGGAGTGCAGAGTGGAGAGTGCATAGGGAGTGCAGAGTGGAGAGTGCATAGGGAGTGCAGAGTGGAGAGTGCATAGGGAGTGCAGAGTGGAGAGTGCATAGGGAGTGCAGAGTGGAGAGTGCATAGGGAGTGCAGAGTGGAGAGTGCATAGGAAGTGCAGAGTGCAGAGTGGATAGGGAGTGCAGAGTGGATAGGGAGTGCAGAGTGGATAGGGAGTGCAGAGTGGATAGGGAGTGCAGAGTGCATAGGGAGTGCAGAGTGCATAGAGAGTGCAGAGTGCATAGAGAGTGCAGAGTGCATAGGGAGTGCAGAGTGCATAGGGAGTGCAGAGTGCATAGGGAGTGCAGAGTGCATAGGGAGTGCAGAGTGCATAGGGAGTGCAGAGTGCATAGGGAGTGCAGAGTGCATAGGGAGTGCAGAGTGCATAGGGAGTGCAGAGTGCATAGGGAGTGCAGAGTGCATAGGGAGTGCAGAGTGCATAGGGAGTGCAGAGTGCATAGGGAGTGCAGAGTGCATAGGGAGTGCAGAGTGCATAGGGAGTGCAGAGTGCATAGGGAGTGCAGAGTGCATAGGGAGTGCAGAGTGCATAGGGAGTGCAGAGTGCATAGGGAGTGCAGAGTGCATAGGGAGTGCAGAGTGCATAGGGAGTGCAGAGTGCATAGGGAGTGCAGAGTGGAGAGTGCATAGGGAGTGCAGAGTGCGTGGAGAGTGCATAGGGAGTGCAGAGTGCATAGGGAGTGGAGAGTGCATAGGGAGTGGAGAGTGCATAGGGAGTGCAGAGTGCAGAGTGCATAGGGAGTGGAGAGTGCATAGGGAGTGCAGAGTGCAGAGTGCATAGTGAGTGGAGAGTGCATAGTGAGTGGAGAGTGCATAGTGAGTGGAGAGTGCATAGTGAGTGGAGAGTGCATAGTGAGTGGAGAGTGCATAGTGAGTGGAGAGTGCATAGTGAGTGGAGAGTGCATAGTGAGTGGAGAGTGCATAGTGAGTGGAGAGTGCATAGGGAGTGCAGAGTGGAGAGTGCATAGGGAGTGCAGAGTGGAGAGTGCATAGGGAGTGCAGAGTGGAGAGTGCATAGGGAGTGGAGAGTGCATAGGGAGTGCAGAGTGGAGAGTGCATAGGGAGTGCAGAGTGGAGAGTGCATAGGGAGTGGAGAGTGCATAGGGAGTGGAGAGTGCATAGGGAGTGGAGAGTGGATAGGGAGTGGAGAGTGCATAGGGAGTGGAGAGTGCATAGGGAGTGCAGAGTGCATAGGGAGTGCAGAGTGGAGAGTGCATAGGGAGTGCAGAGTGGATAGGGAGTGGAGAGTGCATAGGGAGTGGAGAGTGCATAGGGAGTGCAGAGTGCATAGGGAGTGCAGAGTGGAGAGTGCATAGGGAGTGCAGAGTGGATAGAGAGTTGAGAGTGCATCCCCTCTACTGCTCTTCTATGGACACTTGTACTTCTTCTACTTCTCCACCAGCACAGTGTGTGTTTCCACTCGCCCGTGGCACTGGAGACTGAAGCACATCCTTCTTAGGGTGACAACCGTCTAGCTGGTCATTATGGACACTCTTTCCAGTTCTGTACTTTTATGTGATCACACTATGCATTATGGGGGGTGTAGTGTTGTTTTGATTCCATTAGAACACAGCTGAAAACAATGATTTGTAGATAAAAACTCTAGTCCCACTAAATCTTGGAAGTGCTTATTCACACACACACATGCATGCACGCACATATGCAAACACACTCTCTCTCCCTCAACAGGTGCACTACCTCCTCACAAGCACGGACAGCAAGCGTCGCCTTAATGTGCCACCCCAGCACGGTTTAACCCCCTCAGCTGTCAATTGGCCGTCTGTCACGTGACACCTGCAGACCAGACTCTGAATTTCTTCAGTGAAATCCAGTAGGGTACAATAGGTCTTACATTTGCAAGAGATTAAGCTGTTGGCAATGTAAATGACAATGCCATTTATTTATCTGTTTTCAAAACCAACACATAAATAATTTTTTTGTCATTTACAATGCCAATAGCTCTAACTTTGGCAAAGGCGAAACCGTTGCATTGTAAATGCTTGTTTTTTTATTCTATCGGTCTATCGACTGCCTTCACTGTGAGTAACAGCATCTGCTCTTTCAAACAGAGCAATTTTGGCACTCTCTGCCAAGGACTACTGTGGCAATGTGTGCTTTTTGAGACCAAAACTTATTTTAGCTTTTTGCCAAAATAGGTTATAATGGTGAGGGCCTAGAAGGTCCCATAACAATAAAGTTTTATTAAAACCATGTCAAAACAAGACCTGCATGGCAACATCAAAACACTGAATACACGTTGGGAGGGAGGAAGACCTGGACTAATCAAACAAGGCCATGGTACAGGGGTGGGGCAACATTGTGTTAAAGTACTGTATTTGATATTTCTTGCCTTACATTCACTGCAACTGAGATGCCAGATGTAGCACGATTATGTGATGTCAACGGATTTGTGTAAAACTGTCCAAATTGTTTTGTTCATATAGAAAATAAAAATATATTTTTTTTAAAACGCTGAATACAAATGTCAGACCTGTTTGCTTTTCCAATGCTTGTTTATTTTCATGTTTACCATAATCTTGTTGAAACTGGTTACACCGTTTCATTATGAACATTTTTGATAATACTAGCATATATCAACACATTTTACAAAATAATGCTTCAAAGAGATGGTACTTCAAATTTCAAAGTAGTTAAGCAAAGCGTTTTCCCTAGTTGCATTTTTTTGTGAACATTTTATTTTGAAAGGAAATCAATCAATTTGCAAATACCTGCATCTAATCAGAGAGCATTCTGGGAGCATTAAATGTAGCATCATATTGTTAAACTCTGCAAACGTATACATTTTCTATCCTTCAACCTGCAAACGTGTGTATACATTTTTATCCCTCAACCACTGTTAGTAGTGCAGCCCGAGCTTACAATATTACTTTAGAGAACTCACCCTAATAATAAAGGCTTTGCATTACCGAACCATAAATAGAAGTTCGAACAACATTAACATATGGACACAAATATTACCATTACTGCAGGCAACGCCCTTCCTTGATCCATAATGTACCGTAAACTAGCAGCCAAAGGGTTTGTGCTGTAGGGGGTCGAGCCTACTAATCCTAAGGACAAAATAAACATAAAAACCTGTCCTTGGCCCTAAACAATATGTCCTGGGCGTAGGGCTATAGGAATCTCACAGCTCCAATCAGGCTAATCCACGACTCAACAACTTCTACCCAACGAGAGGTCAACGCTTCCGTGGTCACAGCGGATTCAAAGGGCAAGCAAGCAGCAATGCTGGCAACAATAAGTGTCCATCCTTCTGCTCGGATTCGGGTGGGGTTGGGGGTGGGCGGCAGGCGATGTTTCTACTGGCCTGGGCTGGGATCACTTCAGATGCCTGGTTTTTACCGACCATGCAGGGATTCCAAATAGAATGTTACGCAGCCCCCCGACCCAAAGTAGGCTTCCTGTTATAGATCCATCTGTTTCTCCGCCCGTGAAGCAGTGCTTATTTTGGCCCGGCTACAGAAAGGTGCCATCTGTCAGTCTAAGGTGCATCCCAACTGTTTCCTCAGCAACATTTTTCCTGGTCAGCAAGTCTGATGGGGGTTGGGGGGGTGGAAGACCAGAGATCAATCTCAGAGACTTCGAGTGGCTGGTATACCACCACTTCAAAAGGGAGGGCATCTATCTCCTCAGGGACATGTTGCTCCCATCAGACTAGATGTTGCGCCTGGACCAGACAAATGCGTACGTTGCGGTGCCAGTTTTTCCTCCCCATCAGCATTTCCTGCTGTTCATGTGGCGATGGCAGACCTTTAAGTTCACAATCTTCCCTTTCGGCCGGTCATCAGCACTGCGGTGCTTCACAAAGGTCCTCAAGCCAGCAGTGGAGTTCCTCAGACCGTAGGGAATTAGTCTTATAAATCGACCTAGACTGCATGCTCCTCGTAGCCCAATGCCACGACAAACTAGTGGTGCATTGTCAGGTGGCGATCAACCTATTGCATGGCATAGGATTTGTCATCAACGAAAAGAAGTCCCAGTTCACCCCTGCCAAGAGGGTGACCTTCCTAGGGTTCGTCATAGACTCCACCTCCTTGAGTCTTCGGTCCAGGAAGATGGCAAAGATCAGACACGAACTCCGGGAGACGTTGGCCAAGCCCCGCACGTCTCTCAGGCAGATCACCGGCTTGGTAGGGCTCCTCTCCTCTGCAATCCAGGCAATCTATTCGGCCCCTCTATTATCGGCCTTGCAGCACCTCAAAGCTCTGCGAAAAGGCCCGACCTATTTGCAGGCGGTCTTGCTATCAGATGAAGCCAGATAAGTGTAGTGTAGTTCCTATATTCCCAATAGGCTCTGCGCATTGGAATAACAAACGATAGTTTAGACGTAGGACGTAGGTCGACTAGGTCTCTATTGAATATGTTAGACTTAATTATGAACGCCAGCTAGCTCAGAGGTCACTAGAAACTTTCTCAAATTCACAAGAAGGGATTCGTTTCTGACAACCGCATAAACATGACAACTTTGCTCCCTCAAGAATAAGGAGTAGATCTCCAGAGTCGCGGAAACAATAGATAGCTATTTTACTCAGTCAATCGTGTATGCTTAGGTTCACCAGAAGTGCAGAGAAACAGAGAGACGGCCGTTTTCAATAAAAGAGGTTATTTATTGAACAGTCTTCTTTCTCATGCAAGAGAAGTGAATTACTACAATCGCAATACTTGTCATAAAGTAAAGTGCGTACAGTAAAAGGAGTACTATAAAATAATACGGTTTCTAAGCCATACGGTGTTTACAATGGATAAAATACATACAATGATAAAATAATGACTAAAAGTACTCAACTGGTGCTTCTAAGATACGCCTACCCCGGTGTACCTAACCTAAGCCTAGTACATGGGAAGGAGTAAGTGAGATGTAGTTTGAGTTAAGATAGTTTCTGCCAAGAATCTAAATCAAGATTTCTCTAAGGGTCTAATCAGCTCCGTACCTTGGTTATAGAATGAAGGAGGTCCTGTATCTCTTCTCTCAGGACTCGATCTCCCAGCAACCCGCAAGGGTGACAGGGAAACACTGGAGCTGGATTTCTCGGCAGGAGAAAAGACAGCGTCTCTCTCAGTGCGTCAGCGGGAGGGTCGGCTTCCTTCGGCACTTGCTACAGCAGGGCGTCGGGCAAGTAGATAGTCAATCTGCTCCAAACCACCGTGTGTTTTGCTAGGGCAGATGCTGGTATATTTATACCTGGAAGGTGCAGAGTTTGACGTAAGGTTGAACATAAGAAGTCACTAAGAACTCGCAGTTCTTTCAGGACTCCGGCAGTTCTAGGACAAATCAATACAGAAGCAGGGGGAATTCCCGGGCTGCTGGAGGCTTGGTTTATCCAAGAACACGTTGTGCTTTCTAGGAGTCTATGGGAGTAGCCTTGCCGTATTTGGACTGCATTGGCTATGACTTAATATGGGTATGTTTCTTATGCCTATATAAGGATATGATTTGATATAACCATATAAGGGCATAAATCGGGAATACTTAACTAGAGTCCTAGATTCGTCTACAACAGAAGAAATAAAACAGTGGTTCTTCTATATGGAGGCCTGGAACGGAAGGGCAATCTTCAGATCAGCTCCAGACCTGGTGAAAGAATGAGACGGCAGCAGATCCAGTTGGGGCGCAAGGTGTGGGGAGTTCTCCACTGGATAAAGTTGGTAACCACTAGGCAAGGTGTCCCATGCAAAATCCAGTCAAACCGGTTCTGGCGCGAAACTGGACAAAGGGAAAGGGGTGTAACCACCCCCTTCCTGGGTCCCACCCATAGGAGGGACCTAGTAGGTAATCCAGCCCCTTGATTTGGAATAAAGGTAGGAGCTGTGCCAATGCACATCAGATTATCCTGACTGAAACTTATGAAACGAAACTCTGGATCCTTCGACATCCTACTCGACGTAGAAGACTGAAGAATCTCCCTTGTGGTCAAGGAGTGACCACCCTGTGAAAACAGGTACCATCCAGCGCCCAACGGTTTGCTTTGTTGCAGTTCCCGCCGGAACTCGAGCGACAGAGATCGACAAGACCAGCTTCCCTAGACTTCTAACAGCCCAATCCACAGTCCCAGGGAATCGGAGACCCGTGGAGGCGGCGTGAAGCGTGGAGCCGGCCATCTTGGAAAAACTACGAAGTGCTGACCGTGCAGCTCCCGAGGATCCCTCGAAGCTGTGCATTGGGGTTTGAGAAGCCCCAGCCCTGAGCAGCTTTTGCACCGAAGATTTGCACCGAAGCGTTGGTCCGGTCACTTGCCCTTTGGCTAGTGGCCCCAGTACCGACGAAACCTTGAATTTACACTGCTAGTCAGGTTGCTCCAGACTGGCCCTCGCTCCCCTAAAAAGGAGTAATCTATCTGACCTTGATGGTCCGAACAAGAAGCGATCTTCAAATCCTGCGTGGGTTGCGCTTGCCAAGGCCTGTTGACTCCGATCCGGAAGCCGACACCGCCAACAGCGAGAGCCTTCGTGGGACAGCTCGTGATTCACTCCAGGTCATCCTCGATGCCCCCGAGTCCACGTGGCAACGGAGACAAGCTTCTCGACAACCACCTGATTGCGCCCGACATCGCCTGGTTCCTTCCTGGTTCCTTTCTGGACACTGGCTAGTGACCCAGACTCTGTGCCCTCTGCTTTCAGGTACTCTACATCTTCGATCCACCCTTGGAGCCAACCTGACTCTTCTCTCCTGGCCGCCTGCAGCATCTTCATCTCCAGGCTCCATAGAACTCCACGACGAAACCAGACACGCTTTGGCACCTATGCACCCGCTTCCTGTGGGTGAGGTAACTCATGAACGCCGGTGCTCCTGTAGTGGTTTACACCTCTAGTGTCCTAGTTTTAAGTGGCTAAGTTCTAGTCCAGTCGGAAGACTTCTAAAACAGTAACTTTGTAACTTTTAAGCACCATTGACTTTGCATTGGTGCCTGCGTGTGCTTTTAGCGCTGCACCCGATTCCCGCGGGATACTCCGGTCCTAACTGCTGTTAGTCCAGTGTATGGAGCAAAAAACAGGGGTTATGTCCACATTACCCTCCCATACCTGGACAAGGAGCATCAAAAGATGAAAAAATAGAACAAACTAGTATTGAGGGATAAATTCAATTTATAATTTTAGAACATGAAAAGGTAAATTATCCTGTTCTATATAACTAAATATATAAAAGAACTCAATCACAAAATTCAGAGGACGTATAAACAGATACAAAAAGGGAATGGCGCAAAACAATTATGTATAAAGAGAAACCAAATTCACTATATACACACAAAACAATGCATTATATACAAATCACAAATACAATCAATACATTACATATATATACAAAATACAAAACGTGTACCCAACGATAGATCTCAGTGGATGACCTATCACATACTCTATACACACTCCTAACTTCGAGTGATATAACTCTATGATGGAGATCCCAATACGCCTGAGATATCACTTCTCTCAACGCTCTCTTTTGCATAAGGCGCCTGAATATACAAACAAAGTTAAACTAAGCAAGGACTCCTAATCACAAGGGTGTCGACGCTGTCGCGGTCGCGTTTCAGCCACTGGGGTCTTTAAGGCTTCATCAGGACAAGGGTACTGAAAGCAAAAACACGCGCTCATCCAACAGGTGGTCCAGTGTAGTCCCAGCGATTCCCAAGGCCCCAGGTCTTACCACTGATCGTAAAGTGATACTTATACCACTTTTTTGATATATGGTTTGAGTGGCCACCGGCCCTATCCATAAACGTGCAACTTTTGAATGTTTAATTGTGCTTTTGTTTAAACGCTTGTGCCTCTGCACTCAAAGAGTACAGAGGATTATTCTAGTAATAAATACATATATTTTTCATAATATATAACTTGTGTGGTGTCCTTTCATTTGATATTACAGGAGTGCATATGGTAAAACAGCTGGCTTCACATGCCCTCTTGAGTTTAGCCTGAAGGCTGCTTAGTCCATGCTACCTCTAGGATAGCTTGTCTATAAGGTTGACTTACAACCACCACCATAAGGGATTGTTTGGACTGATACAAGGTGCCCACAGAATTGTGGACATCATACATCAGGCCAACTTCTCACATCCTCATTTACAGAGCCTGGGCGGATAGTCCCACCAAGCGGTATCACTCCTCCTGGACGAGATAGATACATTGGTGTCTGCGAAGGGATGTGGATCCTGGGGGGGTTAATGTAGTCTAAGTGTATAATTTCCTGTCCAGCCTATTAGAGGATGGTCTGGCCTACCGCTAAATTAATACCTTCCGTTCTGCGATTTCGGCAGGACACATTCCCATAAATGGTGCCCTAACTGGGGAACATATCCCTTTGCTTGCAGATTACTAAGAGGCATTCAACCTTTCACTTCCACCGGAACTGAGATATGCAGTATTCTGGGATGAAAATCTGATCCTCAATCTTTTTTTGTCATGCCAACCGAATCAGTTCCTCACCTGAAAAGAGTTTTCAGCCAAACTGGCAATGTTACTTTGCCTTGTATCGAGTGACAGATGCATGAGCTTTGAACCCAACGGCCCGGGTCTTCTCTCCTGAAGGGGTGGTTTACACAGTGAATAGGCGTACAAAGTCCAATATGCACACAATTTCTTACCAAGGTTTCGAAAGACTCTCCCAAACTGTGTGTGGTCCATTGTCTCAAGGCATACAAGTAAATGACAGAGGAGGTTAGCCATCCGGAAGAAAGACAGTTCCTCATTGCATTAAGAAAACTATACAAAGTGGTATCCTCAACTACTATGGCCCGCTTGGTTTAATGGGTGATGCAAAAAGCTGGCTTTGAGAAACAAGAGTTCGAAGCACATTCAGCAATAGGAGCAATGGCTTCAAAAGCCTTTTGTTTTGGGGCATGCTTAGAAGACCTCAAGTGTGAGGCAGATTGGTCAATGGACTCAACTTTTGAGAAATTCTATCTCAAGCCCAATTGGTGGTGAGTAAGCTTCAAACTAGCATAACCCTCGAATCCAGTCCCAACATAGAATGAAAATTTGGCTAATTAGTGAAGATAAGTTTCTATTCTATTAAAGACTCCGAGGGGAGGATTATCCTTCCCTGCGATCAAGACAGACGCAAACCCACTCCATTCTGCAGTCAGTCCTCATTTTTACATTACAAACCAATGTTATAAACCCGTTTAAAAGTAAATTGCTCTGACTGTCTATGGCAATGTTGAATATTTGCATCGGAGTAATGATGACTTGACATAAAGAGATTCGAAAATTGTTACTGACACAGCACGCCTTTGCAGGAAATTATTGTGCTACTCAAGATGCATGCATAAGAACTTACGGCGTGATTCGTGTGAAAAAAAGAGGGAGAACAGACAGCGACAGGGGACTACTTGGGACCCAGCTGTAGAAAGGAGAGAAGGACTTGTGGACTCTAGTGGCTTTACTTTTCCTAGTGTTCATAGGAAAAGTAGCTTTTGTTGTGCTTTACGGGTTGCTGTGTTATTGAATTGTAATTAAAGCGAAGAAGGAACGCATAATTCTTACCTTTGAGTCTTTAAACCGTTGGCTGCTGCCGACGGCAGCACTACCTCGCTGGTGCTGCCGTTGGCCAATGGCCGACGCGACCGCGCCCGTTTTTTAAAACGGACGCACTGCCGCAAAAAAGCGGAAGCAGCCAACGGGTTAATACAATTGAACTTACTTTTACTTAGCTAGGCAAAGTTTCATTCATCTACACTCTTATGTTAATGTCACTAATGAACACCAGGGATAGGAGGTAAGTAAGTGAGACAGTTCTGTCCACACCACACCTTTGACATCTTACTTTACATCAAAAAATGCATAGTAATTCACTGAATAAAAAACACAAAGATTTAAGTAAGTGACGTTACAGTTATTAGAAAATATCAGTTAGAACTTAATGTTTTAAACTACCAAAACCACTGAAATTCACCAGTCATGGTTATCTAAAGTAACTATAACTTGCGCCCTAAAAAAAACTGAAACTCGTGCCCTTACCAGGAACTGCTTGTACCCTTAGATATTATATCACTCATGACATGTTTATTGACTGCAGTCACAACATCCTTAATCATATCTGAAATTACATTATTGAGAACACTGTGCATGGCTGGGGTGCAAGTTAGTCTCTTTTAGGCTCGAGGTATAGTTATTCAAGACAACTATAACTGGTAAATTTTGATGGTTTTGTTTGTTCAAAACGTTATGTTTAAACTGATATGTTAGCTCTTTTTTATATATAACAAGTCATTTTCATTGATGAATGTTCATATATAACTAGCTTGATTTACAAAAGAAGCAACACAGGCAACTTACAAGCAACACAGACAACGGGTGGGTGGGTGGAAGGGAACAAGCAGACCATTAACAAGCAACACAGACAACGACGACAATATCTCAAGCGACACGGACGACAACATCAAGCGACACGGACGACAACATCAAGCGACACGGACGACAACATCAAGCGACACGGACCACAACATCAAGCGACACGGACCACAACATCAAGCGACACGGACCACAACATCAAGCGACACGGACCACAACATCAAGCGACACGGACCACAACATCAAGCGACCCGGACCACAACATCAAGCGACCCGGACCACAACATCAAGCGACACGGACGACAACATCAAGCGACACGGACGACAACATCAAGCGACACGGACGACAATATCAAGCGACACGGACGACAATATCAAGCGACACGGACGACAATATCAAGCGACACGGACGACAATATCAAGCGACACGGACGACAATATCAAGCGACACGGACGACAATATCAAGCGACACGGACGACAATATCAAGCGACACCGACACCAATATCAAGAAACACGGACACCAATGTCAAGAAACACGGACACCAATATCAAGAAACACGGACACCGATAATAATAATAATAAAGAAATGTATAAAGCATATGGTTACGCCATCTCGGCGTGTCCCCGCAGCACGGACGCGGATAACAAGCAGCACGGACACCGAGTGGGTGGGAAGGAAGGACCAAGCAACATGGACAACTAAAAAGCAACATGGACAAATTAGAAGTATCATGGACAGCGCATTGGTGGGTGGGAAAATGCAACCCCGACACCGCAGAGCACAAGTAAAACGGACAAATAACAAGCAACATGGACAACTTACAAGCAACAGTGACAACGTATGGCTGGGAGGGAGCAAAGAAAAAGGACAGCATATGGGTGGTTGGGAACAAGCAATACTGATGACAACAGTGGAAGAAAGAAAAACAGTACATCAATCACAGCTTGATCAGAAGGAGGACACTAAAATTAAGCAATTAGTACTTGGTGTATGCTTCACAGAAGGCAGAAAAAAAGAATGAATGAATGGTTCTGTAGCACACACAGCTACTCCTAGGTGTGTCCCGGTGCGAAGGAATGGCAGAACCGAATCATCATCATGATATGAGGTAGATGCAAACAGCTAGGTTTTCAACTTCTTTTTGAATATAAATTACGAGCTAAGGTAACAAAGCTCAAATGGAGCTGGTTCCATGCTTGTTCAAAAGAACAAGATACTTACCCTCAGTAACGCCTTATCTGGTAAAGGCTATTAAAATTATCCCCAGGAGTCTGATTGGAAACAGATTTTTTTCTGAGTAGTCCCCTGGCGCACCAGTGGGTGGCGTCGGTTTGTGGGAACTTGGCAGAGATTACTGTTAGCATGAGCTGAAGCCATTTTGTTTGTGGCGTCCATTTTAGTTAGCCACGTGTTTGCCATGTGCTTCCCCGTCTTCCCTGTTGCCTGCTTTTCTATTACTAGAATAGAAAGGGAGCTCGCACAGCTGAGGGTAATCAAGGTAATGTCTTTAGGGCGGTGAGTGTGCAGCAAGAGGGAATACTGTCTGCACTAACAGTGTAGAACTAGAAGATACCTAACCCCCATCAATCCCAGACCTCCTGTCATGTATATGCTCCCTAAGATGCATAAACATCCGACCAAACCTCCGTTTCGGCCGATTGTATCTATGAGAGGAAGCATACATGAGAATACTGGCAAATTTCTGGATAGGTATTTGCAACCGTTTGTACTTAAAACTCAGTCACATGTTCGAGACACAACAGATTTTTTGTCCAAGCTTGAACCTATCATGAATGATCTCAAAAACACTGATTTGATTATGTGCACGGTGGACGTATGTTCACTTTATACCTCCATCCCCCATGATGGCGGTATGGAAGCCATTGAACAAACACTAATCACATCAGATTTGGACTCTGACCTGAAAGTTTTCCTGATGCAACTAACTATGTATACGCTGTATCATAGTTATTTCACTGTACTAGACAAATGGATACTCCAGTTGAATGGAACTGCCATGGGCAATTCGGCAGCTCCTTGTTACGCTAATATCTACATGAAAGTGTTTGAAGAGTCACACATTCTTTGCCAAAACAGCTGGCTTTAACATGGAAAATTGTACCTACGGTACATCGATGACGTTTTTTTGCTATGGGAAGGTACTTCTGAAACCCTCGTCAACTTCCTTGAATCATGGAACAATGTGAACAAACGTATCCAATTCACTTGGGATTACAATGACAAATGCATCCACTACTTGGATGTGGAAATACATCGAGAACCAAATGATTGGTTCACAACCATATATCGAAAACCCACGGACAGGAACTCTATTCTACATTATAGCAGTTTTCACCGGCTTAGCCTCAAGAACAACTTACCGTTTGCCCAACTACTAAGAGTGAAACGTATAGTTTCCAAAGATCAAGAGTGTAAGCTAGCACTTAGAAACACATTGGGGAGACTCAAAGCACGTGGGTACCCCACACCCATTTTGGACCTGGCCATGGAGAGGACCGACAAGTGTGTTAGATCGGAACTACTTAAACCCAAACCAAAAAAAACCACTGACCGCATGGTTGTGGTTTCTAAACACTCTAAGATGTCTAACCAGTTTCAACATATCATCCGGAAACACTGGCCCATACTCGCAATGGAACCTGATTTCAATGGCCTATTCAATCAACCTCCGATGTTTGCTTTTACCAGAGGCCGTAATGTCAAAGAGTTACTGAGTAAATCCACTTTGATTACTACTCCACTTGTTTACAATGGTTTAAAACCTTGCTACAATTGCAGCAACTGTGGGAATTGTATCCCAGGAAACAAAACCACCCACCCCATGAAAGGACATGTCATCAAACTGAGAGTGAATGCTACATGCAACAGTAGCAATGTCATCTACATGCTGAAGTGCCCTTGTGGCAAATGTTATATTGGTCACAATGAGAGAAAGATCCGTGCACGTATTCTAGAACACAAAAGCAATATACGTACACACAATTTGAAGTCTAGTGTGGCTACCCACTTTATGGAACATAGACATAGTGTGGCCCAATTGAAATTTTTAATACTTGAACAAGTCAAAATCACCGGGAACAATAAGAATACACTTTTGAAAAGAGAGAACTTTTGGATCCGCCTTATGTCCACCATGGCACCGCATGGTCTTAACGACCGTATGGAATTTTTGTGTTATCTGTAATTTGCTCTTGCATATATGCTTGGTTCCTGATTGTTTGTTTTCATTATATCTTTTTTGTCACCCTATTTTAACAGTGTCACTTATCTTTAATGTTATTCTGGCTTTCTATTGTTTATTTCGTCTTTCCAATATGGCCCCCACCCTTTTACCACTTCCCCTAGAGCCACATTTGACTCTTAGTCCTTTGTTTATTTCTCGGGTCACATTCGTCTTATTGCACACTGCCATGACGGCCCCTCTGATTGATCACCGACCTCGCGGCTCTCCGCGTAGCTTGCTTAGCGCTTGCACGATGTAAGTACCCCCGCCGGGACTTTTTAAACAGCACGTTATGTTGGGTCATTTTGGTTCTGGTGTACGAATTCTAAACTGTGCCACAGTATTTGTCTTTAACACGTTCTTTGTTCACTTTCGGCTTTTGCCATAGCGGGCTGTTCGAGGGCTTTTAAAATCTGTCTCACTCCACCGTGTGATACTCAAGCGACGATCGTATGAAGCGGCACTTTGACCTTTCCTTCTTTTTTTACCATTTACACACCGGGGGTGTACATTTTGGCTTGAACCTGTTTATTTTCTCATGTTTTCGCATGATCACTACCCTGGATTTCATTTTTTCACACATTTAATGATTTATGTAGTTGAGTATGTTATATTTGGATACAAGATTGAATTGTTTCCTTTTGGATTGTTTTTTGTAGAGTAATCCCCTGAAGAAGGGCTTGGCCCGAAATGCATCGGGATGTGTGATTATTTGTTTGGAATAGACTTATCTTTGGATGGATACTTACTTTTGGATACCTTACCTGATCTTCACGTTTGAAACATGAATAAAATGTGAAAGCTGATGAAAACTTTACACTGATTTACCATCATTACGTTTATGCTCAATTGATCTAGACCTATTGGTCTCCATTGTTGTGCGCAGAGGTGCTCTCTCAATTGAGTGCTTTTCTATTATGCCAGAGTCATCATCTATAGTTAGCTCCTGAGCCTGAGCACTGCGCATGCTCAGAAAGGCTGGTAGTTGCTAAGATACACCTGTTAGGCACTGTACTGTCAGGCTATATTAACTGATGTCAGCAACATTGTAACTCCTCCCACTCTGTTGACTAAGCGATTCTCATATACACTTGTACGTAAAAGTCTATTTGTCTGTACACTTGTACTGCCTCTTTTTGAACCTCCATGCTTACACTGCACTTACTACAGTATATAAGGCCCAAGGTTTCTGTACTCCATGTGCTGCCTCATACATTGCCTGAGGGTTCTGTGTCGATGTAGTTCCACTCATAAGTCCTAATAAACTATTTTCTTGATATTACAACTTCCGTGCCAATCTATACTTTGTCAGTCTAAAGGGCGAACCCCTGCACCAGGTGGGCCCATGAAAAAGGCTCACCCCCAGTTTGTCCCCATATGGCAGCGTACGCGCCAGAAGTGAGGTGCGCTGTGCCTATAGGCGTCACCCCAGTGTGCTTACTTTCATGACAATTTTTACGTGCCCGGATCAGGGAGCCATACCAAGGTAGTGTGAACAAGTGACCCAGAATGAGGTCCTAATTGAGCTTTTCAGATGCATTTGACAGAACAGAGGTAGGGAACGCAGTAAGGAATCTGGGCTGGAGTCTCTACCAGATAAGGCGTTAATGAAGGTAAATAACTCATTCATACGATAGAGACTTTTCGCTACAGATTCCTTACCTTAGAATAGATACCAAAGCAATATCTCCCTGGAGGAGGATCTACAGGCTGCTTATACTAAAATACCTTGGAGGACCAAATGGGTGAAATGCCCTTCATGCCAGACCAGACTGTACCGGCAGTACTGCCTGGTGAACCTGTGCAGTGATGCCCACGTAGCTGCCTGGCAGATATCCAGGACAGGGACTCAGTGAGATAACAAATTGGTAGCAGCCATGGATCTGGTAGAATGAGCCACAAGCCCTCAGGGGGTTGTTTCTTGGCCAGGGCGTATCACATCTTTATGCTCAGAATAATCCACCTGGAGCGGATTCCATTTCTGGTTTGCCTTTCTTTGTTCCAACCAAACCCACAAAGAGTTGATCGATCACCCGGATGTCTTTGGTACAGTAAATGTAGAACCATAACATTTTTTATTTTTTTTAACCCAGACAGAGGAGTCTCTCCTCTTGTTTGGTAGGGTGAGGTGGAGCAAAGAAAGTTCGTAGCTTAAGGTTCAACCCAACACAAAAAGGTTTTGCCACAGTGGGGAGGAAGGAGACATGGGTTCGGAGGACCAATTTGTCTGGAAAAAACATAGCATACGGGGGTTGAGTGAGAGAAACTGTAGCTCACTAACCCCGAGGAAAGATATAACTGTCAAGAGAAAGACTGTTTTGATGGGGAGTAGTCTCAGAGGGCAGCTGTGCATAGATAGGCTCAAAAGGTGAGCACGTCAGGAAAACGAAAACTAAATTAAAGGTTCCATTGCGGTAGAATGAGAGGGATGGAAGGAAACGTGTTCCGAACTTTTCAGGAACTGTGTCACAATGGGTAACTTGAACAGGGAGGGATGATCCAGCAACCGCAGGAAAGCAAAGACGGCTGAAAGATACCCTTTAACTGTGCCCAAAGCAAGGACTTGCCGGGTGAGGAATAATGCAAACAGGAGAATGTCAGATAAGGGTGCAAACAGAGTGGCCTCCGTTTTTCCACTCTTGCCCCCACCTTCTGGAATAGCCTTGCCTTTCCTATCCGGTCCATAACTAACTATATGGGCTTCCGGAAAACTCTTAAAACGTATCTTTTTTCTTTAGCTTTTTCTTTACCTTAACCCCCCTCTTTCAATCTTTTTTTTCTTTTTTTCTTTTCAGTCTGAACTCTGGGTATAGCGCCATGAAACCGCTGGGTGTTAGTGCGCTCAACAAATGCTTTTCAACTTCAACTTCAACTTCATCAATGGATTTGGCAGCACACAAAGCAACACATTTGACCCATTGGCAGGCATATACAGTTTTAGTGGAACGAAAGCAGGGTGCTGATATGACACTCACTTTGGGAGTTGAGTTTGCCCCCTCTGGTGTTTAATGAACCCACCAGGTGCTGCAGAACCAGGAAGTTGTCCTGATGTTCCAGGCACATCCAAAGACGTAAAGACTCCTGGCAAAGGGTCAAGCAACGCCCTCCGCCCTGTTTGTTGCAGTACCACATGGCCGTGGTGTTGTCTGAACACCCAAACCAGCCTCCCCTTGATAGATGGAAGGAAGGCTTTCAATGGCAAGTGTATCGCTCTTAGCTCCAACAAGTTGATGTGGAGCTGAGACTCCGTTGCAGACCAGAGTCCTCTGATCTCCACCTCTTCCAGATGGTCCAGACAGCCATCCCAATCCAGAAGTGACACGTCTGTCAACACTGGGAGTGCTGGGGGAGGGGGGGGGGGGGGGGGAGGGGCTGCTACTGACCCAATACTGGTTCATCAGCCACCACTGCAGGTCTTTTGGCGATCACTCCAATATCTGGACCAGGTCGGAGAGATTGCCCTGATGCAGAGCCTGCATATGCCAATGGGCATGCTTTAGTAGCAGGATGCAGGAGGCCACGAGGCCCAGCAGCCGCAGAACCATTCTCATCGAGAACAGGGTAATGGCGGCAGGTGATGGCCCTGTGCACAGGGGTACCTATGCAGGGCCTGGACCAGGCTTCAAGCAGGACACCAATGAGGGCTTCACTAAAGGGCACTAGGGGTTCTGAGGAGGACACCCCGGGTTGAAGAACCTCTGTCAAAATATTAGTTTTGACTTCCACTGTGGGCAGTGTCAGGTCCAGGACCTCAGCGGCACTCCAAACCGCCATTGCAAAGGAGACCCCTTCCTCCATAGTCCCTCTGGGAGGAGAAAGCCAACCAGTGTCTGGTGAGGTACACTAACCACTGGCATCAGTCAGTACCTCTTAAGAGGGACTGCAACCGCTGAGCCAGTTGAAGGGGTAATGGGAAGCGGATCTGGGCAAAGACATTCCGGAAACTACATGAGCCAAAATAGTGGAAAGAGCGTGGAAAAGCATGCGTAATGCCAGATTTCAGCTTATTAATAGTTGTGTATTACATAGGGCATACTTGACCCCGGCGCGGAGAAATAAATACTTCAATGTGGATACGGCCCATTGTCGCCGATGCCGGTCAGATGCGGCGGACTTCCTCGATATGAGGTGGAGTTGGCCGCAGTTGGGAACGTACTGGGAGGAGGTGGTTGAGGTACTGTGC
Organism: Lissotriton helveticus; assembly: GCF_964261635.1. Classification (NCBI taxonomy): domain Eukaryota; kingdom Metazoa; phylum Chordata; class Amphibia; order Caudata; family Salamandridae; genus Lissotriton; species Lissotriton helveticus. The sequence goes on along the minus strand of NC_136063.1, from coordinate 1,052,872,930 downwards.
GGAGTGATGGACAGGCAAATAGAACCTGACATGGGAACATGCTTATTGTATTTGTTTCCTCACACAGCGCGGACTAAAATCACGAGTAAGTTCCTCGATCTGTGGTTATTGCTAGCCATGAGGGAATTCACGAAGCAATGGAAAGTCAGGAGAGGACCCAGTATTGAGCGTTGGAGGGTGGAGTTCACTATCTGGGCAGCTAGCGAGTGTGAGGTCCGGTTCCAGCAAGCTAGGAGAGCCAACAATGAGAAAGCACTGGAATCCGCAAAAGCATGGGAAGGACTGGTCGCGTTGTTGACAATACCGGAACCAGAGTCGGAGAGTGAGTCACTGGATGTGTCGCTGGATGTGTCGCTGGGCACTCTATAAACCGGCAGTATATAAGGGGGACGCCATAGTACTACGGAGCAATGGAGTGGAAAGCTGAGATACATGGCCCAGGTAGACACATTGGAAAAGTGATAGTCACAGCCAGGAAACGCAGCGAAACTCGATAGTTCTTTGATCACGTTAAATGGAACACACCGCTGGATGGGGATAGGAAAGGGGGTGGCAAATAATCCAGGGAATGTAGATCTTGGATGACGAAGAGACATGTGATAACATCGAGCAAATGTAAACTGAGGCTGTAATTAAATAGATTATAATACTAAAGAATAACAACATGGTAATTCTGATATGTAAATACGCTTAGTAGGAAGGAATGATTCCATGCAATTGTACCAAGAGAGATGACCCTGCTGGTAATCTGATAGGATGATGGGTGTTGTGTTTGTAATGAAAATCAATAAAATATATAAAAAAGAAATAAAAAAAAAGTACCTCTTACCAGTTACTGTCGCAATAGACAGGTCTAGGGGTTCAGGATAACTTAGAGATCCCCGTCCATTCTTGTCCCTCGCAGGGCCTTTCAGAAAAAGGCTCCGTCTCCAATCTTGGTCCGGCTACCACTGAATTCAGCTCTGTATCGGAGTGATGACGAAACATGATGGGGTCAGTGGCGCGGAGTAAGGCGCCAATGGAACGGACCCCGAAACGGTTGCAAAGTCATAGTATAGGTTGATCAAGACCCACTAACAGATCCTGAGGGCCCGACTGGCGCGGAGGGCGAACCTGCAGCAGAACTTCAGTTGGTGTCCATTCCAAACCCATGGGGCCCCAAAGCGCTCCAGTGGGGTCTGGCCACCCAAAAATGAGGTGCATGGCCTCACAGAACTCACATAGTTGTGTGGGGGGGGGGTTGCTCCGGCTCAGGGAAACTCAAGGAAGTGGACGCAGACTGAGGCTCCAAAGGTACAACGTCAAAGTAGACCTAGATTATGGTGTCGTCCGAAGTTTTGAACTGGCATAGAGAAGTCGAAGATCACTTCGACTTCTTATGTGACTTGCCTTAAGAAGTCCTGGATTGGTGGTCTCCCTCCTTACAATCCTGGACGTGAACCAGCCCACTATAGTCCCTTTATATTTGCCACTGCTGCCAAATCTTTTTCCACTTCTTGGGGCAGCCCCTTCTCTCACAGACCTGTCTTTCCGTGAACACATACACCAAGCCATGTCTTTTTTTACCAGGAGGTTCCATCTCCCCAGATATTGGGCACCATAAGCTTGGGAGAGAGGTTTACCTGGGTTCCGGTAACATGCCTCAGGCACGCCCATACTGCCTCACAGTATCCCATTAGCATCAGGCAACCGCATTGTGCCAATGGATGCTGTCAACCAGGAGCATCTCCACACACAGAGATCCAACTCCATTTTACCCCATCCTAAACCCCATTCAAAACCTAGATTTTGTATAGTAGGGTCAATGTAGAACACGCAACTAGAACTGGGAAAAAACGGACCGGATTGTTATCTCTCAGGAAGCACAGAGTGCCTACTCTCACTCCCCCTTATAAAGGTTACCCAGGCTCCTTTCCTAGTCCCTCTTCAGCTTCTCCAGAACATTCAGGGAGTTATTGAGCAGCTTTCTGCAAGCCAGAGAAATGGCTTTCTTGGTATGGGTTCCAACAGCAGGTGGTCTTACAGCAGGGACGCCTCCGCAACCCCCACTCCCACTGCTATATCAGTTGGCATAGCACAGCGTAGCTAGCAGTACGTAAAGACCTCCATCTCAACCGTCTGGTACTCATCTGAAAGGACACCCCACGGGATCAACCTCCCATCTCGCCACAAGTCTTCCAATTTGCTGATTCCTATCCTATCCCACCTCCCAGATCACTGCGTTTTCTCAACTTTTGCCAGTGCTGTGCTGTCACACAGTGGGGTATGATTTGTTAATGCCTTCTCCCATCCCAGGTATCTTGTGGATCCTTCAAAGCTCTAATCACGGACTTTGTATGTGCAGGCATGGCTGCCCTTCTCTTGGGTCCATGCAGAGCTACTAAGTAGTCCCTTTCTTGCATAACCACTCTATCTGCTTTCAGGGATGACACATTGTGTGGTGCAAAGCCCCAGTAGTGGATGACCATTTACTGCATTGCACAGTAATATTTCAAAATGTCCAGTAGTGTGATTCCAGTCTTCGACATCCCCTGTGAGTTTGGGCAATGCAACCCAGGCACCCCTCCATCCCACAGCAACAATCGGATGTCTGTGTCAAGCCTTCTAAAGATGTCGGACGAGATTCTGTAAGGGGTGTTTTGGAATGTGTATGTCACAGACTTTGGGCAGGGCAATCATTTTGAACATTGCGGCTCGGTCTAGTATAGATAGACACAGGTAGGGACCTCCAGTTCCTAACCCCATTCCTAAAGTTGTCTGAAACGGGGTACAGATTTTTTTATAGGAAGAGCTCCTCGTTATCTGTTACATGGATCCTTAAGTATTTAAACCCCTCCAGAACTGTTGGTATGTTTTCTCTGTAGCTAACCTTCCAGGGCCAACTTGTAAATGGATAGAATAGGGATTTTTCCCAGTTGATTGTATATCCCACGTATGTGCGAACAATTAAGAAAATCTGTAGGAGCCTGGGGAGTGGGTCATTAGGGCATGCCACATACAATAGGATATCATCTTATAGCGAGATTCTGTGCTCCAAGTCTCCTTCCTACCCAGTCCCCAAACCAGCAAGTCTTCTCGGATTCAGCAGGCTAGGGTTTCCAGCAAAAAAGCAAACCGCACTGGTGACAGCAGACATCCCTGCCTCGTTCCGCTCTCCAACCGGAAGGGGTCCGATAAAGTACCATCTATCTCTACCCTAAATATTGAGAGAAAGGAATGATGTAGAGCAAGTGCAAGGACTGAGACAAACATGTTGAATAACAAAATACACAGAAGAAAGACTTAGACATCATGTTGAATTTAACAGGCTAGATGGGAAGAAACACCAAAACAGAGGACAAAACTTCATCAATTTGGATGGGTACAGGATACATGAGCAGGACAAACACACAGGACAAAACAAAAGGGGTGGGACTACACAAGACAGAACATGGATGGGCAGGGGAATACAAGAGAATGGAACTCTAGTTGGCAGGAGTTCAAGACAGTGACAAACACATTCAGAACTAACCAGCCATGCACTGGAACGGTTTTTAAAATACTGTACCCACTCACCTTGTGCCTATAGAGTGCTACTGAAGTGGGCTTGCAGGTGGTAGGTATGGACAATACGGTGGTCCACGCTGACTAGGATGGCACCAAGTGCAATTCGAATACTGGTCAGAGACCGGAGTCCAAAACATTGTGCGTTGTGTAAGGACATTAAAATGGGTCATGGCTGTGTAAAAGCCTGGCATTGCTGGTAATATATATTCAGGTCTGGCTTGACAGCACAGCTTGTCAGTACACCTTATGTGAAATACAGAGAGGGATCGTGGATCTACATAGTTGTTGATTTGTCAAAGGGTGTGTGATTCTACAAAAGAGTGCTTACCCTCTAGCCAGCAGTGATCATTTGATGGATGGGGCTTTAAGGTCAAGCAAATGTCAACAAGATGCTACTAAACAACTTCTCCTAGGTAATAAAGGTGTTTGGTCTTCTGTGGTCCTCATTCTCACTCATATTGCTGGACTGAACTGACCATTTTGCCATCCACATCTCCCTGCTCAACATCCTACCAACAGGGCACACTCAACAAAAAAGAGAGGACCAAACTTTTATATCTTTCAAAGACTTCTCTAACGACACCCTAATGCTCAAAATTATTTTTCATCCGACACCAAGACCGTTTTAATCAACTTCAACAATCTTTTGGAAAGATGGTTGAATGCTTACTCCCAAATTACAACACGCAAGTGCGAGCCAGTAATTGTGAGTAGTTAGTGAGGTAAGAAGGACATTATTGTAGGTCAGGTGAAACTTGCCATTACTGGAGGCATTTTTTCATATGCAATTATACTTGTCCCACTTCCTAGGAGTAACTCCTCTTTTGCATTCCATCTCCCATTTGCTAATTATAGGTGAGGACAGTATAATAATGTCTTCTCGGTCAGCTCTATAGATCAGTGCAATAGATTTCCCATTTCATTACCAAGTGATTGTGACATATCTTTCGAGAATTCTTTTGACATTTGGGCAACATTTTTTTATTTTCATTAAGAAAAAGTCAGATCTAAGTGTGCTAAACTCTGTATATCAAGGTTTGTTAAATGGTTACACAAAGCATTTTTTATAAATGTATTTGTAAACCAATATACAGTAAAATATTAATCTTTGAAAATCCCATTAGCATTTATTTGCAGGATTGTTACTCCCATAGGTTAACCATCGACACGTGCGCACTCTGGCTGCTTGAGAGGTAAGGCAGTGCGGAAGGAAATTAAATGAATTAGGACCAAAATGCAGGCAACGCCAGATCCATTCAGACTAACACAAAGTGTATTCTACTGTCATACACAAACTTCATGAGAGATGCTGAGATTTCTGCACCAATTTGTAGAGAAAAAGACTAACCTTCTGCATATGGTCTGGATTTTGCATGATTAATACAGTGTGGACTTGCATGATTGTTAGACAATTTAGAGACAGGAAGAAAGCGGAATGAGGAGGCGGGAGTAACATGACCTGCTCTGAACTGGCTTAATCCTTCCTGTAGAACAGGAAGTTCATGGTTAAGGTGTCATCACACAACTCTAAAATTGTGTTGTACTGCAGGTATCTGTCCTGTCACCATTCCTGTTTAATATACTCATACAAGGTCTGTCACAAATTGTTATAGGATTCAGCTTTACAATTATTATACTAAACTCAAACTGATAGTAAACAACTTAACAAAATTTACATTGGAGTAATGCATATTAAGTTTACACCTTTTGTTCATTGTTAGACAAAATGTGAAGTGTAATGCATTTGCTATAACGTTTAGGACTTGCATTTGACAAATGGTCCAAAGATGCGAGTAAATGGGCAGAATCAGACTATGGATGTATGGTGTAAAAGGCATCAGACCTCCTTTGACGGGAGGTCCAACCAGGGTACCTTAGGGCAATAAGCCAACTAGGACCCCTTCACATCCTCAATCACGTTAACAACTGTCAGAAGGGCCTTAATTTCAGGCAGGAACAACTACATAATTGAGCGAGTTCAGTAGCCCCACATTCTCTCCAGAAGTGTGCTCCTTTTGTGTGGCCCATAGCTTTGTATTTAGTGGGAGTGCAGTACCAGTGATATAGTATTTTTATGAGTGTTTCACTACCTTCAAAATGTATGCCTATCGTTCCACCCCCCTAATTCCATACTGAACACCACCTGAAAGACATTCAAGCCAGCCACATCTTTTCTATATAACAAAGGTATTCGCTACAGGTGAGGGTCATGCTTTCTATATCATCTTATAATGGGAGGGACAGATCCATACATCTAAATCCTTGAAAGAAACCTGCTTGATGATTGCCAAGTCCACCCGAAAGCGATGAGAATAATGTCAGCGAGCCAGGGCTCCCCCATCTAGGAAGCCCTGAATAGAGTATGGTCTTACAGAATGCTACAAGACAATCCCCTAAGAGTGAGGAAATACTACGAGGACAAGGATGTGGTTCACCCTCTCCAAAATTTCAACAGGTGTCCTGCCAGGAGAACAATTGGCCTACAAGATGATGGAACCACCAAGATGACTCCCTCTATCATTTAGTCATACCGTAAACTGGGAAGGAATTAAAGAGAGACATGTGGAGGGCACATATTGTATGACTGATGTATTTCGTAGACACAGTTGCCTTTGAAGAGGGAAACTAGTGGTCAAGTGTGATGAGACAGATATTTGAAATCTTGCATTTCAACTGTAGTGTATTTGGCTTCTAGATCCGACAGCCTTTATAACGCTCTCTTTATCCTAAAAGTTGTTTAGGCAGGATAATATGTCAGGGGTCTCTGCCACCTGCTACTTCAGCAGTTGCCATGCGAGACCTGTTTATGCAAGGAGGGCCGTCGCCTGGCTTTTCGTAGTTAGCTTCCAACAGTTCTTGGACGTAGGCCATGACATCTCTTGCTTCCAATCCTTTTTATGTATGCCTTGTTACATTGGCATGACCTGCTCTCCACATCTACTGGTTTTCACTGGGGGACAGTCATTTAGTCACTTATTTGTAGCAAACGGGCTCTATGGTGTTCAACGTCCATTCTTTTCTCATCTGGGTATATTCAAGTACGTCTAGTTGGCCACCAAATTCTGCATCTCCTTCAGTGCTTCCTCTAAGCATGATCTCAGGACCAACCCTTAACCCAGTAACTTCTCCTTCAAAGTCTTGGGAAAAATGCATCATGAACGATTTAGTGACCGTTTCATCCTAATCTCTGCCCAGAGTCTAGGGCCTGGCAGGATCTGTTTCATGCTGTCTGATTTGTAGATGAGGATGGTCTGCTTTTTTGCTGGAAGTCTGCTATAATAATATTAATAAAAATGTAACTTATAAAGCGCATGGCTACCTCAAGACAAAGTGTTCCAGTGCTAGAATCGAGGCTCCCATGTGCTGCGTAACAGATCAATTCTGTCTAAACAGCCAGGTTTTCAAACTCTTTCTAAAAAGGAGTTCGGAAGGGGCCTGTCGAACAGACAAAAAGGCAGCGAGTCCAAAGTTTTGATGCTAAATAACTAAATGCAGCTGCCACCACGGTGCACTCTTCTTACTCTCAGAATACACACCCTACTTATCAAGAGGATATAAACTTACTCCGAGGAGTATAGGGTTGGGTGAACCAAGGGCCACTTTTTGTCAAAGATTTATAACAGTAGCACAATGCCTTAAAACAAGATCCTCCTCTTCACCGGGAGCCAACATAATTTGGCAAGCGAGGATCCAGGGAGACACGCTTCGGAAGATTAAGTAGGAGACAATCTCCGCGTTCTGCACTCATTGAAGATACAACATACAAGAATGTGACACCCCTAGATAGAACACCTTGCAGTAGTCCAGCCTCAAAATAATTAAGGCATGGACCACAGTTTTCCTCACAGTTTCTGGGACCACATCAAGGATCTATTTCACGCATCCAAAGCATTTCCCAGCCAATGCTGTAATTTGGATGCCAAAAGACAGTTTCTGATCAAATCATATCTAGGCTTTTAACCTATGGGTCGAGGGCTTGAGGCCAGTCAACCAAATATTGGATTCTTTTGCCCAAGATAAAAACCAGTGTCTTCCCTGCGTTCAGCTGGGTGGCATCAGCATAGGTGATTACTGTAAATCCATGATGTTCAATGATCTTAGCTAGGGAGAGCATGTATAAATTGAGTACTGTTGGGCTCAGGGAGAACTCCTTGCTGCAGATTGAACACTCAAATGGTGTGGCTTTTGACAAGCCTAGAACATGCGGCCCTGAAGAATGGAAGCCACCACCGTAAAGCTATGTATCCTGAAACCGCATCTCCACAGGCTCTCAATAAACAGATAGTGCGGAACGATGAGTCTAACATCAAGAGAGCGGCAGCGTCACCTGCATCCAAGATTTGAGAAATGGATTCCGAAGCAAACAGCCTGGCTGGCTGACTCTGTGCTTTAGGATGGGTGAAACACCAACTGTGTCCTAACAAGAAAATCATTAGTCACGGTGAACTGGGAGAGTTGTCAGTCTACATATTTCTCAGTAACTTTAGCCAACAATGGCAGTAAAGAAACAGGTGAGCAGTTTTCTGGATTAGTAGGATCCAGTAATGGCTTTTAAGCAAGGGAACTACATTGCATGCTTCCACTTTTTCGGAACCTAGCCCCCACTAGGGGGTTATTCAGTAGCTCAGGCAGCACATCTTCCACTCCTCATTCCAGAATAGAGGGTGATACAGAATCAAGCGGATAGCCTGATTTGACAAGCATCAGGAAAGCAGACAGCTCCTCCAGTTCAATCAGTTTAAAATGCTGCAGCTCCAAGCTACATTCTGTGGGTTCAAAGCATGAATTCAGACAAGCAGATTCTCTAACCTCCACTGGGAAAGAATGACAAATCCTTGCCACTTTGTCCAAAAAGCACTGAGCGAGGGTATTACAACCCTCCTTTGAAGGTAGAGTGAATGCGGACACTCGGGACAAAGATGTAAAAGACTTTACAATGGCAAACACTTTCAGAGGAATTCTGTGCCGAATGAATTTTATTAGAGTAACAATCCAGCCGAACATGCTTGATATGTCCCTGATACAGTTTAAGCGCAACCAATAGCTTATTTTTCTGTGAAGATCATATACTCTCCGCCAAAGGCATTCAAGCCGCTTACAATTCTTTTTCATCCCCAGGAGTTCTTCATTGAACTACTCAGCTGATGCTTTCTGCCTCTGAAAGACCATTGGGTCAGATGGGCAATTGGATCTAAAGCACCAACTACCCAATTTTCCAGAACGAGATTATCTCCTTCAACACAGCCGGCCAAGCTAGGTCTGCTATTCTTTAGAGCTTGAGTGAAGCTGGAAGTGGTCAATTTCACCCACTGGTGTGCTTGAACTGTCTGGGACAGGGATGAAACCCAGTTGGTTTTGAATAAGAGACCATGAGCAGAATTGCCAGATGGTCAGACCATACAAGTGGAAATGGGAGGCCGGGCACTAGCTGGGCTACACTGGAAAAGACGGGATCTAAAATATTCCCCAGAATGTGCATAGGAACAGAGACAAACTGGCAGAAGCAAGAATGAAAACCACTCTTAAAAACTATTGCTCCCTCGGGGGCGTGGCTTGCGAGCCAGCAATGAGAGACGCATGAAGCTTAAGTTTCGCGCCAACCCGGGATACTCTTGGCAAATTACAGCCTGATCCGCGAGGAATGCTCAGGCGTGGACAGCCCTGAACTGCGGTGGAACTTGGTGTGCCCACTGAGCTGCATTGTGAGCCTGGGGGTACCCGATGCCTGGAGAGTGGGAGAGCCGACGCCACAGCAGGCTCAGAGCCAAGATGGAGACTCCTCTACACGGAGGGCAGACCCTGGATCTCGTACTGTGACCCCCATCGCCGGAGTCAGCAGGCGACTAAAGACTGTGCCCCACACCAATATCTGCTGGCCTGAAGAACCGGGCTTAGGGTCGTAGGCCCAGGGGAGCGGCGCTGGGCATCTGCGGTGCTCGAAGCTCCCTGGGATGAGGAGCTCCTTCAGCTATGCAGCAGTAACTCGGGCCTCCGGCGAGGCCTGGAATGGCATTGATTGGGTGGATTGGGCTGTTCGAGGTGCCTGCGCTGAGTCGCAGCAGATCCCAGGCCTCTTGCTCAAACAACAGCCCTGATGTATAGGGGCAGTGAATGAAGCCTCTTATCCCTTGCTGGGCTGAGTGGAGGGTCGGGATCACAGGTGCACGTTGTTGACAACCAGCCTGAGGGCAACAGTTCAACATCTTCCCCTCTGTGGGGTGCCGGGACAGAGATGGCCTTAGCCTCCCCTCCCCCACCCTTGGGGCGGTATGCTTCCCAGGGGACACTAGACTAAAGAATATTGGTTTCGGGGAAATTCATGTGACGATCTGAGAGTCTAGAGATCCCCTTGGAAGCATTTCAGCTGCCGCAACTATCTACTCCCCACAATGCACGTTGGTCGTAATCAAGACCCAGGTCGCTTAGTCGGCTGGTGGGAGCATAGACGGGTAAACTCAGGGCAAGAATGACCAGTCGGGTGGCAGACCACGATGGGGAGCCGTCCACCCAGCAAACTGGGCTCCAATCAGAGGTGGACGCGATCCAACAGCAGCTGGCCAGAATCCTGAAGGCAATAGCGGACCCAAAGTCCGCACTACATCAAGATATCAGCACAGTCTGTTGGCCTGGGACTGCTGCAGGTGTAGCACATGAAAGTAGCAGAAAGAGTGGGAGCAACGGAGACCTCTATTGCAGAGCTACAACCAGCGCAACAAATACTGAGCAAAACTGTGGATGAGCTTTCAGTCAGAGTACAGGCACTGGACCGTAGGGCAGAGGACGCAGAAGAACGTAACTGCCAGAATACTATAAGTGTAGTTGGGCTACCTGAGGTAAAAGAGTGCCTTAACAGGCTGTCATTCTTGGAATCATGGCTTCACGGGGATGTGGCCCCGGGCCTCTCTACCTTGTACACCCTGGAAAGCCCCCCAGAGTCCCTGCCCGGCCGCCTGTACCTATCCAACCGCACCGCCCGTGGTGGCACGACTCCTACACTTCCGTTATAGGGACAGCATGATACAAAAGGAACGCTCAGGTGGTCCCTTTATGATTGATAACAGCGGGGTGTCTATCTTCTTGGGTTACACCCCAGAGGTGCAGCTAAGAAGGGCCTCCTTCCTGGAAGTGAAGAAGGCCTTACTCGAGGAGGGCCTGCAATATTCCATTATGTTCCCAGCCAAGCTACATGTGAGTTAGATGGGAAGTCTACGTGGGTCAGACGAGTCAGTCCATTGGATGTGGGCACTTTTTCTTGAAACTGAAAGTTTATTTACTTTATTTCATATGTTGAACAAATCATTCACACACTTGATCGATGATTTGTAATTCCATTAAATGTATTCATTTATTTTTCACTCTTCAATAGAATTTCCTTCGTTCATAATTGCAACTTGATTACATCAAAAGGCAGTTTTTCGACAAACCCAATGCATTTCGGGTCACTTGTCGACCCTTCATCAAGGGGTCTAAGAATAAATACAGGTGGTGGCGGTTATCACACAACCCAGAAGCCCCCAGCCTGACAAAGGCTAGCCCTCCGGGAGGGCGACTGAAGGATCAGGTTTCCAGTCTTCCCACGTAGACAGTGCCGGATTGACTGTTATAAACCCCCAGGACAGCGGACGATATTTGACTCTGTGACCCCGATTTATGAGGCAACATGCGCTTGAATATCTGAGCGCTTTGCAGTTGTAAGTATCAGCATTAGCTGAGCATCTTTTTCCCATGGGTTGGTGTGGGTGGCCATAGCTTCTAACTTGAGCCCGAAAGCAACCATCCCCTCTCAGAGGCCCACATCAGCAACTGGTTGTGCCCTTCTGTGGAACATGATGAACTATTCACAGTTTTGGTGGCTGGCCATTGCCAGGCTGCTCTCGGAAGAGGGAGTTCCCTGCTGTTGGGACTTTGTTTATGTTTGTTGTTGGGGCTTACCCCCTTGTAGGTGAGGCGGGACACATTTTATAAGCTTTGGGAGGGAGAGCTGAGAAGAGGGTACAGAGCTGGCACTCTTACCTATGGCACACACGTACCATGTATTTAAATTCATATCCTGGAACTTTAGGGGAATGGGCACGACGACCAAGCGACACAACATACACCGATTTTTACGGAAAACGGGGGTGCAAATTGATTTTCTGCAGGAGACACATCTTATTGGGGGCGAGATAGAAAAACTAAGCAGGCGCTAGTGAGGGCAAATATATCCGACATACTACTCGGCCTATGCCAGGGTCGCACTGATTTGGGTTCGGGCAGGTGTACCCTTCAAACCCATGCATACACTGACAGATAAGGAGGGCAGTTACGTGCTCCTGAAAGGTAGCTTACTAGGATGCGAAATCCTGTTGGGTAGTTATACGCCCCTAATCACAATCAGATGACCTATTTACATAGCCTCTCCCCAAACATGGCAACGATGGTAGCCGACAACATGCTTATTGGGGGGGGGGGGGCTATAACTGCTTAACAGATGTTTACCTAGATCGCTCGCACCCTCCCTTGCCGGGGGCTCAGGCGTACCGCTCAGCGGTGGGGTTCCGGGACTGGATCGCCCATTTGGGGACTGATGGACATATGGAGGATACAACATTTAGACAATAAAGACTATTTCTATTTCACCACTTTACACCAGTTACACACACGAATAGACATGTTCCTCTGTACACCAGAGCTTGGGTAAGTGATTACATACACAGAATATCTTGGACGCACTTTGTCGGACCATAGCCCCTTACTATTGTCTACGAAACCGGATGGAAGACGGCTACCGGTCCCACTGTGGCATCTCAACACGAATATGCTAGAAGACACCTGCTTTAGGGAAACCTTGGGATCATCTATATATAGTTTGACATTAATACACACACAGCGACAACAGCACTGACAGAATGGGAAGCCTTTACAGTTATGACAAGAGGGTCCTGTCTGGGTCAATCCGTGGGACAGCGCGAACTACACAAAGAGGTAAGCCAGTTAGAAGACCAACTACACAGCTTGGATAATACGCAGGGGCAGGATGTGACAAAAAGTAAACACCTGAAGGATACACAACAGCTGTACCACTTAGCTCTCGAGAAATTAAGATGCTATGATTATAAGGGCTATCGTGCAAGGGTGCAAACGGAGGCGGGTAAACCAGGCCAGGTATTAGCTTGGCTGGTCAAATCAGAAATCAGAGGTTCCCCGATCACTCATATTCGAACCGAAACGGGCCTCTCTGTTTATGACCCAGAGGCCATTAATGCCCTCTTTCGCGAGTATTTTGCGACACTGTACGACGCGCCTCCCCCTGTGTCGCAAGACGAGCAGGAAGGCTTTCTATCCCTGGCCCCGCTTAAACGTCTGGACCAACAGGACATGGCAAGCCTGGGTGGCTCACTGACCCTCACGAAATACAGATAGCTATTAAAACCATGTCCAAGGGGAAGACTCGGGGCCCAGGTGGGCTACCAGCAGAATTTTACCCTACGTATGCCCCTAGATTGGTCCCCAGTCTAGCACCGGTCTATGCAGAATCACTGCGACTAGGGCGTCTCCCCGACTCTGTTAGGGACGCACTGGTAATTCCCCTTCCTAAAGCAAATTAGAAGGCCCTTCAAGTCCAGGTATAATCGCCCTCTCTCCATTTCAATACAGATTTTAAAATCCTCAGTAAGCTCCTGGCCCAGAGTCTGCTTCGGCACATATCTAACCTGGTCCACTCAGACCAGAACAGCTTTATCCCGGTGAGAAGCACCTTTCATAATTTACGTCGCCTTTATCATATACTGTATCACCCCACCATGAGAATTCTCCCTAACGCAGCACTCCTGTCAATAGACCTAGAAAAAGCAATAGCCACGATTAGATGGGACTTTCTATTTGATATCATGTAACACATGGGTCTAGTGGAGGAGTGGGTAAGATGGGTTCAGGCACACTATAAGCGACCTAGTGCCAGGGTTAGGACGGGAAGAGAAGTCTCTCCACAATACCGTATGTACCCGACAGGGATGCCCCCTATCACCACTCCTGTTCGTTTTAGCAATAGAACTGCTGGCTGCATTGTTCCGCCAGGAAAGTGCTGGGATGGGGAAAACAGTTTGAGGACATAAACATATCATCATATCGCTATACGCAGATGATCTCCTGATATATCTGGAGGATGCCGGACGTGGTGCCACTTCGGCACTTGATATCTTGGTTAGATACGAGCGAGTTTCCGGACTACGTGTCAAAAAAAGGAAGACCTACCCATTTCAGCTGTTGCCAGATGCTCTCTGCCCAGCGAACCTGCTGATAAATCTTAACTGGGCTCCCCGAACCTTAAAATACCGGGGATCCAGATATTTCACTCCCTGGAGGATATGAGAGAAGGAAACTTCTGACGCGCACTGCGATCCCTTAAAACCTGTGTACCTTTTTGGTGCTCCTTGTGTCTCCCGATCATAGCGAGAATCTCCCTATCTAAAATGGACATGCTACCATTCCTACTGTACTTCTTTGCTAATCTACCATTAGTAGTACCCTCTGGCTGGTTTAGACAATTAGATACCCTACTTAGAGATCTCATCTGGGATAAGAGTCGCTGGAGAGTGTCTTTGCTAACACTACAGTGCCCATTGAGGAGGGGGAGGGGGTCTGGGAGTGCTGAACTTCATGCACTATTATTTGCCCGCCCAACTACAATGGCTAGCACAATGGATAGAGGGCGTAGATCCTGGGGGCACCGCTCTGACTGACACAGGGGGCCACACACCCTTGTTATTAGCGAAAATGCTAGATACGGCTGTGGTGATCCTGGACCAGTCACTGTGGCAAACCACAGCACTATAATGCTAGAGATGCAGTTTGGCCACACGGACAAAGAACCCCCACCCCTATATGCACCTGCTCTGCCATGGATAGGCCCACCGCATGGCATCCCTAGGAAGATATTCACCCCTGAACAACCATCTCACTGGACGGAAGCGGGGCTGGAGACCATAGGGGACTACTACCACCAATCAGTGCTGGTCCCAATGAGGGACTTGGTTGACAGCACCAGACTGCAACCAGGACAATTCCTTTTATATGAAGACCTGATGTGCACATTTCGTAAACTGTGGACAGGAAGAGCCCAAGACACATGGATTGTTAAAATCTATACTGACGCTGGGCGGAGCGTGACATCAAGTAAAATGATTCTATATTGCACTACAACAGCTGTCACACGCCCCACTTCAAAAGTTACGAGACAAATGGAAGCCCTCCCTGAACAGGGAACTGAGACGGGGAATGGAAAAAGGTACTGGAGTATCATCAAAATATCTCACGAGACACAAAATTCAAATATATATACACTTTAATTACACACACAGGATTTGTGGTTAGGAGCTGTACGATGATAAATAGATTCTGGCGTGAAGTATTAGACCAAACAGGGCCAACAGTAGGGCGCAGACTAGAACGCACAATGGAGACTTGCATATTGGGGTTATACCCTAGACCACCCAAACGTAAGGTAGGCTCCCCATTTGTAGATCTGGCTTTAATCCCAGCTAAAAAGAGAATAGCGTTAACTTGGAAATCAACAATAGGGCAAACTATAACAGACTGCAAAAGAGATGTGACACATTAGGCTAGAGAGGAGGAATTGGCCTTGGCTAGGGTGGACGCTCAAGGATTGAGACAACATGCCACGGCGGGCCCCTGGAGAGAGGTCCTAGATAACTAGGAACACACTGACTGACTTCACTCTACAGAAGCGGGCACCAACACCAGCTCACACTCAAATGACACGGGCTGCACCTCTCTGTGAGATAAGAGCAGGAACAATACGGAAATTGGTCCCTTGAGTTGCAAAGCCCCTCTGCCCCACAGTCCTCCTCCAACACACCTTTACTTGACGAGGCTGACTAATAGGCCCATGGCAGCTGACCTGTCGCTGAACCGGGCCTCCCCTCTCTTCTGTGCCCTTACTGAAATTGGCACCCATTGACCCACCACACTACACAGTTATAGTTATTTTATTTATTGTTACATTATTTTTATTCTGCCTTCACAGTAGCTTTACCCCTTTCTGCGGTATCCCCTATTTAAAAAACGCCGGGGGACAGTTAGTAATAAGCACAGAGTTGCCCACTAGTCGTAAAGAATAGACCTATACATTAAACATTTTGTATACCAAAGCTTAGACCGCCTCTCTGAACAGACAGCAACACTGGACTATAAACTAGATATATAACCTAGCAATCTGTATGTATTGGTGAGGAATATATAGATATATGACTTATGGACCAACAATTGGTACCAAGAAGTTTGGAGGAACGCAGGGAAAAGTTAATGACTAATTGCTAATGTCTAGCGTGCAAAATCTGTACTGTTAAAGAACCTGTTAAATACCCAAACGCAAATAAAAATATTACTATTTTTTTTTTTAAGAAGCTATTGCTCCCTCTATTGAAACAGCTAAGTATCCACAGCGGACCAGAGGTCAGCAGCCGAAAGGCGCAACAAACTTCCCCCCCACCCAAAATAGACCCCAAATAAACAAGCATTTGCAATGCAATAGGTCTCGCATTGGCGAGAGTTTGAGCTATTGGCATTGTAAATGCATTGCCTTTTAATTATGTGTTGGTTTTTAAAACAGATAAATAAAAGGCATTGCCATTTACAATGCCAATAGCTCAAACTCTCGCAAATGCGAGACCTATTGCATTGCAAATGCTTGTGTATACTACCTCTCTCTCTACCGCCCCCTTGGATGAACAGTAAACCTTTGCATCGCTCTACATTTCCATATCCCTACCTCTATAATTCCCAAGCTCTCAGCGAAACTATTTACATGTTTATGGGAGTAACAAGCTGGTTAGAAACTGAACTCCACGTTAAATGATGCAAGTAAAAAAAGATATAGATCCAAACTTAAAAAGAAATCGCTTTGTCAGACAGTTCAGTGCTTAATTTGTAAAAAAAAAAAAAAAAGTAAGGGCCATCATCAGGAGACTAGTACAGCTGGCACCACACATTGACCCTGCCTGCGCTATCAAGAATAGTATCAACATAACTACTAACCATCACACTCCTAGAAGTGTGACAATTCAGACTATTCCAGCCCCCCACAGCTATAAGAATGGCTTAGGCGGTAGGTAATAGTTATTTTCAGTTCATATTGAATTAATAAACAATTGTTGTTGTGGTGTTCTCTAAATCTCTAAATTAGATAGATAGTGCCACCATTTGGCAGACTGTCACAAGTGCCAGTGTTAACAATTGAGTGCCAATGCCGAGCACCGGAAACAACTGGCTCAAATTAAGCTATCAAGACTTGTTCAAGCTTTCTCTTGGTAATAGTTTCCTGGTGGACAACAGGTATCTTGAGCTTTCGGCTGTTTTTGCATATACCAGTTTCTGAAGATATAACATTTATTCAGCACTGTTTGACATCACTATGCTTAAATGAACCGATAGGGAGTACTACATTTAAGCACGGGTGCCCCAAAATATTTATTTCCCAGGAGCCCACAAACCCTTAAAAGGTCACTATAGTTAAGAATGGGACTTAAAAATGCATTTTGAAACATCAGTATTTTTGTTTCAATTGCAATTATTTCATAATAATATGCGCACCATCCCTGCGATTGTCACCAATTGCAGAAAGTTGCACACTGGGACCTGTATAATGGATGTTATGTAGGCAGATCAATCTGCAAGGTTCTTAAAACCTGGCTGTTTAACAATTAGCTCAGCACTACTTTTTTGTCCCTCCTGACGTCTGGTACTATCCTTTACCCTGGTCCACTCTCTGGAAGTCAGCGCCTAGACACCTGTGTGTAGTAGTTTGCTTTAGAAATCTCAATTTCATTTCATTTCAATCCCCTGTACTTTGGTATTTTGTGAACCAACCTATTTGTACATAGGTTCGGTCACAAAATGCTATTTTACGTTGGAATGTGATTGCAACCAATTTTTGTGAATGAAATAATAGTGAACGAGGCCCTAACTTCTTGCTGCTGCCCTGCTTTGAAGCCGAGGTTCCTTCACAGAAAAATTACTGTATTTTTTATAACTATTTCCGTTGGAAATGTAATTCTTGCTGAAAGATCAATAAAGTTTAGATCATATGCCACTGTTGCTGGCCAATTTCCACGTTTGTGCCAAATGCTGCACTGGTGCTGTTCTCTTCTGTAGTGAAATGTCACTAAAGGAACGCAGCTTCTGGTGGCTGAGTGAGATAGCGCATCTGTTGCAGGAAATAGGTCTTCGATTCCATGGTGTCATGACTGAATCATGGAGGATGGACTTATTCTTTCAACCTCCTGATGTTGATAAAATTATTATCATTGAGTTGCGTCACCATGGAGGTGTAATTATTGATGTGAAATACTTATTGTCACCACAGAGCCAATACTCTTCTACTCAAAATGCTTTGCTATTGATATTTGTGAAGATCATCCTAGGGCTAGTGTTAGTGGACATACAGCACACAACAATGATGGATTTCCACTCGATCATCAAGAGTTTAAAAAATGCTGCCTTGGTCATAAGCACTGTACATAGTGCTTTAACAGTGGTTTACACTTCTGATGGTAATAAGTCTAGGGGTGGCCAGAACTTGAGGAATTTGGCTGCATAATTATGCGGAGTTACATAAAAACTCAGTGAGATTCTGCAGAATTCGACCAACAGGTAGAAATAGGCATGATGTGCTGCTCGTGCTGTGATTTAGTGTTGTTCGTGCATTACACACTGGCATTAAAAAAATCTTGCCAGATGTCTTCCCAGCAACCAGAAATAGCACTAGGGGAGGCCAAATCTCACCAGCCAACTTGACATTCTGGAGCCACGTGCGCGAAATTGTTTTTGCAATGTAATGCGGAGTCATCAAAATTACACGGGCACAACGGAATATTCTGCCCACCCCTAAACAAGGCCCTAGAGTGCTGAATTCTATAGAGCTTTGTCATATAAAGAGGATGTAGAGAAATGGACACTCCTATTGAAACCAGGTAGACTTAAACTAGGGAATGTTATACATTGTATGAATCATGGTCATTAATAAACAGACTAGTATAGTAGCACTGTTGCCTAAACTTATGCTTCCAGATCAAGCTAGCGTAATGCAGGGAACATCTGCAACATATAAGAAAATACTTTGTGCTGCTCACTATATTTCACCAGATTAACCCCAGTCTGATCAATGCAATATTGGACACAGATAAAGTATAGGACATAGTTAATTGGCCCTTACTTTTTGAAGTTATTGGGAGGTTGGATTTGGGTGTCTAGTCTCCTAAACATTGGTTCAATGGTGAAAGTAAATACAAATACATTGTCATTCTCACCACAAAAACAAGAGGGATGCCTTTTTTGCCCCTTTTGATTAACTTGTAACAAAGATATAGACTCCCAAATATTACTTTTGCATGTTCCCTGTTATTTTTATGGTCAGTCATGCCTTTTTGATGGCCTATTATTTGCATAGCACCTCTATCCCCTCTATCTGCCATTTATTCCAATTAGCTCCAACCCCATTTATCAACTGTTATTCATTTTACGAGGTAATATTCATCCAGCTTGTTTTTCTATTCTACCATAGATATTATCCCCATATTTATATGTGTTTACCATAAGATTCTACATGATGTTGCAAACAAAATACATCCATATCATATACCCCATTCAGAGTTGTCAAAGAACAAATATCAAGCATAATGCCCAGTTATAAAGTCATGAATGCATGCTAGATAATAATGATCATAACCTAAAAACAGGGCACCATCAAAACTGACCTGACACAAACAACATCAAATCTTAGACACTTGTTGGTACTTTTCTAATATCACTTAAAACTTCAAAATTGCTTTTGATAGGAAAGTTACAACGGACAATTATGGAATCTAAGCATGTGAACTTCATTCCATATTTTAACAATGGTAAGATCATGCTCCAGTCTCCTGACAGTCTCCATATTGCACAACCATTTTTTGTAAACTGAAAGATAAACATCGCTAAACAACACAACAGCAACATTTCTACTTTAACCCATCTTTATTCGCTATGTCTATAACAGATCCTGTCAAATACAATGGCACGATAAACAAGTTAAGTGAAACGGCAATTCAGTAACCAGACCTTCTTGTGCACACACACAGCATGAACAACATATGTAAAAAAGTGATGCAAATGCTCCAAATTTAAATGAACAAATATCGCTGGAATGAAGGCAACAATAATGAGCAGACTCCAGATAAGTGATTTTAAATTCCACAGCAAGACAAGGATACCCTTTCCAATTTACCCTATGGAGTGATAATTAACAAGGGAGTCTGAAATCGGGATTATACTCCTTCTCATGATTACACTCCTTCTCACGACAGCCTATCATCAGATTTAGTCGATATTGAGGAGATTGCGTCCAGGGTTGCACCAATTAGGCTGCAAGCCATCTTACATTTCTGAGTAGCTGTGTCATTTTCAACTGCAGTCCATTTGAGTGTCTCTCGCCTCCTTCTATGCAAACTTGATGCAACAGGTGACCACTAGTTCATAGCTAATGCCTTGATAGACAACAGGGCCAGGCTGATTAATGTACAGTTAGATCTATCTATCGATGGGACATCAAGACCAGGAGGCACTCCTTTGGACTGCAAAGGATATTTGTGTAAGACAGGATCCACACCCACTTCTCAACCTTGGTCCAGAATGTCAACTTTAGAATATGCCCAGACCAAGTGGAAGAATGCAGTCCTTTTCTATTTCTAGACATCCCGATAGTATGCCCTAACATTGATGGTATAGCCTAGAGTCGCATACGTTAGTCTCATTTCAATAATCTGTAGTCAAGTGGACTTGCATTACTACAGAACCTATCCTGTTAACTGTATATCCCAACCACCCAAAATTTCTGATAAAAAAAATAATATGTATCCTGATATATTTTGGATTTGCAAGATCCGGAGATGAACTTCAAGGCACCAATGAACGAAGTGGTGGGCTGTGACAAGTTTTTTTGTTTTTTTTAACATCAACTGCTGCACGCCACAGATGCTCCCAATTACCAGGGATGTGGAGGAGACTGGGGAGACTTACCTCAAGCTTGCCATAATGCATAGAATTACCTCCAATAAAACTGTGCCAGCGTTCTGCCATGAATGCCCCACATCCCAAGAATAACTCCACTTTTTCAATGTGTGTTATGGGTCAGTATATTGTCATTGGTGTCTGTTATGCCAAGAAAAAACTACAATGTGACAGCGCTAGCATTTCACCCTGGATGCATTTGTAAGCCAATAATTATCTCCAGTATGTCAGAGCCAATCGCAGATTCACCAGCATAATACACAGTAGAACTCACTCACTATGATGACTTTCGGTCCCTCACAATAATTCTCACTTATTCACTCTTTCATTTGTACTCTCCTCTATTCGCTCAGTCTCACACACACTCACGGACCTATTCATTCGCACTCACGCACACACAAACATGCAGCAAAAAAAAACCCACACGCATATCATTTGAAAGAATTTCATTTTTAGACTTACCTCAGCTGTCTGCACTAGTCTTAATCCTGCTTCTGGTGCTCTAAACCCTTGGGGAATGCACACAGTTGAAGTAGAAATCTGAAAGCTCAAGTTCATGTTCCAGCTTTCAGACTCTTGCATTTTCACCCCACCCTTTCATAACTCTGCAACAAGTCGGCAATTTTAGTTATATCAATAGTGAATAATACTGCAGTACTCACTATTACAACAATAAAAAGGAGGTTAAAAAAACACAAGGAAAACAGAGCCCAGATGCCTTTGGCATTTTCATCAAACGAAAGACGGCCACGTCCAATCTGGAGCAGAAAGATAATACTAAGAATAATTTGCCGCTCACCAAGATTGGTACAGTGTTGTTAGTTAAACTGCTGCCTCTGTTTGTATAGGTTTCTCTTCCTGAATATGTCTCAACCTACTACCAAACGCATACTGGTAGGTTATTTACTTTGCCTTTCAGGCTGGTGTTGGGCAGTGCACAGGCGAGGGTTAAGGGGGAACGCTGGCCACTCCATAAGATCGTCAAGTTGGCTCTACCTGATCTTGAGCTAAATTCTTATATTGATAAGGCTTGTTATGTATTTTACTGGTTTTCTCAGAGTGCTCAACATGTGCACACGCCTATCTGCCTCAATCTTTTAAAGAACTGAATACCTGGATGAGGTCAAGAACAGCCTGAAATGCAATAGAAGTAGAAAATCAAGTAATTTTAAGTGGCAAATTGGTCCTGAAAAACTGGAGGTGGTAGATTCATACCTCTACTCAGGGAAACTAATAGCGAGTAATGCAAAAAATAAACTTAATTTCGAACACAGTACTTGTAAAACTATATCCCATGCTAATGGTCTGCGCATTTTTTATAGTGCAATGGGCAGAAGGCATTTTTTACATCTGCTGACGGTTTTTAAAGCAAAGATTCCTCCAACCCTGCTCTATGAAATTGAATTAATCCCTGTAAAATACTGGAGTTTTTTTTAGATAGGATCGAAGGCCAGATTTTACATAAATTGTGCAATTTTAAAACGTTAGTTCCATCAGCTGCTACAAGACTGGAATTCGGCCTGAAAAGCTCCTATATTCACGGTATATCCAGGGTTCTTTGTTGGGGATACCAGTTAAAAAATAGTGATTCTTACTCATTAAGAGGTTTTATGCGTCAAGAAATCTTTGGCGGTAATGGGGGGGAAATATTCCCTATATCATGATTTTTATTTGGCTCTAAACCTCTTTTGTGTAAAAGAGGAATTATTGATCCCCCCCCCCCGCCAATAGATTTCAATCTTCTTTAAAAACCTTAAGTGGTAAGATCAGCTTTAATAGAGATATTAATATCTGTCATACTAAAGAGATGAAAGATAATAGTTAGGACGAGCTCCCCGAGAATTTCCCAGAAATACTTATCTTGGAACCTAGAACACGGAATCTGACGCTGGCCCATCCTATGTCGCATGAATCTCTTACCTTTAAATGATGTAACAGCAAACTGGTCCATGAACTTGGAAAATGAAGAGAGAAAAAAATTGCCAGCTGAGAATTCAGAACCTGGATCATGGTTTTTTTGCTTGCCCAGCATTGGTTCTGAGTCGTCGTCACTGGCTTTGGGGTCTCCAACCGGTCGATCGTGAGCTACCGGTAGCTCGCCGAGACCCTGTAAGTAGCTTGTGCCGCTTGCATTTCAATTTAGTAGCCCTTTGGTGTTGTCTGGGTTAATTAGGCTTTTTTGCCTTCATTGCCCACATTCACCCAAAGCAGCTGCTCAGATTGTTTTTTTTTAGCTTAGCTGTGGCGAGGGGGGCCAAAAAGGATGACGTTCCTCTCCTACGTGCACCTCTTGTTTCTGCGCCCCCCTGCCTTTCCCACCTTAGCAAAGCGCTGTTCATTCTGCATGAGAAGTGCCAGTGTGGAGCAGCAGGCAGCAGACGTGGCCGGGTGAAGCAGTGGGTTTGCGGTGGAACAAGCAGTATAGAACTGCTGGGATCCGCGCCCTTTTCTGCCTAAGAGTACAGCCTGCCACCTTTATATTTCATTGTTGCAGCTGCGCAGCAGGTAAGCCGTGCCTGATCAGCTCCATACCCCTCTTTAATTCACATGGCCTCCCTAGTCGACAAACCAGCTCATTTAAATAAGGGCCCTCCGGTCACCTGCGCACTAATGAAGAGATGTCATAGTGAAACAAAGTGTGCAATTCTCCTGCGGCTCATAGTTCTCCGTACGTAGGGAAAAATATAATCAGGGAGCACACCCCAACATTCTTAATCCCTGGGCCAGAAATAGAAAATTACTCGTAGCCCTCATCTCCTGCTCTAGTCTAGCCCTTCGTGTACTTTCAAACCAAAGCGGCTTACGATATGCAGGTCATGTAATTAATATTCAATAATGAATAGCTGCAGTTTACACGATGGCTGATTTTGGAAATTCATTAATTCTAATCTAATTCTATTGAAATCCCCGAATGAGGAGTCTCCTCAAGGAAGGAACGTTACACCTTGAATCCGAATATTTTTATGGAAAGGGATCCGATAATGAAAGTAGTCAGTAGGCTATTTAATTTTAGGCTTTTTTTGGCTCAGTTGCCTGCACTCACCCAAAGGGGCGGTCAGGTTGGTTTAATTATCTGCTAGAAAACTCGATTCATATTTTGGGTAAGAGTCAGCGATTAAAATAAATGATTTGACATTTACAGGTTGTACATGTACAAATTACTCTCAGGCCTTCAGTTCCCCGCATATATTCCAACTTGTTTTATGTACTCGGGGTTCGGGGCAAGGGAAAACATTTGGGTTTTCCCTGTATTAAGCCCAAAAGCACATTCTACCCTTCCTGACTTGTCAAACTTGGAATGGGAAGAAAGAAAATCCCAATTATGAAGAAAAATAACGTGCAGTAACGTTTTTACAAGGAAAATGTAGACCTGTGTGTATTCTCGCTGGTCACACAATGAGGGCTAATGTCTGTAAAGCTATTTTAGGTGGAAATCAAGCGTGATTTAAGCCTTCGTGTGCCTATGTTGGATAAACGGGGACACAGCTCATGCAATTTACCACTCTTGTAGTCTTCGGTACATTTGTCTCATGCACACTGAGCTGACAAGATACCGCTGCTTCATACTGTGAGAAAAAGAGAGCAAAGAGAACAACTACACAGACAGATTCAATCAAAAACAGAGGTGAAGGGTCAAGCTCTGAAATAACGTCATGCAATATTTCTTTTAAGATGCTCTCTATCTTGTTGGATTTCCACACTGTATGTTTTACAGACCTTAGTTTCTCCTCGGACTGTGCAGTGCCTTAATGCTCAGAAGAGTTTTTTGCTACACAGTGCATTTTAATTTCTCACATTTGATAGCTAATAACACTGCCAAGAGCCAGCAAAGTATGTCTGTTTGTAATGCACACTTGTATATGGCCACCATTGTTGTATGTAAAACATTATGATTATTGACTATTAAACCATATGTACATGGTGGGAGTGATGCCATTTTATAGGACCACACTCAAGATTCCAGGGGGTGGGAATGGCGACATGTGAACCAGGCCCTGCCCTAAATGCTGGCCCGACAGATCAGTGCATTGGTGTTTTTTGCGGCTATTTGTGGGCCTATTTTATTGGCTGGTGGGCTGTGCCAATACTTGTCTGTGTTTTTTTTGCTATTTGTGGGCTGATTTTATTGGCTGATGCCTGGATTTTATTGTTAATTTCTCTGATATTACCACAAACATAGCTGCAAGTACATATATATTCTCCCATACCTTGCAAAACACCTCCTATACAACATGTATTTACTTTACAAGTTTAAAACTTAATTTGCAAATGTGGCTCCGAAGAAATTAGGCTTAAAATCACTTGAGCTGGACCCCTTGAAAAAATGCGCAAGTTGTTTGGGGTTTAGTAGCTCATGACGATTTTCACTGACCAGAAGCAGCTCTCGCTACACAAAAGGTTGGAGACCCCTGGTTTATACACAATGGTGTTAAAGATGTAGCTTCAGCCCGAGATTTTCTCTTTTGTCCGAAAAATGAAGTAGTCTGTGTAAAATTATTTCATATTTTAAGGAATTTATGTATATATTTTAACATTCTATATAAATATTATTTTAATCGGGCTGCTCCCCTCGTGTTTGTTGCCCTATTATGTTGTTCTAATATTTTCTCCTTCTCCAGATAGCATTTTGCACATGTTTACTTAATTGCTTCTTGTTCAACTGGATTATGTCTCACTTTTCGTCCATTTTCTTGTTGCTAACTTTGAAATTCTATTTTCTATTGAAGTTGGATTTCGGAGCGTATTTTGCACATGAATTTGATGTAACTCAGCGGTTTCTTGAAGCACGTTAGGATATATTTTTCTATCCCTATCTTCTTGCTGCTAATTTCAAGTTAACCTTCAGCTGAAGATGGATTTTTTTATTGTATTTTGCACATGAATTGGCTTCTACTTAAATGCATTTTTTGCACAATTTGGGAGATGTTTTGTTACTTCAATCATTATGCTGCTAACTCAAAGTTCTATTTGCAGAAGTTGCTATGTGTTGAAAAATCTGTATATGTTTTATGATATTGTAGGTAATAATTTGTATGTACTTTTATTGTGGACCTCATTAGAGTTCCAAATCTTTAAATAAATATTGTATTGAATTAACTGTGCCAACATTAAGTCAGGGGTTGAACTCCTCAGAAGAGAACACTATCTACCCATCATTGCTGCCACCATGAAATGATTCACTCATCGGTATGCAGTGAATCTTTGGCCATACTCCTCTTTTACATCGTTGGTTTGCACTTTGTTACCCTACAGTTTGTCACTGAAATGGAGAGCAAACCTTGCGGAAATAAAAGCGAGTAGGCTTTTAGGTTGATTACATAAATGAATAAAGTACATTTATAAATAAAGTCTAATAGAGAAAGAGGAAGTTTGA
The DNA here is from genome assembly GCF_964261635.1 of Lissotriton helveticus. NCBI lineage: Eukaryota > Metazoa > Chordata > Amphibia > Caudata > Salamandridae > Lissotriton > Lissotriton helveticus. Next base: position 1,052,846,967 of record NC_136063.1, on the reverse strand, counting down.
GCGAGGTGCCTGGCTCTGGTACAGCTGGGGGACCCGTTAGACCCTTGAACCCAAAACTAGCAGTTTTCATGTGGCTTCTGTCTTGTCATCGCCACCCTGACCTCCTGGACAAGAATTAAAGACAAAGCCTTAACATTTTATAAAAAACAGGAGAGGAAAAAAAAGAGATCTCTGTCTAGTGGCTGAATTGCACAACATAGAACCAGAAAACATGAGCTCTACCCCAGCTTCCCTGCTTGACCTATTTAATCCTAGGAAAATATTATATTTCATTGTGCTTTATTTTTCTTTATTCTCACATAGAGAGCACCTTAAAATAAGTGAGTTCAGGATGTGCTCTGTACAAAAGCCTCACGTTTGGCTTAAACTATATTGTTGCTCCATGTGTAATAAGAATTTAGGCCACGTATACTTTGCACAAGACAACTCATTTGTCTCACTAATGACAGTTGTCAGAGCGGTGGGAGAAACTATCACTTTTAATAAATACCTCTCAATGCAATGAAGCAATCTGATTTACTAAGGTGAAATGCTTCCACATGTTAATGACATAAAAAAAAAATTATTTTGAAGAGACATTATCATATTTTTACATGGTGTTTGTTGTGTGATTTACATGCCAAACTTATCTATGGCACGGCTCGTGCACGAGCTGTTGGAGCCAAGAAAGACTCACGGCTCACCTCTGTATTTTAAATTGTTGGCTCGTCCACATCCAAGTATAAACAGCATACCTGCAGTCTCTATAAGGTTCTGGTTTTACAGATCAATTTGGCTAAGATAATTCAAAAGCTTACCCTCACACAAACATAAACAGCGACTATTTTACAATCATAATCCTTTTCTGGCAATAGCACAACACTAGTGAAACAAAATAACAAAAACAGCTGTTACAGAACCATAATTTCCACCTTAAACCCAAAGCTGCTTCGTGGTAAAAATATATCTGGTGAACGATTAGCAAATTAATGTACTGCAGCACTGGCTCATGAGGTTGACAGTTTCATACCACTACAAATAAATAGAGTGCTCCCATTACCGAAATGAATATAACATTGTATCCACTTCGGGAATGGGAGTGTGTCCTCCTATAATCCAAACCTATAACAAGAAAATGATGCACAGATCTTATCAGCAAGAGCTCAGCTTCACTAAACTTCTCTTCTACTCACTTCAGGTTCAAGAGATGTATGTATGTGGTATTTGTAGAATACGAACCTAGCCAAAGGCAGCTGAATAAAACTGTAAGCTTCCGGTCGTTTATTAAAATCCAAAACACAATAACAACGCGTGCATTTGTAAGCGTTCTAATTGCATACACAGAGGTTGAAATGATCAGACTGTGAAAGGTAATGAACAAATCCATCACGTCTTTGAAGACTAATTAAGAGTATCGGGACAATGGGTAGTAGAGTTAAGCAGCCCTAACAGAGCAGACTGTTTAGACCGCGAAAATGTGTGCTGGCAGCTGCAAGAGTTGTGCGCACAGTCAAACTGGCAATCGGGAGTGAGTGGAACATCTGAAAACGGGCAGCATCACTGAGAGATCGGCGAAAAAGAAACTTAGACTGCGTTATCAGAGTGCGACTAAGGGATCAGAATGGGAAAGATAGGACGTAAACACAGACGTCAACAAGTGAAGGGTTACGACTCCTAAACACAGAGCATTGCTGGAGGAACCCCTGCAATGCTCCACTCGTTGAAGACACTCACCTTCCTCAGCGGACTCCATGGCTTTGATGTTGTAACCAAACTCCTGTGTGCTGGCTTTCAGAACCCAATGACCGAGTGCACTGCAGGGAAGAGGTGGATAGGGTATCCGCTGTCGACGCATTTACGTCACCGCAACGGCTAAGCCTCGTACACCAATCACAGCAGTCACCACAGCTTCTAGGCTTTCACTAGTGTCAGTGAGATTGCAGGGCCTGTTACAAAGAACCAATCACCATCCAAGGCAGAGGAGACCCTATAGGTTGATCGCGGAACAGGAAGAGGATGGTGAGTTTAAGTGCTTGGGGCGAGGCTTGAAACGCAAATATACAGGACGTCATCATTATGAGACTCGCTCATCTCTTTTTAAAGCCACAAGTCCAAAACCATTGATTCGGGACTCGGGGTGAGTATCGTGCATGTTTATCGCTGAAAAGAAAGATGTTTGATGGGGGAACCTCGCAAGTCAGTCTAAAGAATCAAAAAAATTGGATCTTCCATCGATTTAATCTAGGATAACGAGCGGTACTGTCAAGTTGCTTTAGTGTTTTTTTTAACAGAATCACTGTGCACTTTCAGAGCTGGACCCCCCTTAAAAACCCGCAAGTTGCTTGGGGTTTAGTAGCTCACGACGAGCTTATACACCGTTTTATTCGCTGACCAGTCCTAAAGGCCATGGAGCGATAAACTGGCGAACCTGTTCGCGCTATGCGTTTTTTTTTTTTGTGCACAGGGAGGTTAAGAGATTTGTCCAGAAACGCAGGCTTTTAAACGGAAGCTGGGATAAAAAAAAATCTTGCGACAGAGAATTTTCGATTCTATTAAGGATACGAGGTGAGGATTATGCTTCTCTTTGCTTTACTTCAAAAACACAGCAGCCAATTAAAACAACTTTAAACATAGCATACCCCCGGAAGTACAACCCCCTCCATGGTATGCACCAATCACCATCAGTCCAATTTTATATATAGTCTGTAAAGAGCATATCACTTCCTCTTTCTTTGCAACAAACTTAACATAGTCCACAACTTGAAGCTGAACACTGGACCTCCGATCCTCCACACTGGACCTCCGATCCTCCATCGACGAGAGTCCAAACTTGAACACAGAACTTTTTCTCTTCAGACGCCGAGGCGTTGTCATCTATGCCTTATGCCGGCTTGGTCTCTTCTCCTGAAACAAGTGTAGGAGAGTAGAGTCTGCTTCCTATGGTCACCCCTACTTTTCGCCCTGATTCACTGGTTTTTCGATTTTAGTGTGGCTGTGGGCCTGCTAATGAGACCCACAGCCCAGCTGTTCTCTCTCTAAATTCATACCATGTACTTTAGGTACATATCCAATTGGGTATTGGGCCACATTTGTGACCCCCTGTATAGTGTACCACAGGTACCCAGGGCATAGGTGCATCCCAGACCTACTAGGGGCTGCAGCATGTATTATGCCAACACTGGCTGGCCATCCAAACTGACACCACAGGCTGATCACTCAGCTTGGGCAAGGTCGACTAATCACCCCTTGCTTAGATATAGTATTCCTATATCTACCCTTATATATAGACATATATATACCTATAAGTCACTCCTATGGCAGGCCTTGACAATCCTGGAGGCAGAGTGCTTGGTTTTATGTGGGATTGGTGCTCTAGCATGAGCTGAGCCTGTCTGCAGCTTTCAGGACCATGTCCTTGTAGCTGTTCTGGGATATTGCCATACCATATATTCTTAAGTGCATTATAATCCGCTATGGAATACTACCCCCCCCCCCCGCCAGTTCTGGCGGCAGGGGTAGCATTTCACCCTTCTAGAGGGAAAAGACATGTATGTTACTGCTTTACCCGGTTAAAGTTAAACAGAGCCTCAGCATCACAAAATGGATGCTGCTGCCACAGACACAAGTCTGACCTCCTGTTGCTGGACGAAAATCCAGCAGGGGAGGCCTGGACAATAGGTTTCCTGCCTCCCCAGACAGACTTTAGTGCATTGGGGCAGGGTGGGTTGAAAGAAAGGAGACACTGACTGGGGCTCACGAGGTGCTCAACGCATAGCCCAGTTCAAACCAGTTGCTGGGGCACTCCAGCCCCACTCTGGCGCGAAACTGGACAAAGGGAAAGGGGTGTAACCACCCGCTTCTCAGATTCCACCCACAGGAGGGACCTAGCAGGTAATCCAGCCCCTTAATTTGGTATAAAGATAGGAGCTGAGTCTAGGGACTTTAGATTTATCCTGGAAAGAAATTCTTGGACCTTCGACGTTCCATTTCGACTGGAAGACTGAAGACATCTCCCTTGTGGTCAAGGAGTAACCACCCTGTGCAAACAGGCACCAACAGTAACTTGCCGGTTTGCTTTGTCGACGCTCCAGCCGGATCCCGAAGACTTAGCGACGCAGCCTCTGGACTTCCAGACTTCTCTGACTCTGACCCACATCCACAGCAAAGCTGAGACCCGTCACGGACACGAAAGACGTGGGACCGGACAGCCTGCAGTACCTGCTTTTTGCTAACTGTGCAGCTTCTGAGGCGTCCTCGAAGTTGTGCATTGGGGATTGAGAAGCCCCAACCCCGAGCAGTAAGTGCACCGAAGCTCAGCCCTCCACACTCCACAAGTGCCGCGTGGGGCCTGCGACTGCATTTCTCCTCGACGCGTCTTTGCGGTTGCTAGCCCGTTGGCTAGTGGCCCTCCTGAAGACATCCTTTTGAAGCAACACCGCTTACCTGGTTGCTCTGGGCTTGCTCCTGCTTTCCTGTAAAGGGGAAGCTCCCCAGACCTTGCTGGTCTGAACAGAAGCCGATCTTCCCTTCCTGCGTGGGTTGCCTTTGCCAAGGCTTGTTTGATCCAATCCGGATACCGACACCGCCAACAGCTAGATCCTTCGTGGGACAGTCCGTATCCAGTTCCTGGTCGACGCCTCCTGATCCACGTGGCTGCAGAGACAAGTTTCACATCCTCACCTGATTGCATCTCGACATCGCCAAGTTCCATCCTGGTCACTGGCTAGTGACCCAGACTCAGTCCCCTCTGCTTTCAGGTTCTTCACTGCTCCGATCCACCCTTGGATCCATCCAGACATCTTCCTCCTGGTCGCCTGCAGCACTTTCTTGCAGCTCGCCATATGATTGATTGACGAAAGCCGACACAAAAGAACACCTATGCACCCGGCTTCCCTGGGTGAGGTAACTCGAGTACTCCGGTGCTCCCGTGGGTAACAACTATCCAAGTGTCCTAGTTTAACTGGGTTTTCCCGTAGTGCACCCGGAAGTGTCTGAAATCAACTATTTTGTAACTTTTACGTTCCCATTGATTCTCCATGGTAACTCGCGTGTGTGTTTAGACTCTGCACACGCAGCCTGTGGGTCTCCTACTTCCAATCCTTTGGTTGATCAGTGTAGCCCCAGCGATTTCCTAGGCCCTAGGCCTACTCACCTTTCCTGAAGTGGTTCTTATACCACTTCTTTAGTATATGGTTTGTGAGGCCCCTGGGGTGGAATTGTATTTGTGCAACTTATAGTATGCTTATTGAGTAACTTGTGCTGTATCTCGAACTCTGACTTCATAAAGAGTGCAGAGGGGTTGTGTTAGTTATAAATACATATATATTTGATATATACCTTGTGTGGTGTCCTTTCATTTGGTATTCAAGGGATTGTAATTGGTAAAACAATTGGCTTCACATGCTCTCTGAAGTATTAGCCTAAGACTGCTTTGTCCATGCTACCACTAGGATAGCTGGTCTATAATGTTGACTTTACAACCATCACCATAAGGGTTGTTTGGACTGGTGCAAGGTGCTCACTAGAATAGTGAACACCATATACCAGGCTAACTTCTCACATTGGTGTGCAGCGGTTGGGATAAGAGCTTGCTGATTGTTTTACCATATAATCTTGAAATATCATTTGAAAGATCACATCAAGGTACATAGAGGTACATATAAATCAAGTCTTAAATACTGAAGTTCTACTGAACTTAGTTGTTGTAGAGTAAAGAGCCTAGCACACCCTGACTACAACTCCTAGAGAGGTTTAGTAGGTAACACTTAGTGTAGTTAGGTGCACACACCACACCTCACTAGATCATGTCTCTGAGAGCAGAACCTAGTGGATCTCTCCCAGTAGAAGTTGACCCCCTGAGGACACCTTCTAGATATGATACCTTTACCTTCCATGAGTTAAGGCACTTGTGCACAACTAGGAAGTTAAAACAAGGGTCAAACCCTACCCTCAAGCAACTGATAGAGATCCTAGAGGAGTTTGATGTTAAGAAAGTAGCTAACCCAGGTCCTTCAGGCAGTGCAGAAGATGTTCAGCCCTCAGCAGAAGATTCCCCTGACCACAATCTAGTTGATGATAGTAAAGTGGATGAGGATGCTGAAGAGGATGACACTGACCAGGTCCAAGTTTTAGAACTTAATCAGGTCAACCTAAGCTTGCATGGGGCTGTAGAGGGCATAGCCCCTTTCAGACCTCCAAACAGGTTTAACGCTGTGCCCAGAGGGAGGAGATCCCTATCCAGGGAATCTGACCTTTCTAATGGCTCAGTAGGCTTAATGCCTCTGCTCAGAGGAGAATGACTTCCCCTCAGAGGAGTGAACACCAGGCTAGAATGAAAGAAGTCAATCTGAGGATTGAGAGGCAAGAACTTGCCCTATCCAAAGAAAGACTTGCTCTTGCAATAGAGCAAAAGTTAAGTGGGTTAGAACCCACTGGTGGCAGCATTATCCCTAAGGATAGAGAGAGGTCGTATGACCATAAAAACCTAAATAAGATTGTCCCTCCCTACAAGAGTGGGGATGACATCCACAAGTGGATAGTTGCTTTGGAGAGGGCTTGCAAAGTACAGCAGATACCCCAAAGTCAGTGGGCAGCAATCTTATGGCTCTCCTTTTTAGAAAAAAGAAGAGACACGCTCCTCACAGTTAGTGATGAGGATGCTGACAACTACACTTTCCTGAAGAGTGCTCGGATTGATGGGTTTGGCTTAACCACTGAACAGTATAGGTTACTGTTCAGAGACACCCAGAAGACACAGACTCAGGACTGGACTGACTTTGTAGATTGTGCCACTAAGGCTCTGGAAGGCTGGTTACTGGGCAGTAAAGTTAAGGACTATACAGGATTGTATATTTTGATCATGGGAGAACAAATACTTAATAATTGTCAGAACCAGTTGTTGCACCAACACCTGATTGACTCTGATCTGACCTCTCCCCAGAATCGGGAAAGAAGGCGGACAAATGGTTCAGAACCAGGGTGAGGCAGAAAACCCAGAACCAAGGTGGTGATCAGAAGAAGCAAGACCAAAAGGGTGGGGATCAGAAAGCAAAAGACCAGAAGTCTTCACCAGGTCCCCAAAAAGCTTCTAATGAGGGGGGTTCCAAGAAATCCAAGAAGAAAGAAGGTCCAAAGAAACCCTGGTGCAATTTTTGTAAAAGTAATACTCACTGGACCAGTGATTGCACCAAAAAGGAGGCAGCTCCAACCACCATTGCCACTAAGGCAACTGTTCCCCCTAGTACAGCTAATAGTGATGGTTCTCTCTCTGGGGGAGGAGCCAAGATGGCGATCGGAACAGTCGCATAACCGCCGCGCTCCGTGATCCCTTCCTCCCCGCCACCTATCCTGTACTTCATCCTGTTCGGGGTGTTCCGAATTTGGTCACCAAGGAAGAGCCTTCTCTTACCATCCTTGTCCGGAGCTCTGGCGTGCAGTCATTTCGGCGTTCTGCCCTTGTTGCCTTGCTGGCCTTCCCGGCCCTGACGCCGGGGCCTCGAGTGCTGTGCTTGCCCGGAGATGTTCGGAGTGCCGGCGGTCCGGAACCGGTGGAGAGACCCGATGCTGGGAGCCTGAGAGCCGCGGGCCGGAAGCCCTGGAGCGGACCCACCCCCGCGGATGGGCCACCCCGTCTGTCCGATTGCCTGCCGGCCCGAAGAAGATAAGCCGCGCTGTCCGGCACCCCTCAAGTGGGTAGCCCACTCCTGTTGCTTGTCCCGCCCGGGGTCCGGTGCTTGGCTCCCCCCGAGTGTTGTGGGGAGCACGCCCGTTCTTCTGGTGACTCTCCTTTCTCCGCCGAGCGCCATCCGCCGCGGATCGGTTGTGTGCCCTGGGGCCGCCGGTGCTCCTGGTGGACTTGGAGGCGCCCCCGATGATGGCGGAGGGCGCTGTGCTCAAGATGGCGGATGGCCTCTCGGAGAGTCTTTCTCCTGGAGACGGGGAAGTTGCTGCATTTGTTCTCTCCAGCCCTCGTTTGATTCGGGCGGCCCCTACTCGGAGTGCTGTCTTGTCTGCCCTGGCTGCTCTGGGGATCGACCTGTCCTTGAAATGCCGAGACTTGGAGTCGCGGATCTCCGCCATGGCTGCTCCGCCATTTTGTGACGCGGTGTCGTCTTCCCGAATTGTAATGGTTGAAACTTCTCCGGCTGCTGTGCTGGGATCTCCGGCTGGGTGTTTGATTCTATGGGATCTTGTGGACCCGGTGCCGATGCTGCAGTGTTTCCTACATCCTGATTTCTCTGCTTCGTGCTGGACAGCCCAGATATTGTGTTTGGCCACGTGGATCGTTGAGGTACTTTTGCATTCTGACTGCTGCCGAGTTCTCCTGGTTGCTTCCTGTTGGCCGGGATGGTGTTTTGCGGAGATCCCACTGGCCTTCCTGGACTGGTATGGACCCACTGTATCATTCTGCTTTTTGGCCGTGGCGGGGTCTGGAAGCTCGACTCTTCATAAAAGTGGACAGGGGTGATTGTGCCTGAGTACCTGTGGGACCCTTTTAAATGGCATCTCCAGGCTTCTTTTTTTTGGTTAATTCTTGTTTTTCATCCTTGTGTGGGCTCTTTTCAATGTCCTTTTCGACCTCGATTGGTGATCCGTTGTTGCGGGTGGGGTAGTATTCCATGTTTCGATCGCTGGCTCCTCTCCTCTTCTGTTCTTCTTTTTCCTCTCCTTCTCTCCCTTTCCTCTTTTCTTTCTTTGTTATTATTCCCTTTCTCTTTCTTCTATATTTCGGGTGACTCTGGGCGACAGGCACGCTGTTTAGTGGGGTAGGCCGTAGCCATTACAGTGATGTAGGGTGGGGGGGGGGGGGTGTTTGTTATTTTAGTTTGTTTTATTCTATGGTCCCTTTTTGCCTTTTTCAGGGGGTGGGCTATGTCCCTTTGTTTTCACTCCTTTGTTTCGTAAGTGTCCGCACTTTCTCCTTTTCCGGGGCGGGAGGGCTGTACATGTGGCGTCCACGTTATTCGTTTGCTGCCATTTGTCCTTTATTTTTTAACCTTTGCTGGGCGTGGGATGTTTTTGGGCTTCGCCCTACTGGGGTTATTTGATTGCGTGGGGGGCTGTCTCCCTCCCGCCCCCCCCCTCTTTTTCTGTATATGTTGCGTGACGCCCGGTAGATATGGTTGCTGCCTCCTCTATAAAATGTAAAATGAAACCTTTCTTATCCTGGCGCTGACTGTTTAACGTCTTTATTTCACGTCTATCCTGTATTCATTCTATTGTACGCATTGATGTTGTCTTTTTTGACTCTCCTGCTTTTGCGGCCGGCCCCTGTGGTTGTAGGCCTGCGCTTGTACTTCTACGTGTCTTTCAATAAAGGTTTAAAAAAAAAATAGTGATGGTTCTCAACAGAAGGGTGTAGTAGGGTTAACCCTGGGAACTGAGGTGGACTCTGGCCTAGTCAGAGTACCAACGCCAGCTGTTCTTGTCTGTGATGTGGACATGGCTATGTCCTCTACTGTGAGCCCCAGTAACCCAGGCAAGTACAGACAGACACCTTTAATGAATGATAAAGTGGCTCAGGCCTACAGGGACACATGTGCCAGCGTCACCATGGTGACGCCTAACTTTGTGGACCCTGGACAGATCATACTAGGTGATAATTACCTAGTGATCAATGCTAGCAATGTCACTACCACCCATAGTATGGCAGTTGTTAATTTCTCCTGGGGAGGGGTAACTGGCCTCAAAAGAGTTGTTATAAGTTCAGACCTCCCTGTAGAATGTTTGTTGGGCAATGATCTAGAATCTTCAGTCTGGTCTGAGGTGGAGAATAGGACTCATGCAGAGATGCTTGGCATATCAGCACATGTCCTTGCTGTGACCAGGTCACAGACCAAAAAGTGTCAAACTGAACAGGCACTGGATCCTGAAACTATGGACCAGTTGCCCACCAAGAGAAAGAGCAGTAGGGTTAATGCAGTGCCTTCCCCCCTGCCTCAGAGGATCAGATCAGCCTTCAGAGGAAGCTGATAGTGAGACCCAAGAAGGAACTGTCCTAGAAGAGCTTGAGCCTGATCAGGTTGAGTTTCTTGGGATAGGGGGACCTTCAAGGGCAGACCTGAGGCAGGCGCAGCTGGACTGCCACTCTCTTGAACCCCTAAGACCTCAAGCTGCTGCTGAGGCTGCTGGGTATGCTACAGGTACCCATAGAGTATATTGGGATGAAGGGCTCCTTTAGTCAGAGGCTAGAGACCCCGTGCCTGGTGCTTCCAGGAGGTTGGTCATACCTTTGACATTTAGGGGCTTCCTTCTTACCTTAGCCCATGATATTCCCCTAGCAGAACATCTTGGCCAGAACAAGACTTGGGACAGGCTTGTCCCTCACTTTCACTGGCCACACATGTCAGAAGATACCAAGGAGTTTTGTCGCTCCTGTGTCACCTGCCAAGCCGGTGGCAAATCAGGTGGCACCACAAAGGCCCCCCTTATACCACTACCTGTGGTGGGGATACCCTTTGAAAGAGTTGGGATTGACATTGTTGGTCCAATAGATCCCCAAACAGCATCTGGGCACAGGTTTATTCTGGTGGTAGTGGATCATACCACCAGACACCCAGAAGCTATTCCCTTAAGGACCACAACAGCTCCTGTTGTGGCAAGAGCCCTCCTGGGAGTTTTCTCAAGAGTGGGCTTTCCGAAAGAGGTTGTCTCAGAGAGAGGTGCAAACTTTATGTCTGGATATTTGACTGCTATGTGGAAAGAGTGTGGTGTGAACTATAAGTTCACTACACCCTACCATCCACAGTGCAATGGTCTAGTTGAAAGGTTCAAAAAGACCTTAAAGGGTATGATCAAGGGACTCCCTGAAAAGCTTAGGTGAAGATGGGTTTTCTTGCTGCCCTGCCTAATGTTCGCTTATAGAGAGGTCCCACAAAAGGGGGTTGGCTACAGCCCTTTTGAACTTTTGTTTGGGCACCCTGTAAGAGGACCCCTGTGTCTTGTGAAGGAAGGATGGGAGTAACCTCTCAAAAAGCCTAAGCATGACATAGTGGACTATGTACTTGGTCTCCGCTCCAGGATGGCCGGATACATGAAAAAGGCTTCTAAAAACCTTGAGGCTATCCAGGAACTTCAAAAAGCCTGGCAAGACCAAAAGGCTGTGCTGACTGTGTACCAGCCAGGACAGAAAGTGTGGGTGTTGGAGCCAGTGGCCCCAGCAGCACTCCAGGACAAATGGTCTGGTCCCCACACAATTATTGAGCAGAAGGGAGAGGTAACCTACTTGGTTGACCTTGGAACTCCCAGGAGCCCCCACAGGGTGCTACATGTCAACAGACTAAAGGCGTATGTTGACAGGGCAGACATGGGCTTGCTCATGGCTACAGATGAGGGACAGGAGGAGCAGAGTGACCCTCTCCCAGACCTGCTTTCTCAGAACCCTGATGATGGTTCAGTTGATGGAGTGGCCTTGGCGGGCAGCCTCACTGACCAGCAGCAACAGGACTGCAGACAAGTTCTACAGGCCTATAGACCTATGTTTTCCTTGACTCCTAGTCAGACAAACTGGTGCACTCATGAGGTGGACACTGGTGACAGTCTGCCTGTGAAGAGTAAGATCTACAGGCAACCTGATCATGTCAGGGACTGTATCAGGACAGAGGTCCAAAAGATGTTGAAGTTGGGAGTTATTGAGCCCTCAGAGAGCCCCTGGGCCAGTCCAGTAGTCCTTCTACCAAAGCCTCACACCCAAGATGATAAGATAGAGATGAGGTTTTGTGTGGACTACAGAGGTCTCAATGCTGTCACTAGGACAGATGCCCATCCAATACCCAGGGCAGATGAGCTCATTGACAGATTGGCTTCTGCCAAGTTTTTGAGCACATTTGACCTGACATCAGGCTACTGGCAGATCAGACTAGCTGATGATGCAAAAGCCAAAACAGCATTTTCGACCCCAGGAGGTCATTACCAATTTGTGGTGATGCCCTTTGGCTTGAAGAATGCCCCTGCCACTTTCCAAAGTTTGGTGAACCAAGTCCTCTCTGGTCTGGATGACTTTTGTGCAGCTTATCTAAATGATATTGCTGTCTTTAGCTCCACCTGGGAAGATCACCTGATCCACCCGAAGATGGTTTTGGAGGTCCTGCAGAAGGCAGGCCTAACTATCAAGGCTACTAAGTGCCAGATAGGACAGAGTAAGGTTGTGTTCCTGGGCCACCTTGTAGGTGGAGGTCAGGTTCAACCACTGGAGAGCAAGATCCAGACCATAAAGGACTGGACTCCTTCAACCACCCAGACACAGGACAGAGCTTTCTTGGGCCTGTCTGGTTATTACATAAAGTTTGTTAAGAATTATGGGTCCATTGTGACACCACTTAATGACTTAACCCCAAAGAAAATGCCAAAGAAAGTTCAGTGGACAGTCAGCTGTCAAAAGGCATTTGATGACCTGAAGCAGGCCATGTGCTCTGCACCTATTCTGAAAAGTCCAGATTACTCCAAAGAATTCATTGTCCAAACAGATGCTTCTGAGTTGGGTGTGGGAGCTTTTCTTTCTCAACTGAATATAGATGGTCAAGACCAGCCCATTGCTTTTATTAGCAGAAGGCTGCCACCTAGAGAGAAACGTTGGTCAGCTATTGAGAGGGAGGCCTTTGCTGTGGTTTGGGCCCTGAAGAAGCAGAGGCCATACTTGTTTGGTACTCACTTCAAGATTCAGACAGACCATAAGCCCCTCTTGTGGCTAAATCAGATGAAGGGTGGAAATCCCAAACTACTCAGGTGGTCGATTTCCCTACAGTGTATGGACTTTACAGTGGAACATAGACCTGGAACTGACTATGGCAATGCAGATGGACTCTCCAGATATTTCCACTTAGAACATGAAGACTCAACTGGTCAAGGTTAGTTTAATGTCCCTGCGTTTGGGGGGGGGGGTTGTGTAGGAGAGTAGGGTCTGCTTCCTGTGGTCACCCTCACTTTTCTCCCTGATTCACTGGTTTTTTGACTTTAGTGTGGCTGTGGGCCTGCTAATCAGACCCACAGCCCAGCTGTTCTCTCTATAAATTCATACCATGTACTTTAGATACATATCCAATTTGGTATTGGGTCACCTTTGTGAGCCCCTGTATAGTGTACCATAGGTACCCAGGGCATAGGTGCATCCCAGGCCTACCAGGGGCTGCAGCATTTATTATGCCACCCCTGGCTGGCCATCCAAACTGACACCACAGGCTGATCACTCAGCTTGGGCAAGGTCGTGTAATCACCCCTTGCTTAGATATAGTATTCCTATATCTACCCTTATATATTGACACATATATACCTATAAGTCACTCCTATGGCGGCCTTGACAATCCTGGAGGCAGAGTGCTTGGTTTTATGTGATATGGTGCTCTAGCATGAGCTGAGCCTGTCTGCAGCTTTCGGAACCATGTCCTTATAGCTGTTCTATGATATAGCCATACCATATACTCTTAAGTGCATTATAATCCTTGTGGTTATTGCTAACTTGTGGTTTGGCTTTATCAAAACATGTTGTGTAAGGTGTCATACGCTTTGGAATACTACCCCCTGCCAGTTCTGGCGGCGGGGGTAGCATTCCACCCTTCTAGAGGGAGAAGACATGTAGTTGTAGCTTTACCCGATTAAAGTTAAACAGAGCCTCAGCATCACAAAATGGATGCTGCTGCCACAGACACGAGTCTGACCTCCTGCTGCTGGCCGAAACTCCGGCAGGGGAGGCCTGGACAATAGGTTTCCTGCCTTGGGAGCACCTCCCCAGACAGACTTTAGTGTATTGGGGCAGGGTGGGTTGAAAGAAATGAGACACTACCTGGGGCACACAAGGTGCTCCACGCATAGCCCGGTTCAAACCAGTTGCTGGGGCACTCCAACCCCAGCTCTGGGTGCGAAACTGGACAAAGGGAAAGGGGTGTAACCACCCCCTTCCCAGGTTCCACCCACAGGAGGGACCTAGCAGGTAATCCAGCCCCTTAATTTGGTATAAAGATAGGAGCTGAGTCTAGGGACTTTAGATTTATCCTGGAAAGAAACTCTGAAACAAACTCTTGGACCTTCGACGTTCCATTTCGACTGGAAGACTGAAGACATCTCCCTTGTGGTCAAGGAGTGAGCACCCTGTGCAAACAGGCACCAACAGTAACTTGCCGGTTTGCTTTGTCGTCGCTCCAGCCAGATCCCGAAGACTTAGCGACGCAGCCTCTGGACTTCCAGACTTCTCTGACTCTGACCCACATCCACAGCAAAGCTGAGACCCGTGGCGGACACGAGAGACGTGGGACCGGACACCCTGCTGCTTTTTGCTAACTGTGCAGCTTCTGAGGCGTCTTCGAAGTTGTGCATTGTGGATAGAGAAGCCCCAACCCCTAGCAGTAAGTGCACCGAAGCTCAGCCCTCCACACTCCACGAGTGCCGCATGGGGCCTGCGCCTGCATTTCTCCTCGATGCATCTTCGCGGTTGCTAGCCCGTTGGCTAGTGGCCCTCCTGAAGACATCCTTTTGAAACAACACCGCTTGCCTGGTTGCTCTGGGCTTGCTCCTGCTTTCCTGTAAAGGGGAAGCTCCCCAGACCATGCTGGTCTGAACAGAAGCCGATCTTCCCTTCCTGCGTGGGTTGCCTTTGCCAAGGCTTGTTGGATCCAATCCGGATACCGACACCGCCAACAGCTAGATCCTTCGTGGGACAGTCCGTATCCAGTTCCTGGTCGACGCCTCCTGATCCACGTGGCTGCAGAGACAAGTTTCACATCCTCACCTGATTGCATCTCGACATCGCCAAGTTCCGTCCTGGTCACTGGCTAGTGACCCAGACTCAGTCCCCTCTGCTTTCAGGTTCTTCACTGCTCCGATCCACCCTTGGATCCATCCAGACAACTTCATCCTGGTCGCCTGCAGCACTTTCTTGCAGCTCTCCATAGGATTGATCGACGAAACCCGACACGAAAGAACACCTATGCACCCGGCTTTCCTGGGTGAGGTAACTCGAGTACTCCGGTGCTACCGTGGGTAATAATTATACAAGTGTCCTAGTTTAACTGGGTTTTCCCGTAGTACACCCGAAAGTGTCCGAAGTCAACTACTTTGTAACTTTTACGTTCCCATTGATTCTCTATGGTAACTCGTGTGTGTTTTTAGACACTGCACACGCAGCCTGTGGGTCTCCTACTTCCAATCCTTTGGTTGATCAGTGTAGCCCCAGCGATTTCCTAGGCCCTAGGCCTACTCACCTTTCCTGAAGTGGTTCTTATACCGCTTCTTTAGTATATGGTTTGTGAGGCCCCTAAGGCAGAATTGTATTTGTGCAACTTATAGTATGCTTATTGAGTAACTTGTGCTCTATCTAGAACCCTGACCTCATAAAGAGTGTAGAGGGGTTGTGTTAGTAATAAATACATATATATTTGATTTATACCTTGTGTGGTGTCCTTTCATTTGGTATTCAAGGGATTGTAATTGGTAAAACAATTGGCTTCACATGCTCTCTGAAGTATTAGCCTAAGACTGCTTTGTCCATGCTACCACTAGGATAGCTGGTCTAGAAGGTTGACTTTACAACCATCACCATAAGGGTTGTTTGGACTGGTGCAAGGGGCTCACTAGAATAGTGAACACCATATAACAGGCCAATTTCTCACAACAAGAATAAATGTTGTAATATACCATCCATCATAGGAATGTAAACAAAGCAATGGGCGGGATGAAACCTTATATAAAGACATACTGTCAATATCATTAGTCAGAAAATGATCAAAGTCAACAACATAGTGCAAAAACACAGTTTCATGGGTGGGATAATCCTCGCCTCCGTGTCCTTAATAGAATCGAAAATTCTCTGTCGCGATAGCTAGAACATTTTTTATTCTAGGTCTGTCCACGGAGGCTCAGATAATGCTAGTTTAAAGTTGACCCACTATTAGTAGCAACATCTACAATTGGTTTGTGATAAAACGTTTTGAATGCAGAATCAGAAAACCAATCTGCCACAGTCATAATATCCTCTAAACGGGAACCTGTAGCCAGAGCTTTGGAAGCCATAGCTCCCCTCACTGAATGGGCGCCAAAGGCTGAAGTATCAATACCTGCCAGCTGCAACAACCAGGAGACCCACCTGGCCAGCGTTGCGGCAGAGACTGGGCGGAAAGGTTTCTATAAAGAAATCAACAACTGTCCTGCAACTTCAGTCCTAAACTCTTGAGTGCAATCCTCATAACATTTCAAACATTGAACAACACATAGTTTACTGTGATGAGGGAATGCAGGATAAGAAATACACTTAGAATTAGTTTTAGTGCGCTTAGAAATAGTGAACGACACACCTGAAGGGGTGAAAACTCTACCTGCTATGTCCAGGGTGTAGGAAGGTGAAATCTGACTATATGGTTACCCCCACTTTTTGCCTGGTGTTTGGCTGGTTTTCGACTTAGTTGGACTGGGACCCTGCTATTCAGGGCCCCAGTCTATCTGCTTACTCTATAAAATGTATTCCATGTACTTTAGGTACATACCAGATTGGGTACTGGGTCACCCTTGTGAGCCCCTGTATATGGTATATTACCTACTGGCGGTCGCCAGTAGGTATATATAGTTAGGATTTTTTTCCTATGGGATTTTTGAAAATTCTATGTCGAATAACTTTGGCGTTTGAGGACGGAATTGGCTGAAAATTTCAGGAAAATGGAACATTTTGTTTCTGAGCAGCCCCTGAAAATTTGGGGGGGTTTCGTCAAGCGGGGGCCGAGAAAAAAGGGGGGTCCCAAAACGTGTTTTTAACATTGAGTTTTCCATAGGGCGGTTGGACTCACTTTTAGCTCGAACGGCTGAATGGATTTCCACGAAACTTGGCAGAATTGTAGGGACTGGTAGCCCGATGTGCCTTTGCTATGTCTCAAGATATATGCTCCAGTGGTTTTTACGAAAATTAACTTTGAAAAATATATATTGGGCTACATTGGGCTATATATATGTTAGAGCCCAAATGTAGCCCAATGAAGCCCAATGAAGCCCAATGTAGCCCAAAGATGGCCACCAGAGACAAAAAAAACAAATGTAGCCCAAATATCAGCCAGATGTAGCCCAACTATAGCCCAGTGACAGAATGGCCCAGAGTGTTCTAAAGAACAACTAGAGCGCTAACAGTCTTACTTATGACAAAAGTATGGCACACCTGAAGTCATCTTGATTGGAATAAAGTGTTAACACATAAAACATTGAATTTGCAAAGGAACAAAATGAGGGGGTTCATATTGCCATAGAAATTATGATTAGTGCTGAAGAAAGAAAAATTAGGGCACATTTTGAGTGACTTCTCAAATCCTCTTATATTTCATTAAAAAAATTCTGATATGCAGTCTCCCAAGATGGCCACCAGAGACAAAAGAGCCCAAATGTAGCCCAAATATCAGCCAGATGTAGCCCAACTATAGCCCAATGCCAGAATGTCCCAGAGTGTTCTAAAGAACAACTAGAACGCTAACAGTCTTACTTATGACAAAAGTATGGCACACCTGAAGTCATCTTGGTTGGAATAAAGTGGTAACACTTAATACATTTAATTTGAAAAGGAACAAAATAAGGGGTTTCATTTTCCCATAGAAATGTTATATATATATATATATATATATATATATATATATATATATATATATATTACCTACTGGCGGTCGCCAGTAGGTATATATAGTTAGGATTTTTTTCCTATGGGATTTTTGAAAATTCTATGTCGAATAACTTTGGCGTTTGAGGACGGAATTGGCTGAAAATTTCAGGAAAATGGAACATTTTGTTTCTGAGCAGCCCCTGAAAATTTGGGGGGGTTTCGTCAAGCGGGGGCCGAGGAAAAAAGGGGGGTCCCAAAACGTGTTTTTAACATTGAGTTTTCCATAGGGCGGTTGGACTCACTTTTAGCTCGAACGGCTGAATGGATTTCCACGAAACTTGGCAAAATTGTAGGGACTGGTAGCCCGATGTGCCTTTGCTATGTCTCAAGATATATGCTCCAGTGGTTTTTACGAAAATTAACTTTGAAAAATATATATTGGGCTATATATATGTTAGAGCCCAAATGTAGCCCAATGTAGCCCAATGAAGCCCAATGAAGCCCAATGTAGCCCAAAGATGGCCACCAGAGACAAAAAAAAACAAATGTAGCCCAAATATCAGCCAGATGTAGCCCAACTATAGCCCAGTGACAGAATGGCCCAGAGTGTTCTAAAGAACAACTAGAGCGCTAACAGTCTTACTTATGACAAAAGTATGGCACACCTGAAGTCATCTTGATTGGAATAAAGTGTTAACACATAAAACATTGAATTTGCAAAGGAACAAAATGAGGGGGTTCATATTGCCATAGAAATTATGATTAGTGCTGAAGAAAGAAAAATTAGGGCACATTTTGAGTGACTTCTCAAATCCTCTTATATTTCATTAAAAAAATTCTGATATGCAGTCTCCCAAGATGGCCACCAGAGACAAAAGAGCCCAAATGTAGCCCAAATATCAGCCAGATGTAGCCCAACTATAGCCCAATGCCAGAATGTCCCAGAGTGTTCTAAAGAACAACTAGAACGCTAACAGTCTTACTTATGACAAAAGTATGGCACACCTGAAGTCATCTTGATTGGAATAAAGTGGTAACACTTAATACATTTAATTTGAAAAGGAACAAAATAAGGGGTTTCATTTTGCCATAGAAATGTTTTATATATATATATATATATATATATATATATATATATATATATATATAACCTACTGGCGGTCGCCAGTAGGTATATATAGTTAGGATTTTTTTGAATAGGGATTTCTGAAAATTCTATGTTGAATAACTTTGGCGTTGATGGACGGAATTGTCTGAAATTTTCAGGAAAATGGCACATTTTGTTTCTTAGCGTCCCTTGAAAGTTTGGGGGGGTTTCGTCAAGCGGGGGCCGAGAAAAAAGGGGGGTCCCAAAACGTGTTTTTAACATTGAGTTTTCCATAGGGCGGTTGGACTCACTTTTAGCTCGAACGGCTGAATGGATTTCTATGAAACTTGGCAAAATTGTAGAGACTGTTTGCCCGATGTGCCTTTGCTAGGTCTCAAGATATGTGCTCCAGTGGATTTTGAGAAATTAACGTTAAAAAAATATATATATCTGTGACAGCGTCCCGGTTAGCGCCCCGGTTCGCGTACCAGACGCGTAACGGAACTTCGCGAGGAGAAGCGGATTGGCTCTCCGGTGACTGTCAACATTCTAAACAGTCCGGAGCGGCCGCCATCTTGTCTCTCGGTAGGATCGAGAGACAAGAGGGGGAAATAAACGAAGGGGGAAAAGAATGAAAGGGGGCAAGGTAGACCCCTCCTGACCCCCTAGGATTGATGTGGGGGCTATTAAAGGGCCCGGCGGGGCAAAAAAGTAAAAGAATTTTTTTTTCGATTTTTCGTGGTGGAAGCGCTACCCGGTACACGAACCGGGTAGCTCACCGGTAGCGTAACGGGAGTCCGCCATCTTGTGTTTCGGACGAATTTAGTCACAAGATGGAGGATAAACCATGTTGGGAATGGGTATAAGGGGGCACGGGAGACATATCCTGACCCCCTAGGTTTTCTGAGGGTGGCTGAGGAGGCCCATATATGTAAAAAAAAAAAATTTTTAAAAATTCATATTTTCGCACGGTTAGCGCCCGGTCCGCGCACTGGGTAGCGTTCCGGAAAGCGTAACAAGGGGAAAACCAAGGGAAATATTAAAACAATATTTTAGAGTGCTTTGAGGTAGGGTAGCTCTGAATAGAGCTGTTGTGTTGTGTGGGTGATGTAAGTACCAACATGTAGGTACCAATGAAGAGTCTAAAATTCAATGTACACCGTCTCCTCTGTAGATATTTTGTATGTTCTAATACGGGTTATTTAAATGTACAGGTGTGGAAAAGCACTTCATGCTTTAAAGCAATTGTATTTTTGAACTGATTGTTCTTTCCTCTTAGTCCTCCTCTTTGGTTTTTTTCCCCCACACTCTTCTTCAGCATGATAGTTGATAAATTCGTTCCCTCAAAAAATTTATATACATAAAAAATTATATTAAATACATATAAAATATATTTTTCCTTTAATAGAAGAATACATTTTACAGCTTTTGATATTTGCTATTAAAAAACCATTGAAATTCACTGAAAAAACCATAGGTTATAGACCATATATAGTTAGGAATTAGCATTTACAAAACCTTGAAAATTCACTGAAAAAACCATAGGTTATAGACCATATATAGTTAGGAATAAGCATTTACAAAACCTTATTTTACTCACACAAAACCATTGAAATTCGCATATATAGTTAGTTGCACTAACTATATATCGTGCACCCGCAATCCACTGCTGATCATGTCACATATTACATCATTCATGACATGGTCAGTGACATCACTGATGACATCACTGATGACATCTCAAATGACATCACTGATGACATCACTGATGAAAACATCCAGTGACTGTATGTTTCTATAAAGTTAAAATATGTCTTACATATTGAAGAATGAGTGGATGTATAAGTGTCTGGATGAAGGATTTAGTAGGTGCATGACTGACTGTATGAGTGAGTGATTAAATGTGTCTCACTGAGTGCATGGTTTAGTGACTAAACTGTCTTAATTTGTGCATCATTATGTCTGTTGTTCTGTAAACTGCTGCATGTGTTGATCAGTAGCTATATGAGTAAGTATATGGGTTATTGATTGGTTGCCCAAGTATTTGTATGGGAGACTGAGTGTGTGTGTGGGTGGCTGGGAGGTGTATGACTCTGTGCATAGATGTGTGAGCAGTTGATTCACTAGATGTATGGGTTCAAAAGTGCATGTGGAAACAGCTGTATGGGCGGTTGACTGTGTGCATGAGTGTATTGGTGAGTGAATGGATATCTCAGTGCTACATGTCAAAGTAAGTACATATGTAAAACACAGTCCATCTGAGAGTTGACATATATAAATAACTGTGCATAAGAGCCAGTGAATGTGTGAGTGGCTGTATGGATCATTGTGAACTTGTATCAGGGATTGTATAAGAGAGTAAATATGTGTTAGTATATGTTTGAATAAGTAAGGTGTGTATAACTGTATAGTTGAGGAAATGGAGGTGTGATTGATTCTTTGCATGACTGACTAGGTGTGTGAGTAACTCCATGGATGAGTGACAGTCTGTGAGTGTCTGTTTACACTGAGTGTATCTAAGGTTATATTAGAGTCTGAAGAGGTTCATCGTATTATCACATGAATGATGTCATCAGTGATGTGATCAGTAATGTCAAATGAGATGTCATCAGTGATGTCATCAGTGATGTCATCAGTGATGTCATCAGTGATGTCATCAGTGATGTCATCAGTGATGTAATTTGAGATGTCATCAGTGATGTCATCAGTGATGTCATTTGAGATGTCATCAGTGATGTCATCAGTGATGTCATCAGTGATGTCATCAGTGATGTCACTGACCATGTCATGAATGATGTAATATGTGACATGATCAGCAGTGGATTGCGGGTGCACGATATATAGTTAGTGCAACTAACTATATATGCGAATTTCAATGGTTTTGTGTGAGTAAAATAAGGTTTTGTAAATGCTTATTCCTAACTATATATGGTCTATAACCTATGGTTTTTTCAGTGAATTTTCAAGGTTTTGTAAATGCTAATTCCTAACTATATATGGTCTATAACCTATGGTTTTTTCAGTGAATATATATATAATATATATATTCCCCGGTTTCTTTTCCTCAAAGAATGCACACTCAGAGGTTAGGTAAAGTTTGCCAAAACTTTAATACCGCAACACTGCTACGCGTTTCGACACCGTGGTGTCTTGATCACGCCATGTTCTGCAGTACAAACCACCGTGTATACATAAGATTGACACAATAATAAACATGGAAGAGGTGTTGTATTCCCCTTCACTGTTTAGCTGCCATTTTAGAGTGGTCAAATGTTCATATTGCCGCCGTGATACCAATGTTTAAACAAGCATTCTCAAACAACATTTACAGGAAACATTTTCGTTTTAGTTCCAATTACCACTGCTTCGTGATTCCGCACAGTGTGCATCATCACGCTTGCTTGGACCTGTTATACATCTGATTTTTACATTTCTCCGGGGGCGCACGGATGTCATAAACTCGTACTAATAACGCATCCCAATACAATCCTCCCAGAGTTAACTGTGTCAGACCCTGGAACATAAAGTTCTGTTGTGGTATTACCTCATGCAGCACATTTTTGTCATCTGCTTGGTCACATACCTTCCACTTATGCATTTCTATAGTGCTCACTCATATATTCTGTTTTCGGACTAGTGCCAAAGTAACCGGATCCAAACATCAGCTTGTTCCTTTCATTATATAGCGGACAAGAGGGTGAAGGGAATCAATTTCTTACCCAGTGGATTACTATATCCACATCAACAAAGTTCACTATGGTCAGTCATAGAAATTATATTAAACGATGAAAAAAGAAAAAATGAAGAAAAACAGAAAGATGAAAAAAAAGGATGAACATTTTTTTTGTGCTCCAAGTTCATTTAACCAGTGACAGTGATTCCAATTGAGGCACAGGAAGATCGTGAACCCCTTGTGATGCAAATGAGAATGTAGGATGTCTTCCTGTCCACCTGTAAAATTAATCATAAAAAGAGAATATTACTATTATTTTTAAAAAACCTTATACTTCTGTTACTGTACTAAATACATCATAATTTTAAGACCAGCTAACATGATTGCACATTATAATCTTCTCCTCTAATTTCCTAGATATTACAGTGGAAATGATGCAGACTGTTATGGATGCTCAACTTAGTCAGCATGTAGGTGTGTTGCTAACTACTCATCCAGGTTGTGTCCCCCTGGGAATTTTGTCTCCAGTTCTATTATCCATTTTGATTCCCTCTTTTTCCTCCCCCTTTTAACCTATTCCTCGGGAAGTGGGAGGAGGAACTGAAAGACGACTGTAACCTTAGTGCGGACTTTGACCATGTCAGGGTCTGGCTAAGGTACATCGATGATTTGTTTATCGTATGGAATGGCTCAGAGCAAGAAGCTCAGAAATTCATGGACAAATTAAATAACAACAGTTATAATATCCAACTCACCTCCACAATGAGTAAATCAAGTATGGAGTTTCTGGATACCACCGTGATGGTACAGAATGGGGGATTAGCAACTAGTCTCCATAGGAAGGAGACTGCCGTAAACAGCCTCCTACATGCCCTCAGTGCTCACCCAGAGGTGCTCAAATGGAGCATTCCATATGGGGAGTTACTGAGGGCAAGAAGGAACTGCAGCACACATGAACTCTACGAGTTGGAACAGACTCGGATGGTGGAGAGATTCAGGGAGAGAGGGTATCCTGAGTGGGTACTAACGAAAGCCAGTACAAAAGTAGCTGAGACACTAAGAAGTACCACTCTAGAGGAAAAGAAGGACAATGAGAAAACCATGGTAACCAGATTGATCATCACATATAACAACGAATCAGGGAAGGTACAACAAATCTTGACAAAAAATTGGAAAATATTACAAACTGATACTGTCATAGGTAAGATGGTAGGAGACAAACCATCAATAACATATCGCTGGGGCAGAAGCTTACGAGATATGTTGGTGAGAAGCGACATCTCGGAGAACAGGGCAGGGACCACTCATAATTTGAAAGGATTTTATCCTTGTAGCCACTGTAGAGCCTGCAAAACAAGCAAAATGGTGAAAGAATTTGCAGTACCAGGGACCAATACGAACAAAAGTATTGGCCAATTTTTAACCTGCAGTACTACCTATGTAATTTATGTCCTCGAGTGTCCCTGTAAGTTAAGATACGTAGGGAGTACAACGTGTATGGTGAAAAAACGGGTACAGGAACATCTGAGGGCCATCACAAATCTAGACTTTCAGTATCCCATTGCGAGACACTTCCAAGAAAAACACGGGTCAAATAACTCTTTACTAAGTTTCTATGCAATAGAACATATAATGGCCAACAAGAGATGCTTAGTCATGCTGACTAAGTTGAGCATCCATAACAGTCTGCATCATTTCCACTGTAATATCTAGGAAATTAGAGGAGAAGATTATAATGTGCAATCATGTTAGCTGGTCTTAAAATTATGATGTATTTAGTACAGTAACAGAAGTATAAGGTTTTTTTAAAATAATAGTAATATTCTCTTTTTATGATTAATTTTACAGGAGGACAGGAAGACACCCTACATTCTCATTTTTAAGCATCACAAGGGGTTCACGATCTTCCTGTGCCTCAATTGGAATCACTGTCACTGGTTAAATGAACTTGGAGCACAAAAAATATTTTCATCTTTTTTTTCATCTTTCTGTTTTTCTTCATTTTTTCTTTTTTCATCGTTTATTATAATTTCTATGACTGACCATAGTGAACTTTGTTGATGGGGATATAGTAATCCACTGGGTAAGAAATTGATTCCCTCCACCCTCTTGTCCGCTATATAATGAATGGATCAAGCTGATGTTTGGATCCGGTTAATTTGGCACTAGTCCAGAAACCGAATATATGAGTGAGCACTATAGAAATGCATAAGTGCAAGGTATGTGACCAAGCAGATGACAAAAATGTGCTGCATGAGGTAATACCACAACAGAACTTTATGTTCCAGGGTCCGACACAGTTAACTCTGGGAGGATTGTATTGGGATACTTTATTAGTACGAGTTTATGACATCCGTGCGCCCCCGCAGAAATGTAAAAATCAGATGTATAACAGGTCCAAGCAAGCGTGATGATGTACACTGTGCGGAATCACGAAGCAGTGGTAATTGGAACTAAAACGAAAATGTTTCCTGTAAATGTTTTTTGAGAATGCTTGTTTAAACATTGGTATCACGGCGACAATATGAACATTTGACCACTCTAAAATGGCGGCTAAACAGTGAAGGGGAATACAACACCTCTTCCATGTTTATTATTGTGTCAATCTTATGTATACACGGTGGTTTGTATTGCAGAACATGGCGTGATCAAGACACCACGGTGTCGAAACGTGTAGCAGTGTTGCGGTATTAAAGTTTTGGCAAACTTTACCTAACCTCTGAGTGTGCATTCTTTGAGGAAAAGAAACCGGGGAATATTATGCCGGCAGTGGTTCTAGCCGGTTTGTGATGCACCAACCGACATGGGATGTTTTCCAAAGAGAACCTTTAAACATGTGGATTGATATATATCCTAACCTAAGTTTGCCTGGAATAAGTCAGCCCACACAGGTGCGAAGGAGTAACCTGTATTTATTCAAAGTAGGAGCGGCTTTCCACGCCCACCGCAAGTGCTTCGCTAAAATCAATTCTGTAGTGCCCAACGCGTTTCATGCCTGGCGGCATTTCATCAGGGGCTGCAGACAAGGAACAGGAATCACAGCACTGCAATGGGCAAGTGTAATACACATATTAACCTATAAGTCACTCCTATGACAGGCCTTGACAATCCTGGAGGCAGGGTGCTTGGTTTTGTGTGAGAGGGTGCCCTAGCATGAGCTGAACTCCTCTGCAGCTTTCGGAACCATCTCCTTATAGCTGTTCTATGATATAGCCATACCATATACTCTTAAATGCATTATAATCCTAGCAGTTAATGCTAACTTTAGTTTGGCTTTATCAAAACATGTTGTGTAAGGTGTCAAACACTTTGGAATACTACCCCCCGCCAGTTCTGGTGGCGGGGGTAACATTCCACCCTTCTAGAGGGAGAAGACATGTAGTTACTGGTAAACCCGGTTAAAGTTCAACAAAGCCTCAGCATCACAAAATGGATGCGGCTCCCACAGACACGAGTCTGCCCTCCTACTGCTGGACGAAACTCCAGCAGGGGAGGCCTGGACAATGGGTTTCCTGTCCAGGGAGGTGTTGGCACCTCCCCAGTCAGGCTTTAGTGTATTGGGGCAGGGTGGGTTGCATTCAGTGAATGCTTTTCAGACACTGCCTGGGGCACACAAGGTGCTCCATGCATTTCCCAGTTCAAACCGGTTGCTGGGGCACTCTGCCCCAGCTCTGGCACGAAACTGGACAAAGGGGAAGGGGTGTAACCACCCCCTCCCCAGGTCCTCCCATAGGTGGAACCTTAGAGTTAGTCCAACCCCTAAACTTGCTATAAGAACAGGATCCCAGTCACTAGGACTTTAGATTACCCTGGACAAAACTCTGCTACATATATCTTGGACCTTCAACATTCCATATCAACTGGAAGACGGAAGAAATCTCCCTTGTGGTCAGGGAGTGACCACCCTGTCCAAACAGGCACCCACTGCATCTTTGCCGGTCTGCATTTTCGAGGCTCCCGCCGGATCCCGAAGAATCTGCGACACAAGACATGGACTTCCAGACATCTCTGACACTGACCTGCGCTTCCAGCGAAGCTGAGCCCCGGAGTGGACACGAGAGACGTGGGACCGGAACTCCTGGACATCCTGCATTTTGCAAACTGCACCTACTTCCTGAGGTATCCCGAAGTTGTGCATTGGGGTATTTGAAGCCCCTGCCCCAGGCACCTTTTGAACCGAAGCTCAGAGGTCCCGGCTTCCCTGGGTGAGGTAACACGAGTACTCCGGTACTCCCGTGGGTCTTGACTCTCGAAGTGTCCTAGTCTAACAGGGTTCCATCGTAGTTAACCTAGAAGTGTCCTTAATCTTTAAAATTGTAACTTGTTCGTTCTCCATAGAAAGTCAATGGTAACCCGCGGCTGTGTTTGTACATTGCACGTGTCTCCTGTGGGCCTCCTGCATCCAGCAATTCCACAGGCCCTAGGCCTACTTTCTATTCCACACGTGGTCCTTATACCACTATTTTAGTATATGGTTTGTGAGGGCCCTAGGGCATAACGTATACTGTGCGACTTATCGTATGCTAATTAAGTTCCTTGTATTGTACTTTTACCTCTGACCTCATAAAGAGTCCAGAGGGGTTGTTTTTAGAATAAATACATATATATTTGATATATACCAGGAGTGGTGTGCTTTCATTTGATCATTCAAGAGATTATAAATGGTAAAACAACTTGCTTAACTCGCCTCTAAGTCTTAGCCTGAAGGCTGCTCTACACAGCTACCATGAGGATAGCTTTTTATAAGGTTGACTTTACAACCTACCATCAATAAGGGTCGTTTGGACTGGTGCAAGGTACCCACTAGAATAGTGGACATCATATACCATGCCAACTTCTCACACAGGGCACGAACATCAGAAACACGTCTACATGGGATCAAACATAACAAAAGTGTCAACTTGGCCGATAATTGCTTACGCGAAAGACCTTTATTCGCCGGCCAATTCTTAATGAAACGTAACACCACATTCACATCCCACAACCAAGAGTATCGGGGTATGGGGGATTGACCAGTCTGATGCCACGTACCACTTTACAGACCAGTGGGTGCTCTCCCACTGGTTTGCCATCCACATGCGGATGACCCGCTGAAATTGCTGATCTGAAATTATTGATCGTCCTATACGCTAGACCTGTACTTGCCATTTCTGATAAGAAATTAACAATCATATGGATACCGGATCCCAAGGGATTCCCTTGCTGTGCAGTACACCAACTAACTCATCTACGCCAAACAGACTCATATCGCTTATGTGTAGATGGCGCCCAGTACTGGGACAAAAAGTACTAAGTGTCCTCTAAAACTCCCGGCATTTGCCAGCGTCTCTGGAAAGTCTCCACGCCATGAGGGACAGCAGACCCTGAAGGACCAGTGGATGAGGTTGACCCTACAGATCGGTTAGAATCTCGGGAAATGACTGTAGACGCACCGGGAAGGCACATGACAACGCCAGCCCTGCTGGGAACCACGCTTGGGCTTTCGAAAAGGGAGATACTATAATCACCTCCACACTCTATCTGCGGATCTGTGCCTACATTCTCTGAATCAACGCAAACGGGGGAAATACATACAGCATACTTGTCGTCCAGGATTGAAGGAAGGCATCCAAGTTGCTCGCCTGAGGGTCCGGCCTCCAACTGTAAAACTGGGGCAGTTGCGCATTGAGCCTGGAGGCAAAAAGATCCATTGGACACGGACCCCACTTGGTATTGAGTTGATGGAAAACTCTGGGATGAAGGCGCCAATCGCTAGAATCCCACAGAAAGCAAGAGTTCCAGTCCGCCACCACGTTGGTGCAGCCCGGGATGTACTCCGCCGTCACCGAAATGTGATTCTGTAGGCAATAATGCCAGAAGTCCATGGCTATTTCCACTAGTAAGCGTGACCTCGTGCCACCCAGACAATTGATATATCGTACTGCTGAGACATTGTCCATTCAAAGCAGTATGCAACAACTCGCTTTGCGTGGCACAAAGTCCGAATTGCAAAAGAACCCGCCAAGAGTTCTAGACAATTTATGTGGAGTTTCAGCTCCTCCTGGGACCAACGGCCCTTGTCTCTACTGAACAACATCGGGCTCCCGAGCCCCACCTGCTGGCATCCGATTCGATTACTATTTCCGGGACTGACGCAAAAATGGCCCTGCCATTCCACGCATCCATGTGTTCTAACCACCATGAGATCTCCGTCCTCGCCTCCTGTGTTATCAGGATCTGTTCCGTATAACTGAGGCATTTGCGGAGGTGTAAAATCTTCAGCCTCTGGAGTGCCCTGTAATGGAGGGGACCCGGAAAAATAGCCTGGACGAGGCTAGCAGACCGACCAATCTGGCCAAGGTCCTCAATGATATAGTCTGAGCAGACAAAGCCTTCCTCAACTCCTTCTTGATGGCAATGCGTTTCTTGAGAGGCAACAAAAGTTGAGCCTCGACTGAGTCCACCTGGAACTCCAGGAACTCCATCGACTGTGATGGTGTCATGACCGACTTTTCCGCATTGATGACGACCCCCAAATCCTGAAAGAGTTGTGTCATCAGGGCTAGATGACGAAGAACTGTAGTGATACTTTGGGCCATTATCAGGATATCGTCCAAGTAGATGATAAGCCTGATCCCCCGCTCTCTCAGAAATTGCACTACCGGCCTGAGGAGCTTGGTGAAACACCAAGGGGCGGACGAGAGTCCGATTGGCGGGGAGGAGCTACGCTAGCAACCAAGATGGCCGCGTAAGCTCCCGGCTCCGCCGACCTCCACCAGCAGCTCGAATATCCTGCCTTCAATCCTGACTTCACACCTGATTCCCTTGTTTATGAAGTTTTGCTGCTTCTACCGGTGCAATCCGGAGTTTTCTACCTCATCGGTCGACGAAGATACGCCGTGTCTCCATTCTCGGCCTAACATCGTGTGGAAGCCGGGACCTCGAATTCTAACCTATCCGGTCTGGAAGTGATCAACAACGGCCGTGAGACCTGGACTGAGCTCGGTCTCCCGAAGTGTGCCGTGAATTGCTGCTTTTTGGTGACGGTCTTGTGATTGATCTACACCGAGGACACACCAGAGTGTTCCACCGGATGCCGTGGTGGGGGTCTGGTGCCCGAAGACTTTGCTGACCTCCCGGGGTCGACGGGACAGGGCCCTCGCTGACGGCGAAGGTGTGTTCTGCTATACGAGGAGCGCCCACTGTTTGACATTTGACTTGCGTGGCCTGTTACCCCGGGGTAGCCGGCCTCCGGGGTTCGAATCCGGCTCTTCCGCCTACTGAGAGGGGACGGAGCGGATGGAAGGCACGCCATCGCTGCGGGCCGTCATGGCCGCCATTGAGGCGCTCCATTCGCGTACTAGCGCTGTGTTCCGGACACTGATCGTGAAAGTGGACGGTATCCTGGAACCGGAGGATGACTCTCTGCTGAGTTCTCCGCGGGCTGTAGTGCCAGCGGGGCATCGAATGTCTGGACTCGAGGTCCCTGTGCCGATACCGGCTTTCCTGAGCTCTGGCGGTTCCAAATCAACGACCCTCAAGCCTGTGTTTAATGCCAGCGTCTCCTGTTCGATTCTGTTTCCTCATGCTACATCTATGGACGCTCTCCAGTGTGGTAACAAGTTCTTCCGTGACTTTTTGGAAAACGTGCTGTTCCTGAAGGCATTTCATTGTCTTATTCGTGAACATTTATCCTGTATTCGACTCTACTGCACTGCCGAGAACTCTCATGGACGCTTTGCCTTTTTTCTCAAGATGGCGGCTCGAGGGAAGGAGACTCTTAAGGAAGATCATACTGGCCAGGGCTGAATTTTACTGCTTCGATCCGATATTATAGTTTTCAGCAATGCCGGGGTTGTGCCTATAGTGTAACGGGAGTTGGGTGGCTATTGACTATACTCCCCCGACTGGTTTGAATATTTTGCTGAATGTTGGCTTTATTGCGTCTGGGGTGGCCGCTGTTGGCGGGGGGCACGGGAGACCAGGAGTGTGTTTGGTTTCTCCTCCTCCACTTTTTCTCTCTTTCCCTTCTTTTAGGGTAGCTCTTGGGCGACAGGCACGCTGCTAGTGGGTTAGGCCGTAGCCATTGCAGGGGTGTAGGGTGGGGGGTTAGGGGAGTTTTTTTTTTTATTTTTCCTTTGTTTTGTTGTTATGTTATGTTATGTTATTGGTTTTTATTGTGCGCACAGCTACTCCAGCTAAGGAGCGTCCTGGCGCATTTGACAAGAGAGTACATAAAAAACATAACACAGCTAAAAAAGAGAACCAGGGAGGAACACTCTAAGTGCATAACACAGACTGGGGGTTAAAGACTAAAACAGGAATGTTTTCAAGGCTTTCCTAAAAGCCATAAGATCCTCTAACAGGCGCAATTCCACCGGGAGAGAGTTCCAGGCTGATGCCGCCTTTACACCAAAAGAGCGGCCGCCCATGCGGCAAAGCCTGTATCTGGGGACTACAACCAGGGCCTGGCCCTGGGAGCGAAGAGTGCGAGTAGGGACATAAAGTTCTATGGCCCTTTTGTCTTTCCTTTTTCCTTTTACGAGAAGTGGGCTGTTTATTTTTCACGGATCCTTTCTTGCTCGGGTGTCTATACTGGCCTTCATTATCCTTTATCGTTGCGGATGGGGGAGGATGTGGCGGGGTTGTTCTCGATCGTCTCTTAGACTGTTTATTTTTCCTAATTGTTGTGTATAGTCGTGATTTAACGTGGGTTCCTTATGATGATTCCTGTATGCATATTCCCCCGCCTGTCCCTTTCCCGCATTGTACTGTTTGACGCCTGATATTTGTAATGCCTACTCTTGTCTTACTGTTAAAATAAAAAAATATATATAAGAGAGTCCGATTGGCAGAGCGGCGTATTCGTACCAAACGCCTCCCCACTGAAATTGCATTAACCGCCTGTGGGGTGGAAATATAGGAACCGCCAAGTAGGCATCTTTTAGATCGAGACACACCATCCAATCCCCTTCTAGGAGCAAATCTCGGAGTAAGTGTATGCCCTCCATCTTGAAGTGGCGATACACTACCCAAGAATTGAACTCTTTGAGATTCAACACCAGACGGTAACCCTGATCTTTTTTGGGTACGAGAAACACTGTGCTGGAAAACCCGTGGGCGTGTGGCATAGTCCGCACAATAGCCCCTTTCTGCATCAGAGATGCGATTTCGTCGTCTATGAAAGACCTCTCGACATGGGTAAAATTAAGTGGGTGAGGAACATGAGTCTGTCTGCGGGTGTTGTAAAACTCTATCTGAAAACCTTGAACAGTCTGTAATATCCAAGGGTCGCTTGTCAGGGAGCTCCACCTGTGAGCAAATCCAGAAATCTGACCCCCCACTTTGACCACTCCCCCTTGAAGTAAATTTACCTGACTAAGAGGTGTCTCTGTCATTGTTGTGACCTCTATATCCTCCTTTCTGGCCTCTGCCTCTACCCCCACGGTTTCTGGTGGGGTAAAAGTTCGAACGATGGGAGCCTCCACGTCCACATTGCTCTGAGCCTCTTGAGGTCTGATTGAAACCCCGGCCGGGCGCTCGACCCCTGAAGCGAACGGCCCTGGTAAAAAGGCCAGCATTGAAGACTTTTTTTTATATTAATCTGGACCTTGTCGAGAGCTGAAAAGATGGAGATGTACTTCCCTAGTTCCTTTACAAACTTATCTCCAAAGAGCATGCCATTTGCCATGATACCTGCCTCCGTAGGGGCCATATCTGCCAGTTGTTGGTCGATACGCATGAGGAATGAACGCCGCGGTTCCGTAGACACTGCACAATTGGCGTTACCCAGAAAGCAGAGCGCCCTCTGCGCCCATTCCAAGATCTTCGTCGTATCCAGTGGCGTGTTGGACTCTTTGGCCTGCACCGCCGCGTCCAATATTTTCATGAGGGGTCCACACACGTTGAGCAGCTTGCCCTGACAGTCCCTCCATGCCCTGTCCAATCCTTTCTTGGGGTCTTTAGAGAATTTTTTAAGGAACGTGGCCATGTTGGGATCCAGCTCTGGGGTTTCCGTCACCTTGCCTAATAGGGCTGGCCTGGGGCATTCCGATCTCAGAACAGCGTGCACTTTGCGCTCAAAGCCCTGTTGTATATTGCCTTGTATGTAGTGTGCCACCTCCACACATGGCACCCACTCTGTGGATCTAGGGTGAACAATATTATTGGGGTTGAAAAGCAAATTATTGCTGGGAGCAAGGGAACTTTCAGGCTGCGCTTCTTCTTCTGTGCCTTCTTAGGCGCCTCAGACTGGTCAGAGTCAAAAGTGTCATGGAGTGAGGAGGAGGTGTCGTCGTCATTTTGTGCACTGGATGACAGGCGAGAACTCCCATAGCCCCCATGGTCATTAAGGACATTTGCTGCCATCTTGGCAAGCACTTTAGAAGACTGGTGATGTGATGGTCCGCCATAATTTTGCAAAGGCTGCGTAAAAGGCTTTAGTGCATTAATCAATGCTTTATTCACGGACCCTGGATGTGGGAATCAAGGGCTTCCACCAGTTGTTCCTCCAGGTGATGCTCATAGGGCACCTCATCATACTCCACATCATCTGCATATTCTGCCCACTGGTTTGCCTCCTCGGCGTAGTTCTCCATCTGTATAATCTATGAGGTTGGAGGAACTTCAGGAGGGGAAAGCCCAGGGGTGACACTGACAGGCTTAACACCACCAACAGAGTGACCTAAAGTCCAAAAAACGTGCCTCAGTGTATTAAAATGAAGTGTGGAGGGAGCCACCCCTATTTCCACTAAGGCAGAGCCTTACACCGCTTTTGCCCCCCGTCGGGCGTTCAAAGAGACTGAGGGTAGAGGCAGGAGCCGTCCGCGAGGCACGAGAACCCGATCGGCAATGAAAAGCCCGATACAGGAGTTTGCGCATGCGTGGACCGCGTGGCAACCGAAAGCGGACCGCCCCCTCAAGCGCGCAGTGCGCGTCTGTCCCGCTCCCGCTCCATGGGATAAGGGCCAGGTCAAAACAGAGAAGCGGGACGCGCCCGTGCTAAACCCCCCAAAGCGCTTCAAACCAACGGCAAAACAATTCCACAACAGTCACAGAATTAAACAATCGCGCAATGTGCGTGCTAAATAAACAAAGCGCCGGAGCACTAATCAGAGATTAACATTCGCACAAAGCCAACTCTCATAAACACACAATATAGAGAGAGTAAAAAACACTTAACTCGCTGCTGCAGCAGCAAAGAAAGAGGAAGTGATATGCTCTTTACAGACTATATACAAAATTGGACTGATGGTGATTGGTGCATACCATGGAGGGGGTTGTACTTCCGGGGGTATGCTATGTTTAAAGTTTTTTTAATTGGCTGCTGTGTTTTTGCAGTAAAGCAAAGAAAGGCATAATCTGGGCCTCCGTGGACTGACATAGAATTCGAATCCCGTTCACGATGTTGCAAGGTGGGTGGCTCTAGCCACTTGGCTACATTTCCACGCACTATTTGGATATCTTGCAGAACCTTATGTGATACCTTACAAGCCTATCCCAACATCCCGAAAATGTACCCAAACATCCCAAAAATGTACCCTTGCTATTTTTAGGATTATCACATAGTGTCCGATGACCGTGGACTAAGGTGAAAAAGAAGTGTAGGTTTTCAACAAATTAAGACTAGGAGTCATTAAGGGGAAGGGATATGTGGGGGTGGTGACTGTTAAAGATTGAAGCTTGCAGATGGTGCATCTAAAGGTATTTTGTTTTTTTCCTAAATGAGAATGTTCCGTTTGGTCCTCGAGAACGTGGAGTAACATATTTTCGTTTGGCCTAGAACGGGTTTTAGTGTTCTTGCCAGCCTCACGTTCTAAAAATAATGATATATAATGTGTTAGGTCTTTTACTCCACTATCTTTATCAGTTGGTCAGTTCCACTGTCATTCATATTTTGCTTCTGCCCTCCAAATCATGGAGCAATAGATCAGCCCAAATCATTGACGTGTCTTACAATGTGAGTGCCTGTTTTTCCTGATTACATGTGCATAGTGGTCTGGAAAGGAGTGCATTTTGCTACCAGTGTTGGTGTGCCGGTGCTACTCGGCCACACCCATTATTGCTATATCTCTCGATTTTGTTTTGCATGTGTTTGCAAAAAAAAGACTGTCCTGCTTCTTACTTCCCCCATCTAATGCTAAGGTATCCCAACCATGTTAGATTGTGCCATACCAGGCATTAATAGTCTGATTACTTACTATTAGCCATCATTCTTAGTCTAACTTGTCCTTGTCCCAGTTATTACTTGTGAGGTAAATCCCACCTCAAAGACAGGAAGCACCAGGAATGCTGATCCTAAGATGGGCACCAAAACAGGTCTGGCATTCCCAGCAACCCCCTGTCACGTCCAAGCATTGTTAAAGGCATAGAAGTGACGATGGATGAGCAGGTCACACTTACTGGGACAAGGACAAGTAGTTCTAGGAGTAATGAAGATTCAGTGCAAGTAATCAGCCCATTACATCTACATCTACATCCTTGGCCTGAGTCATTAGTTTTGAAGTATATCAATGTCTAGAGCCTTTGACTAAGGGAAGTTTGAAATCTCTTGAATGCAATAAACTTGACATTTAATGCACAATAGTAGATTTAGTCACTTAATAAATTATAACTGCAGAATATTACCTTATATCATCACTTCCTGATTTATTTATTTTTTTTAAATCTTGTTTTATTGTTTTTTGGTTTTTAATACGACAATAATAAAGCAGTACTGCATATTTAACATCTTATGTCCTTAGGACACTTACATCAGTTCTCATGGCGACAATAAACTTTACAGGTAGTTATTCGTTAGACGTGCATGTGTGACAGCAGCGATAGAGATGTACCAGAACGGTAATCAGCATTCAGAAGCTAATCTTGTAGGGAGACCTTTAAGCCTCTGTGTGCAGACAGTAACAGTGAGTGGTACCAATGATCATGGTAAACTGTTCTATTAACCGTACTGAGGGGAGGGACTTGGAACTTGGAGCTGGGTTGGAGCACCTCTGCTTGCCTGTGCTTGTGTGGGGATATGTTGCCTGTTATATCTGTGCCCCGTGCTGTCGTTATATGCCCCATGTAAAAGTGACAACCCCTATCGTAGCTGTGGGAACAGTGTGTTCGGGCACTTCAGGGATTTTAGTTGCATGTGCAGCTTTGTCCATCCGGGTATTATATCATCACTTCCTGA
Source organism: Lissotriton helveticus (assembly GCF_964261635.1). Taxonomy (NCBI): domain Eukaryota; kingdom Metazoa; phylum Chordata; class Amphibia; order Caudata; family Salamandridae; genus Lissotriton; species Lissotriton helveticus. The sequence continues at coordinate 1,052,811,512 of NC_136063.1, read as the reverse complement.
TATTACAGACTTATAGAAAAAAGAACACCAAACCACCATTTTCAGAAATATTCCTAATTCTCTGTAAATTATATTGCTTAACAATAGCATGCTCTTTACACCATGTCACCGCTCTGCGTGTCTCTTGCAGTGAAACTCAGCCCAGAGGTATACTTCTTGTTGAACACCAATGAATCCTGGCTGGAATAGGATATCCTGACCTACATAAGGCAGTGTAATGGTGATCAGGCTCAAAATTAATCTATTCTCAAACAGTGTTAAAAAGAGGGCAACACAACAGAGCTAATAACTCAAAGAAGAGGGACTGGGGGATTTTTAAGGTCTAGCATACATGCCCCTATTATGATCAATCTAAAAAGGTATGCAGTTCCTAAGAGCAAAAGGAGGGGACAGTAGGACTGGGTGGTCTTCATTCCTAAAAGATTACAGAAGGAATGGGAATTCCTTCTGTTGGAATTCGGGACCTCACACAGCCGGCAGGGTGTCATGCTTCACCGCAGGGCGTGCTCCTCGTCAGGTCGATCCTGCAATACCTGACGGGCTACCTATGAGGGTCTCTTTGGCAAAGTTCTTTTATTCCAAAGTGCTGTTTGGTGCCGTAGGGGTGAGGGGTGTAGGTGTGTAGATGGATGAAGTGCAGGTGACTGATCAGGGTGAGTATTAAAATAGGGTATGGAAGTTCCAGAGAGAATCATTTTAATCAGCAAGACTTCCAACCTGATTAAAAAGAGGAAGGAACACTACTGAAATAATGAAGACCACCCAGTCCTACTGTCCCCTCCTTTTGTTTTTTCTCTTTTGAACTGCATACCTTTTTGGATTCAACACAACAGAGCTGCCATTTCACTAACACTTTGGGCTGATATTATAGCTACAAAAAAGGCTCCTTTGTGTAAAGAAATGTATTATCCACAGACATTAAAGGTTCAAAGGCATTAGTTTCAAGCTATTTAATAACCGAAGGAAGATCCTAAGGTGGAGGTACAGGATATTCAGGAGGCGTAAAAAGAGAAAAAACTTTTGAATAATCTAGAAACCAGCATGTCAGCCTCCAAAGGATTAATTAAATCCACAACAGTCATTTATAGCACACCACTGAGCCTTCACCGTAGAAAGAACAAGATTCATATGGAAACCATTCCATAGAAACTGTAAAATGAATGAAAAAGTACGTAAAACAACAGTTGAAATTGAATGTAGAGAGCACCATTTGTGGGAAGAAGCTAGTGTCTAGAACATCTCTTTGCAGTAAACAGTATTTCATATTTTTTTTAAATTTCAGCAAGATAAGATGGAAGACTTTTACTTGGTAATCCTTAGCTCTCGACTTCCAAACTGACAGATAGCTTGACTGGAAGGGGCAGAGTCGAAACTCATTACAGGAGATCAAAATATTGGAAGAATCCAAGAACGAAAGATAGCTAGAAACTGAAGAAGTGATTGATCCAGGATCTGCATGGACAAAAGGGTATCACCAAATACCACCCGTCTCCTCCTGAGTCTTGCCCAAGAGTTTTGGAAACAGAAAGGCTTTAGTTATCGCCTGGTCAAATCCCTCTTTAATGCATCTACTCCCAAGCTCCTGGAAAAACGGGGCAGAACCTGGATAGCTGGACACTGCTTCTTGAGGCAAAAGGGTCTAAACATTGGATGCCGAACACCTTGTGAAACTTTGCTGGGGACAATGACAGATTCTCAGATGAAGGCTGTGTTTTTGATAATGGAAATGACCCACTCTGTTGGTGTGCTCAAACATTTTTTATCGTTTGTTGTGCCTTGCTCCTCTTGCTGCTTCCATTGTCTCGCCTTTTGTTTTGCTCCCTGCTGTTTGTGATATTCTTGCACATATCATGCTCGATTGCTAGATTTTGACTTGTGTTTGGCGTGATTGTTTATCTTTCACTGTTTTTTATCCCACCGCTGTTCGGCCGATTCCCGCCAGCCCTGCTCTGAGCCTCCCAGCGACCCTCCCACCTCCTAGGACCTATTTAATGGAAGTCACAGCGTGACTTCATTGAGCAGGTTCCCGTGTCCTGCTCCCCTTGCTGTCTCCATTGTCTCTCCTTTTTGTTTTGCTTTCTGCTGTGTGTGATTTTCTTGCACATTGAACACTCGATTGCTAGATTTTGTTTTGTGTTTGACCTGATTGTTTTTCTTTCACTCTATTTGCTTTTACCATCATCACACACCCAATCCCAGCTGGCCCTGCCCTCGGCCTTCCAGCGACCCTCCCACCTCCCTGGACCCATTTAATGGAGGTTGCAGTGTGACCGCAGAGCAGACGCGCTTCTGGCGCACTAAAGACATGCCAAAGGCAAGCCTGTCTGTGCCTGAACTGCGCCCAGTGCCAGAAACTCTGGCAATCTGCTCAACCACAGATACTCCTCTGCAGAACTCCAAGCCCTGGATGCCGCAACAACTGCAGCCTCGCATCGCATTGTTCCACTGCAGGACCGTTCACCTGCCACCGCTGTCTCTTCATCTGCAACTCAGGACCTCCCATCCTCACAGCATCCCGCGCCATTCCCAACCCGCCGATTGAGACCGCCCAGGAACCACCACTCTGATGATGCTTCCTGCTCAACGCCCACTCTGATGATGCCTCCTGCTCAACGCCCAATCACTCTGCAAACATGGCACCGAAGTTTGGGACACCATCTCCACCCTCGCCCCGACATGAATTTCATCACAAAGGCCTGGCTCAACCCCTCCACCACCCCCAACATCACCACAGCAACACCCAAAGGCTACAAGATGACACACTGTGACCGCACCAACAAATACAGTAGAGGCATCGCCATCATCCACAAAGAAACAATCCACAGAACCACCACCGAAGATGACACCAAGCCGATCATGGAACACCTCAACTTCCAACTCCACACTGACCACGAACAACCATCAAAGACACCCTTGCCTATAGACACCCAGGACCACTCCCCGGCCTCTGCGACGCTATCACAGAGTTCATCGCCCCACTTGCCATCGAGTCCAACACCGGACGACCCCGCAGACACAAACTCCAGCAACCTTTTGGAACGTATGTGCAACAACGGCCTTACCCAGCTGGTCACAGACCCCCAGACCCAGAGCAGGAAAGAAACTGAACCAGATCTTCACATCCAGCGACAGAATCAAATACAGCCATGCCACAGAACTCACCTAGACTGGCCACTCCATCGTCCACTTCGTCATCGCAGGATCACTGCTAACAGCATTCCCAACTCCTACTTTTGCAGCTGGAGCAAAGTGACACAGACCCAGTGGATAGACTCCCTCAACATCACCCAGCCTGAGCCCGCAACCAACCTGGAACAAGAAGTCCAGAAATTCACCATCTGGATCACAAATGCCGCCGATCTAGTCACCCCCATCAAATCAGTCAAGACCCGCAAATCCACCAAACAAGTCAGCTGGTACACTCCAAAACTCAGGACAATGAAACACAGATGCAAATAACAGGAGAGAAGATGGCGCACCAGCAGAGACGGTGAACAAAGTGATAGAATGCACACCTCCTTGTACTCATTACTATTCACATTTTTCATAGTGGCAATTGATAATTCCAACCTGTCACCGACGAGGCCTGGATGGGCATGCCGGTTGCATTTGAAAAAGTGTGTAATAATGCTGTCCTTTAAGTGAATGGATAAAGAGTGGAAGAAGTTTGGTATGATAATAAAAACATGGATTATACATGGATTGCTTGATTAACAGTGGTTTATTGCGAGGAAAAAGACTTTCAAGGCTGCACGAAAGAGTTGGAGCTATTTGGGGCAGAACACATTATCAGTCTGCACGCCACGACTTTACAATGAAAAGGTGAATAGTAATGAGTAGAAGGAGGTGTGCATTCTGTCACTTTGTTCACTGTATTTCAACTATCTGTCCAAAATGACTAATTGCACCCGGACGTATAATTCAGTTAATAAATGGGGAAAAGATGGAGTATCACTTTAAGGGCAGAAGAAGTTCATCGCGTTTTCAACAAGGGAGCCCACTTGGTTATCTATGAATTGCATCAAAGGAACTGCAATATATTCTACAAAGGACATTTAAGTTTTGTTCAGGCTAATTTAGGACTTATGAACACGACGAGCTACATGCATAGTTTAAATATGTTTTCATCAAATACATTGTTGACACCTGGAGAATGAAATAAAGAGGGTTTTTAATTTTACGATGGTCGATTTTGTGTTGGAAAATATTAGAGGGAAGTGCACTATTTAGTTGCGGTGTGGGGATTATATTTCTTATAGGTTTATAGTTCAAACGGACACTTGGTCATGAGTATGTGTGTCTATCCTCCATGTGAGATGGCCTTCATGTGGGACATTTCCCAGGCAACGTTAAGACGAAGGAGTGGGAAATCATGGTGGGTTTGGAGAGTGCGGAAGAGGCGAATAGGCCGCTTGAAAGGTATAGAATATTATAAGTTGATGCTTCTGGTCGCGGAGCGGAGATTATGAAAGACTGTATTAACACTGGGTGATGAGTTTGATGTTTCTTACTGTAGTTCATTCACAATGGATATTTTTGTTTGTAGAATAAAGTGAAACATTTCTGCGTGATTGTTCACAAAAATGGGAGGAGTGAATCTAGTATTAAATTTATGTTTGAATTAGTCACAGTAAAACACAGTGGTAATTACTGACCAGGCAGTCTGTTTTTTAATTAAGTCATATTGGTAGGGGGGTTTCATTGGAACCGAGTAGAATATTTATGTGTCCTTTTTTTACCATTTCAGTTACATCTGACGAAGGGCTATAGAGCCCGAAATGCATTGGATGAAAAAGTATAAGGCTAGCTAGGATGAATTGTTAATCCTAACATGCCGCCGACAAGGCCTGGATGGGCATGGAGTAGCATTTGAAATAGTGTGGATTAACGCGGTCCTTTAAGTGAATGGATAAAGAATGGAAAAAGTTTGGTATAATAATTAATAAAAACATGGATTATTCATGGATTACTTGATGAACAGTGGATTATTGCACCAGCAGAGACACCACAAACCAAGCCACCTTCAAATCAGCCCTCCACAAATAACACCAATGACTCAAAGATGCAAAAAAAGCCACCCTACTAGACAACATCAAAGCAAGCGGCAACCACACCAAGGAACTCACCAGCATTCTCAGAGAATCCTCCTGCCCTTCAACCACTAAGAACAAAATCCCTCCTTCACAGGAAGTCCGCGATGCTCTAGCGAACCACTTCCACAACAAGATATCCACCATCTACCTGAACTTCGAATCCCAACCCACTGACCTTCCAAAACCTCTGCACTCCAACGAATGCCCTCCCGACCAGCCACTCACCGTATGGGAACAGATCACATCACAGAACACTACTGCCATCATGAACTACATCCACTTAGGAGCACCCACGGACCCCTGCCCTCACAGCCTCTTCAATCTAGGGAGTTAAGATATCAGCCGCCAACTCACTACCATCCTCAATGCATCTGTCGCCACAGCCACCTTTCCCAATGCATGGAAACACGCAGAAGTCAGACCTCTCCTCAAGAAACCCTCCGCCAACCTGAGCGAACTCCAGAACTACCGCCCCATCTCCCGGCCTTTTCCAGCCAAAGTCCTCTAGATGGTCCTCTAGCATCAGCTCACTGAACACCTGGAGAGAAACAACCTGTTAGAAGCCTCCCAATACGGTTTTGTGCCACCCACAGCACAGAGACCACCCTGATCACTGCCACTGGCTACATCTGCACCCTACTCAACAGGGGAGAATCAGCAGCCCTGGTCCTCCTCGACCTCTCCTCAGCATTTGACACTGTGTCCCACCATGCACATAAGAGACTGCACCACATCAGGATCCAGGGAAACACACTCAGAGGGATCGCATAGTTCCTTACAGGACTGAATCAGAAAATCCTCCTACCTCCCTCCACCTCAGAACCCAAGAGCATCATCTGCGGTGTCCCTCAGGTTCATCCCTCAACCCCACCCTCTCCAACACCTACATGACACCTCTAACCAACATCATTAGAACCCATGGTCTCAAAATCATATCCTATGACAACGATACTCATCTCTTCCTCTTGCTCTCAGCAGACCCCACCACCTCAAAGACCAATTTCCACAACTGCTTGAAGAATGTGGCCGACTGGATGAAGGCCAACTGTCTGGAGCTCAACACTACAAGACCAAAGTGCTGATCTTTAGCAATAACACTTCCCCTTGGAATAACACCTGGTGGCCCGCCTAACTCAGATTCACTCCCACACCGACGTACCACACCCCCCAACCTCAGCATCATCCTGGACAGCAAACTCCCCATGAAACGTCAGATCAAAAGCAGTCTCCTCCACCTCACTCTCTCTGCATGCTTCGAAGAATCTTCAAATGGCTATCCCATCGGTGCGAGGAAAAACCATCATTCAAGTCCTAATCACCAGTGAGCTAGACTACAGCAACACACTGTATATGCTAGAACCACCACTAAACTCATTCGAAGGCTCCAGACAATACAGTACTCAGCAGCCAGGCTCATCCTCATTTAGCCCAAATGGATCCACATCACCCCACAACTCAGGAACCTCCACTGGCTCCCCGAAGAAAATGATTGTTAAAGATTTTGACGCACGCCTGCATAGCCCTCCATGACCAGGGACCAACATACATGAACCACCGCCTGAACATCCACCAACCATCCAGAGACCTTCACTCTGCCTCCCTCGCACAGACACCCCACACCCGCCGAAGCCAGAGCAGAGGCCATCCTTCTCCTACCTCACCGCCACACATAACATTCTGCTGAATCATCTCGAGCGCAGCGGCATCTCAGGCAAGGTGCTGGAATGGATTAAATCGTTTCTAACTAACCGCAGACAAGCGGTTACGTTGGGGACGATCCTTTCAGCAGAGCGGAACATCTCAATAGGTGTCCCTCAGGGTTCCTCATTGAACCCATTGTTGTTTAATATTTATATGACCCTGTTTATCTCTCTGATTGGATCATTTGGGATAGAAGTTACATCACATGCAGATGACACCCAAATGAACCTTTCCTTAGATGATACCACTTCAGATGCAGAAAGTAATTTCAAAAGTTGCCTAGCGGCGGTCTTCCAATGGATGAGGAACAACAACCTTAAATGCAACTCAGACAAAACAGAAATCCTCCCGGTGGGGAAGGGTGTTCTGTTCCAGCCCGAGAAGTGGTGGCCGGAGGGCACCACCCCTCCGCCAGATGTGGTCAAGGTGGCAAAGAGTTTGGGAGTACAATTTGATGCCGGACTCTCCTTTCATCCTCATGCTACAGCAGTAGCGGGGACATGCTTCAGTATTATTAAATCATTAAAAAAAATTCTTTCATTTTCTTCCACTGGCAGCAAGGAAATCAGTGGCAGTGGCCCTGATTCTCTCACGTTTAGATTATTGTAACAGTCTGCTCGCGGGAGCGAACAAAGTAATCTTCAAGAAACTGCAGGTGGTACAACATGCAGCGGCACAAGTGGTGTTTAAACTCCCACAAAGATCGTCAGCATCTGCAGCATTGAAAAGCCTGCACTGGCTTCCAGTGCACAAGAGAGTCCTCTTTTAGATGCTCTTGATTACCTTTAGAGCCAGGTTTAGTTTAGGACCCAAGTATTTGGTAGGACGTTTTACTCCTTACACTACAACTAGGTCCCTCAGATCATCCTCAGCCAATTTGCTTAACCCCCCCCCCATTTTCAGATTTAAACGGAAAGGAGGCAAAACTGTGGCAGTTCTTGGGACCAAAGCCTGGAACTCACTTCCATCACAGTTAAGGCTACTCAACACAGAATCACAATTTAGGAAGGCCCTGTAGACGTGGGTCTTCACTGCCCCAGATGAACTATGTCTTTCCCTCATCTAGCATCTCTTTGGTTTATTCTCACTTCCCTCCAGGATAGCGCCAGGATACTCCTAGCGGAGTGACAGTTGCGCTCTACAAGTACTGAATTACATTACATTACATTACAAGTCCTGGAAGGGCCTCCCCCTCGGGACATCACAATCACTGGCGTACTTCAGGTAGAGAGTCAAGACCAGGGTTTTTAACTTAGGCCAGCAACTGAGTGCCTGGATACACTTACAGGTGATTAGCAGCGCTCTACAAATACTGATTGCTTGATTGAACTGCTGATAAAGATAGATGTTGAGCCTCTGTCAAGATTGCACTATAAGAACAGAGTTCAGCGGCTTCAAAAGGGTTCTCTGAGAAAAATGATACTATGTTGTCTGATTTCCCCAGTACATTGTTCTGTTGAACCTCTAGCTGAAAGCGTAGTGTTCTCAAAACTGTTGTCAGTTCTCTCCAGTTTGAGGATTGATTACCGTCTATTGGAACCACATGGCTTGAAAAGATTGGGAGTCCAGTGATGCTCCCTATCCCATTTAATTGGCCTCCATTGTCAGCCCTATTAGAGGATCTGGGTGCTTCATGACACTCTTGGAAAGAAAGACCGGTCCAACCACCATAGAAAATTCATTTTGATTTCTGAAAACCCAGGAACCATGGACTTCAGTAACTGGAAAGCTCGAGACCAATGTTTCTGTACCTGGCTTATTAAAGGGCCAAGATGCTAACTGGATTGTGAATACACAAGTGGACTTATGACCATAGCAAAAAGCAATGTCTCTTTCCAATTCCGGAAGGAACATTTTTGTTCAGGTCCATTCTGAATCTTGCTCCAAAGAAGATTGTCTCTGGATGAAATTAGTTGACATTTCAAAATATTCAGAAGAGATTTGTGATAGATCAGAGTGGACTTTGTTATTTCCAGCTACTGTAGAGTTTTGATTTCTGATGACCTTGAATCAGCTAGCCTTCAAGATAAGGATATATTGGAATCCCTCGGAGATACAGGTGAGCAACAAGCAGAACCACCACCTTTGTAAATACTCGACACTGAAAGGAGACCACATGTGAGAACCTTGAACTGCCAGTGCTGTTACTGAATGCAAAACCACAGAACCTTCTGGTGGCAACTTGCAATACGTATGTGGAAATAAGCATCCATCAACTCTATTGTAACCATGAAGTGATTCATGGGTACTGGCAGAAGAATTATTTGTAAAATCTAGCTCTTGAAAGGGATGTACTTTACCCACTTGTTCACCTTTATGTGGTCTGTCACTAAATACTACCGTTGCCTTTGGTACCAAAAATACTATTGAGCAGGCCCCATCTCCCTTGCTCAAATGATGGAACTGGAATTATTTTGTTATTTTCCACTGAGACATTTAGAAATATATATTTTTATTTTCATCCCCTGGGGAGCAGCACCATTGCTGTCATCATTTCCTGATGTATCCAAATATAAATCATCATGCTCTGGTGATTTCCTTCTTTAAGCATCGTTCTTCTATTTCTTAGAAGCCAAAGACTCAACAATAATCATCCCATCCTATCCTCATCATTGCTTTGGCTGTAATGCCTGCATCTTTGTGGCTAGGAGGATCCTGAGGAGTCTAAAGATGAGAGGGGTACATGATTCTTCTTTGCAGTATGTTCCTGCATAGCAAGGACTGGATTAATCCGGTATTCAGCCAAGAACCCAAGCACAGACTGAAAAGACCTTCATTACTACTGATATGGCTTTCTTCAAACAACATGCGGCTGCCGTTGCAGGGCCAAAAAGAAATACTTACTGCTCAAAAGGTTCCACCACTCCAATCCAAAATCCCTTAAGTTCTTGGGCACACTGCTTAAATAACCTTGGGATCCCCTGTTGCCTCTCCGAATTACCAGGCCAAAAATAAAAGCTAGTACTTCCTTCTGCCATCTCGATTTATGGTAAATGCAGGTGCCTCAGCTGCTTCCGCTTTGCCATAGTAGGAGGACTGAATTTATTGAACACAGCTCTTTGTCCCTTGCTAAGGACCCAGTATGAGCTCCAGTGGCTAAGGGTCAAGTCAAATCGCTCCCAGTGCTAGTACTCCCATAGTTGTTTTCTGGTCCACCTGAATTCTAGCATTGAAAGAGCTCAGACACCACACTAGTGGCCTAAGAACAGCAGGGATCTCTGCCCCATGATATCCTGGTCTCAGTGGAGATGGGAAGCAAACAGGTGTTTGTTGCGAATGCCAGCTCTGTCGGGGCGCCCAGCTGAGGATGTGTGGGGCTTGCATTTTGAGTAGTCCTGTCTCGATTAACCGCACCTCATAAGTAATGGCTGCAATGAGACATCTAGAGGTAATAGCTCATCTACTACTCATTTTCTTTGTTCTGATACTTAAAGACTTAAAGACTTGCAAGAGATAAAAGCAACTCTGCTTTTTATACTGGCCTGTTAGTAGTATCCTACTACTTTTGATTAACAACTGCACAGCGCTGGTTCCCGGAGCTTTTCCGGCCCTCGGGCCTGTGGAGTCCTGGAGCCGGGGCCTCGATTTGTGGACCTGGGCCGGGCACTGGGCGGTGGGCGGAGACGCTAGCAGAGGGACGGCGGGGGTGTGCGAGCTGCGCGTCCGGGCAGCCATGGGGCGCCGCTGTGCGATTTTCGGCGGCCCGCACTGTCACCACTCGTAGGGCCTTTACACCCCCCCACTCCTCCTGCTCTACGTGACGGGAGAGGGCCGCTTCCCACCACACCGCACTTTGAGGGTGCATTCTTCACGCTGCATCTGACATTGGGCCTTGGGCCCTGCTGAGGCTGACCAGACCCTTATTCACCTGGGCCGACTCGTCTCGACTGTCCGACTACTGCGACACTGCTGTCGGTGAGACGCACTGGAACTGGCTGAAACTTGGTGCTGTCCTGCCGCTCTCACTCACCACCGACCTACCGGCACCGCATCTCCCGACTCTGCTTCACCCTCCGGGTGTCCGAGGAGATGGGGAAGAGAGATCCTAACCAGAGGAAACTTAGCTTTGACAAGACTCCCCTTCTCGCCACGGACCCCCCGCCAGGCTCGGCGACCGGGGCCTCCAACTCTGCTGACCTGGGGTACGCGGTGGCAATGGTCGCCACCATGATGGGCGAGATGCGTGCAGGCTTCAAGGCGCTCGACACCCGCTTTGACAGTTTGGAGCAAAAGTTGGCGGACATGGGTTCGAAAGTACAGGCCCATGACAGAAGGCTCGATGTGGCTGAATCGCGATTGCCAGACATTGAGGATGGTGCGTCGAAATCGCTTAAAAGGCTGGAGCGTGTGGAGAAAATACTCAAGGACGTGGCCCTAAAAAACGAGGATTTGGAGGCGCGCAGCAGGCGCAACAACATTCGCATCCTAGGTGTGGCGGAAACGACGGCCACGGGTCGGTTAGACGTTTTTGTCGAAACTCTTCTGGTTGAGCCATTTGGAAGAGACACCTTCACTGCTGGCTTTGTGGTTGAACGGGCACATAGGTCACTGGGGCCTATACCTCACCCTGGCCAGCTACCATGACCCATCATCGCCAGGATCATGAACTTCCGCGACCGTGACGCTGTGCTGCGTGCGGCGCGTGAGGCGGGAGACATACAGTGGCAGGGCAGCAAGCTGTCCTTCTTCCCAGACTTCACACTCATGGTCCAGGAGGCGCGTCGCAAGTACAACAGAGTTAAATCCTCCCTCCGCAACTTAGGCTTGAAATATGGCATGCTGTGCCCTGCCAGGTTGAAGGTAGATGTGAACAGCAGATTTCGCGTTTTTAATTCTCCTACGGAAGCGCAAGACTTCTGCCACAATTACAAGAAGCGGGGTTCTGCGGCTGCTACTGGTTCGCCTCCCAACACTCCAAATCGGAATGACACACAATTCAGTGCTGACCTCTTTGCTGAGACTGGCCAGGGCTGACCTCCCAGTGATGAACACAGTCGCACCCTTCTTGAACTGCTGTTCTCTGGATGTGGACTCTCCAATGTTCATTGACTAGGTCTCCGGTTCGGGGGCCGCCTGTTTGGTTGCCCGCATGGAGTGGCGTTGCCACCCCCATTGGCGCGGGCCATGTTGTTGCTCTCTATTGGGACCTTTTCACATTTTTCTTTGCAGTTTTATTATTTCTTTGACTGGTTGTCATCTATGGTAATCTGCACTATTTTCAAGCGATGGTCTGGGGATTGCCTCTCGTGGGGTTCTGGGAGGCTGGGAGGTGGGTGGGGGATGGGAAATGTTTTGTTTCAATGGTCATATATGTTGGTACTTAGCTGCGAGTATTGTTTGAGGAACCTGTCGTATGCACACTTGTTACAGGATGTGTTGACATTAGGGGCATGGCCGGGATAGGTCTACAGACTGGTCCTTCCAGACTGACTTTGATGTCGTGGAACGTTCGCGGCTTGAACACCACACGGAAGCGCAAACAGGTGCTGGCTTATGCGGCGCGACACAGGGTGGACGTCCTCTTTCTGCAGGAAACCCACTTGGTGCAGCTGGACGTGGCACCGGTGGCTAGGGGGTGGGGGACACACAAAGTGTTTTCCTGCTATAGTAGGTATGCTAGAGGCGCAGCGATTCTTGTGCACAAACGAGTACCGTTTGTGATGACTGGCAGTAAATCTGATGTGGAGGGTAGATATGTGCTTCTTCAGGGTTTGCTGTTCGGCTACAAGATCGCACTGGTGGGGGTGTACGGTCCTAATGTGGATTCCCCTGCTTTTTTCCAGGAACTGCAGATGACACTGCTTCACTCCGACATCGACTTGCTGGTTCTGGGGGGAGACTTTAATATATTGATGAATCCGGATAGGGACAGCACTTCGCCTTCTCCTGACTACAAGCCGAGGTCCTGTGCGGTGCTGGCGGACATCTGTACCCACTTTTCTCTAGTAGATATAGAGGCCAGATTGCACCAACATACTCCTGCCTACACGCATCACTCTGGCTTCCACAACACCAGTACTCGGATTGACTAGTGGCTCCTCTCCCCTGGCATTGCAGGTTGGGTGGATGGCCTTTCCACACTACCTCGCACCCTTTCGGACCACTCTCCCGTTGTTTTAACTTTAGCGATCCCCAGATTGGGGGGATATGAGAGACAGTGGCGATTTCCTAGTAGGGCCCTGCTAGATCACACATTCAAGGAGGACATACGCACTGCTATCGACGACTACTTCGACATAAACACAGGCTCTGTCCCCTCCTGGTCCACGCTATGGTAAGGCTTTAAGGCCACCTTACGAGGGGTTTGCATCACTAAGAGTGTGGGTTCCCTTCGCGAGATTCGCTCCACCTTGTCTCGCATTGAAACGGATATCAGTGGGTTGGAGAAGGAGTGCCTTGAGGATCCTTCGGTGGACCGCGAGGCTAAACGCCTCAAATTACTTCTGGAATTCCGTGACGCGGCGGATAGAGAAGTGAAATTCATGGGCAAACATTAAACTGCACGGCGGTACGGCGAGGGGGACAGGCCAGGCAAATTGTTAGCGCAATTGCTTCGTCCACCACACCAAACTGCTTACATTACGGAGGTACTTGACACCCAGGGCACACAACACCATTCCACCCCCGAAATATCCGACACCTTTCTATCATATTACAAAAACCTTTACACTTCCACGCTCGCGGGGGATCACCGCCACCCGGGCTCTTACCTGAATGAAATCGCCATGGTGTACCTAGAAAAGAACATGCAGGAGTTTTTGGCCATGCCCATTACACCAGATTTTATAAATGAGGCAATTGATTCAATGCGGAGCTCTTCTGCTCCCGGCCTTGACGGCTATACTGCCGACTTTTATAAAGAGTACAAGGAGGAACTCGTACCTAAATTGGTCGAGGTATACGCGGAGGCACTGGAGACGGGCGTTCTTCCACCCACGCTCCGGGAAGCAGTTATTGTTCTACTTCCCAAACAGGGCCGTGATCCCTCGCTATGCAGCTCCTACAGACCCCTATCCCTCCTAAACTTGGACTACAAGATTTTGGCCAAGGTCCTTGCGATCCGTTTAGCGCTTTTAGTGGAAACTATAATCTCGCCGGCTCAGTCCGGGTTCGTACCACACCGCTCCACTTCTCTGAACCTTCGGACACTGTTTTCTGTTCTACACAGAATAGAGCCCTCCACACCGGCTGCGGCAGTGTTCCTGGACGCAGAGAAAGCGTTCGACACCCTGGAGTGGCCTTTTTTTCTGTCTATAATGAGGAGAATGGGGATGCCTGACATGTTTGTGGCGACGGTGGAGTTACTGTACTCGGCCCCCACCGCCCGGATCCGGCTCAACGGCACTATTACCGAAAACGTTGCGCTTTCACGTGGCACCCGACAGGGATGTCCACTGTCCCCGCTCCTGTTCATCATTGCCATGGACCCGCTGGTGCGACACTTCCAAGAGAAGCATCTCCACCGCAGGCTCCAGTTTTGCACCGGCCCATTGCTGATCTCGTTATATGCCGATGACATGGTTTTGTATGTTCGAGCTCCCCAGTCCAACTTGGAACCTCTATTGGTCGAGCTTTCCCGCTTTGGGGATTTCTCGGGCCATAAAATAAACTGGCATAAGTTGGTGATTTTCCCTCTCACCCCCTCCACTGCGCAATGGAACTGCTCGTTCCCTCTGGACTGGAGCACGGACTCAGTGAAATATCTGGGAGTACACATTCACCTGGACACGGTATCCATTATCCGATTGAATTACGGACGAGCCCTCGATTTTTTAGAAGACAATACAGATCGCTGGATTCGCCTCCCGCTGTCTATGGCTGGTAGGATTGCCATCATTAAAATGATTGTACTTCCCAGGTTTTTGTACTTGTTTAACAATATTCCGATCCCCCTCACCAAGATTTTTTTCTCCCAACTTCGCTCCTCGCTTCTGCATCTGCTATGGGGAGGCAGGAACCCACGTGTGTCCTGGTGAACGTTAACACTTATGAACGAGGCGGCTTCGGAGTGGCAGACTTTTTTCTGTATTATTTGGTGGCGCAGAGTTCTTACGCGTACCCGTGGTTTCACCCTGATGCCAGGATTCCCCATCTGAGACCAGAGGCCGACTCGGCGCTCCCTGTGGCCCTCTCCTCTGTCCTTCCTAAGGGTCTCCCCCGGGACCCGCAGGACATACAACCTTTGTCCGCCACTTGCTGGGCCTGGGACAAAATTTGTCGCCTCTTACATTTCGAGAGGCTGTACTCGCCCGCTCTGCCGTTGCCCAACCCCCACTCGATACCCATCACTGGTGAATCAGTGGTGCGTCGCACACTATCCAAATTTCAAATACACACTGTCCGGGACCTCTTCCCGGACGGCCACGCCTTTTCCCTTACTGAGGATCCCCGATTCACGGATAGAACCTTCATGGACTCGTTCACACTGACCAGACTTCGCTCCATGCTCAGGGCTGAGTTCCCCACATTCCCTCTCCCTCCTGATGACACACACGTGCTCACATTCTTAATACAGAATCAAACGGGGGTGCATGTCGTCTCCAAGTTGTATAAGCTGTGCCTAGCCTCGGTTCCCTCACTCGACACTAAGGTGCGCGCTGACTGGGAGGGTGACCTGGGTATGCAAATCACGGACGACCAATGGGCTGCTTGTTGTGCCACCACAAGAGACGTGTCCATTAACTCCAGACATAAACTCATACACTTTAAGTTCCTGAGGAGGGCGTACCACACTCCCGCTCTTGCTCATAAAATTGACCCAAGCAGACCGCACACTTGCCCTAAATGCAGTGGCCCACAGGCTGATTTCGCCCATCTTTCCTGGACTTGTCCGAACCTGCACGCCTACTGGCTGCAGGTGCACCGGGTTTTGGGGGAGATACTTGGCATGGATCTACTACCCACCCCTGAAATAGCGCTGCTTGGTTACGTCGCCAACTTCCCGCGCCCACTTCGTAAACTGGCGTCCATTGGTCTCCTTTTGGCTAAGCGTGAAGTGGCACTGCTCTGGTGTGCTAGGCGCGCTCCTACTGTTCGTGCTTGGCTACGTAGTATGGCCTATTGTAATGTGAACAGTGCTGAATACTCCGAGACGGTTCCTACCGCTTCCAGACAGCTAGATATATGGGGACCATACCGGAAATACATTGTGAAACTTGCCCAGGAGACACAATCCCCACCCGTTGACTCCTTTGTCCCTGTGGGGGTGGGATAGGAAGAGCCACACTACCTCAGGGGGACTGACTCTGACGCTATTCCACTCTGAGGCGTGCTTATCTGACATTGCTAGACCCTGGGATTGCTCGCCCTGGTTACTTGCTTATTGTTATCTGCGCCCGCACGGTGTGTTGACTTTATCAATGTGGGGTTCCACCTTCATCACTGTGAAGTTAGCCACATTGCGGGACTGTGTCTAAGAGTTTTATTGGCCCATTCGATCTGGGCCATGCTGTGGATCCATTGGATCTTGGTGCTGACTTGTTTGCTCGATATTGCTTGCACTATTAATGTCTTCTATCATTCTTTGTACGTGTATGACCACCTTTTATTTAGTTTTACTATGATTTTTCATTTACTTTCATGTTTGATCAACAAAATTAATAAAAATGGTACTATCGTATTATGTCAATCAGACAGTTTGCAATCCCACTGTAATTTGCTACCTTATTGTTCCCTTCGCCGATCAATGCTTGGCTATGTTTGCAATGATACATTTGTCTGTAACGCTTGGATTGCTTCTTTCTGTGCAATAAACAGAATTACAAAAAAAAAAAAAAAACTGCACAGCGCACACCAGTTCACACTACATTAGTCTCTGAGATATCCCCAACTCAGAGATATATCTCACGATTTGAATTTGCCAGCTGAGGGCCATGATTACTGCAACTAGACAAAACCAAAGATAACTCACAAATTTCCACACATGCATGCGTCGAAGACCAAACAAGCTTATCATCTCCTATACTCGGAGGCAGTAGCCAGTTGATCAAACCAAAATCCTCTGTGACAGACATGGAAGCCACCTCTTGATTCACCAGACTTTGCATTAACTATGCTTATGAAGGAACTGGTGAACATTAAGGTCTCAATTGTTGCACTGGCTACGACAAACATGGAATTACAATCTGTGAGAGGTGACATTACCATGTTCAGAAACCAACTCACATTAATGGAAGGAAGACTCACCGAAGTAGAAAAACGCCTGAATAATCAACCTGACTAGGGCCAAGAAATATGGAGACTATATAAAAAAGACTATTGACCTGGAGGACTGCAGTAGTAGAGATAATGTACAGATCTCTGGGCAGCCAGAACAAGTGTAAAATGGATGACCCTGCAACATTTCTGGCATTTTAATTCAGAATCTGATAAACCTCACATTCGACCCACCAATTGAGTTTTTAAGGGCCCACATGTACATTCCCGAACCGCATCTGCTGGAACCCACACCAGACACATTCATAAATGGTGTGTTCAATGTCAGTGAGACAGTCACACTTATGAATGCTAAGAGGAAATGGTTCATTGCTGTACACCCAAGTCTATGGCAGAAAGACATCCAGTAGTAACCTCCTGGACCCCTGCGACAACTTTGATAATTCCCCACGCGACTGAATAAGATGATGCAGAAATACCAGAATATTTAATAGATGACATGGAAACTGTGAATATTGGATTGTAGACATCTAAACCCTCTCTAAACCATCACCAGAGGAATCAGGAAGAGAAACAACTGCTGACCAGGAAGAATGTTTACTCTGGTAGAAAATAAATGACATGGAAATGATCATAGAAAATTAAACTGCAATCATGGACACCTTCAAAAGTGAGGAATAAATCCAGATCTCCCCTTAAGGCTTGAGACAATGATTGTGCCCCTGGCTCACCCACAGGTTACTGGGGACAAAGACGTCTTGCCTTTTTGTGTGCTTCCAGATAAGAAGGGCACAAGAAGTTGGTTGGGGAAAACCCCTATCTCACTTTTAGCGAAAGGCTCGTCAGTACTTCCACCTTGTCTCTCCTACCGATTTCCCCACTTCCCTCCTATTCCTTGGACAGTTCCAGAATGAAGTACTCCCCGCCTGCTTCTTCTTATTGATCACATCCCTGCAGCCAGCTGAATATAGATTACTAGAATATTGCTCAGTGGCCCTGCCCCTGCTGGTTGCGACACCACTCCTAGCACCTAGTAAAGTGTTGACACCTTAGTCGTTACCTCACTGAACACTACAACACCACAGACCCTAATCGCTGGGCTGTGACTTTGTTTTATCTTTGACTGTCTGAACTCCCTGGTCCCATATCCATACTAATATTATAAAGAGAGAGCCCAAACCTTTGAGGCGGGTAATCTCAGTAACCACAGCACCAATCACAACATCCAATGCAGCGTTGGAAAGGGCAGTTGCAGCGGAAGGACATAGGCTATGCAGACGGCCACCATATTTTTTTTTTGCATAGTTTTATATAGCACGAACTTGACCTGAACTGAATCAGGTATCAGAGCGCTTTAAATTGCACCAGTTACGTTACATGTGGACACACATTCATTTTTGTTAGGCACGGGGAGATTAAGTGATTTGCCCAGAATCACAGGATGTTTGGCGTCGTTACCAAGACTCGAACCCAGATCCGAGGTCGAGTGCCTTAGCCGTTAGGCCAACTCCTCTATACATTTAAAAGGTAAAAGAACCGTGCCAGCAAAGTAGTCCCTTGTGGGCGTGTCTGCGTTGTGCTGTGGGCGTGGGCTGGGGGCGTGATTAACGCTGGGGGCGTGTGGTACGGCCATCACATCGCGGGCTGTGGGCGTGTGCTGGGGGGCGTGACAAACGCTGGGGGCGTGTGTCCACCCTTCATGCCATGTGAGTCGTACATACAAGCGACAATTACCTTGCTGCGCAGCATCAAGGGGCACGCTGGGGGCGTGACACGCTGGGGGTGTGAGAAACAATGGGGGCGTGTGTCCGGCCTTCATGCCATGTGAACACAATTGCGCCGCATCAAGGGGCACGCTGGGGGCGTGAGAAACGCTGGGGGCGTGTGCTACGTTCCGCCCTTCATGCCATGTGGGTCGTACATTAATCAGAAGATCGTCTGCTGTGACCGTGTGCTGGGGGCGTGACAAACGCGTTCACCTGGAGTCCTGGTAAGTAACGTTACTGCAGCCTCTCCTGCGCGCTGTTACTGAACTCTCTCATTCAACAAAATTACACGCGCCTGCTACCATCAACCAGGGCTCTAGCCGGGCTCAGGCGGCGGATCAGTACACTAATTACACACGCCTGATAACATCAACCAGGGATGCAGCTGGGCCTCAAGCGGGGGAAGACACGCCTGCTAACATCAAACAGGCCTGCATCTGGGCCTCAAGCGGGGGAACACGCAAATGAGCGTGTCTGCTGGGACAATTACTGCAGCCTCTCCTACTCGCTGTCACTCAACTCTCTCATTAAACGGATTTACCCGCGGCTGATAACTCTCTCATTTAACGACATTACACGCGCCTGCTAACATCAACCAGGGCTGTAGCCGGGCTCAGGCGGCGGATCACTACACCAATTACACGCGCCTGCTAACATCAACCAGGGCTGCAGCTGAGCCTTCTCCGTCCCTATTCTAATGAAACAAAAAATGTTGTCTACCGTGAGATTTTAAAATAAATTGCCCTTGCCAAATACACACATTACACACGGACAACGTCGGGATGGGCTGCTAGTCACAGTATAAAGCAAATGGTTCATACCCTCCACAAAACTGCAAGATCTTTAGTCATTCGACATATAGCAATATGTATTACAATACTATTACAAACGCCTCTAAATGATGCCTAATCCCTTCTTTCTGAATGAGATAAAACTTACTGACATCAGTTCATTTATTCTTGGGACTTCAATTACAATCCCTCTTTTGCCAGAGGAGCCCCTACAGGAGATCCGTCGCAGACACACATACCCTCCAGCCCCAGAAACCACTGAAGGTAACCTCTCTAAACATAAACAGCCTAACATATTTTATAAAGGTTAAGAAGGTATTTATATTCCTTGGCCGTGAAAAGCCAGACCTAGCCTTCTCACAAAAGACCCACCTTACACTTGTAGAAAGTTAAGAACTCCTTGGGGACTGGATGGGTAGGGTTATCCACACGAGCTCCAATAACAATGAACAACCCCCATCCCTGTACCAGCCTCTAGAAAACTGAGAGTAACAATACTTGTACACAAATCACTCCCTTTAAAAATTCTGCTGTCATGGTCAGTTGTAGATGGGAGCCATGTCTTCGCAAAAGTCTGCATATTTGGCACCAACATAATAATGGGCTTTTTTTTATGGTCCTGTAGGTGACAAATACGACTTTCTGTCCAAACTAAGTAGACTGCTTTCCTAATTTGGGAATATGAAGATTCTTTTCCAAGGCTTGGTCTCCACCTTGATAATACAGACTGTGGTATCAGACCATGGATTGATAGACATACTGCTGCACTTAGATCTGATAGCATCCCGAGAGGATCCTGGAGGGTGAATGTCTCCAAATAGACAGTTCCAAAAAATGAAGCATGCCTTGGTTTTCATTGTTCAGCATTCTGTCCATCAGTTCTTCGTTTCGCTTTTGTTGACCTAAATGGGAAAGGTATGCCCAGACGTTGGTCCTGTGCTCACTGCGCCACTGGATTCAAGTTAGCCTGGCTGATGAGGGATGATGCCCCGAAACAGGCCCCAAGATGCTTGTTTCTGGCCCAGGGAGGACATGGCTAGACAGTTCAGGCTTGACAGGGTCAAGACTGATTTGCATATGGCTGGGTCCAAACTGGAGTGGCATAGTGAGCAAAAGAACAATGGATTACACTCAGATCTTTGTGACTGGGGGTGAATATTTGCATTGGTCAGCATTCTGTCCATCATGTGTTCCTTTTCCTTTCCATATGCGTCATTTTCTCGCAAAAAAACAAAAAATCAGTGACATGCACTTAGAGACTGTAGAGGCGAGAAAGGCGGGTATAAGAGGTCTCTTAATAAGAGAATTGGCTATAGCCTAGAAACAACTCCATGTGACTTGGCTCCAATTAGAGTTGAAAATCAAACGCATGATTGCTGCTTACTCTAAATCTCCCACACATGGCATCTTGCAGTAACTACTTGTAGCCAAAACCAATATCAATGTCTTGTCTACTTCAGATACAGAGAAACTTCTCTTTCTCTTACACCAACAGCATTGTAAAAGGGGAGAAAGGGGGCGTGGCCAAGATGGCGGCGGAGTAGGACGCGCTTTCAAGTCCCTCCGGCGCCAAACCCTACTAAGCCTTGTGTAGCACTCTCCCGGGCTGTCGGGATCCGAAAACCCCCTGCTGCTTCTTCTCCCCGGGCCTCCGGTGCTGGAAACGGGGACTCCTGGAGCGCCTCCGGCGAAGGTAGACGGCTGTACGGCAACTCCGGAGCCGATGCGGCCCTCGCGCGGTGCTCCAGTCGGGGGTGCCCTGTGCTGTGTCCATCGGAGACCGCGACCTGCTTAACTGCTCCCGGCAGGCTGGCGACGGACTCCAGACGCCCTCTGGGCGCCGGCCTCTGCCGGCGGAACAGCGGATCCTCCGCGCTTGGTGTGCGAGGTGAGCAGCGAGTGGCGTGGTGACTGCCCGGCGGCTCGGAGGTGAGGAAATTTAGCCTGGGGATCCCCGGCCTGCGTTGCTGGCCGACGGCGGCCGTCTGGACTCACCGAGCTGGGTGCCCGGCCTTCCTTCCTGTGCCCGACCCGGACCCAACTGCATGCCACACCGGGACAGCATATTTTCCCAGCGCCGATGAGGCAGCACCCCTGGGCCCAGTGAGTGCCTCGAGTCGCGGGGCCCACAATCGCGAAAATCGAGCCCGGGGATCATGGGCCTGCGGCTCCCACAGACGCCCGGGGCGGAACTACCGAACTGGCTCCTGGCTCCCACGGGGGGCTCTTCATAGCGTACCTGCAGACCGCTTAGGGAGTGGCATAGAGCTACAGGCACCTCCGATTCATCAGCGAGACGTGGGATACTCCATGGACGGCTGGGCCTGAAGGTGAGGCCTGCTGGTGAGGGGGCTGGGCACAATCTTAGTCCCCCACGTACAACCTCGAGCTTAGCCTACAAGGAAGGACACCAGTGACTTGTGGGGTATAACATCTCGACATGATACCCCCCTCCGGCTTACCTGATCAACTTTGCATGAGGGGAGAGACCGTGATACGGAGAGTGACCAGGGCGGAGACGGACGTGTGTGAGGTGGTCCACCCCGCTGCCTGTCCGCCCTGCGGAGTCTTTGGTCCTGCACCACCCACCAGACGAACTGGACATTTGCTGCCTGGAGTTGTTCTTTGGAGCGAAGATCGCTGGCCGGGGCTTGCCACATGCTCGCAAACGGGTGCCTCACTGGAGAGGTGGTGAGATCATCGGATGGTTCATTGATTCACTGGCCGACCAACGTTGGAACGCCTGTATTCGCCCCTGCTCCTGGCACAGACGCCTGCACGCAATTAGGGCAGCGACACTGAGTAGTGGGGCCTCCTCCATTGGGCCCGTATCTGGCGGTTTCGCACGGACTTCGCCACCTGGGACTTCCTGCCCCGCTCCCTGTCTGGAGTTGCCTGGGACAACGCACCCGACACAGCCTCGTCGTGGCCTCACCCGGGTCCGTTGGACGGGGCTGTTCTTGCTTAACGCCTCTGGAGTGGTGGCCCCACCGAGCAGAGGCCATGTCCAACCTAACGCGTAAAGGGAAGCCGGGCAAGGATGCCCCTTCGAGGGGCTCCCAGCAGCCGGCGTCGCCTGGCCCCAGCACCTCGCCCAAGCCAGGAGATGATGAAGCACCTGCCACCAAAGCCTTCATGCTGGAGCTGTTCTCCGCCATCAAAGAGGATATCTCAGAGCTCCGCTCCCAGCTCGCCTCGGACCTCCGTGAGGTGAGGAGGGATGTGGATGACATTGGGGAACAGGTGGCCACGTTGGAGGAGCATGACCTAGGGGTGGCTGACGAGGTGCATCAGCTCCAACAAGATGTGATCTGCCTCACGGAACAGAACTTAGATCTCCAGGCACATGCGGAGGACCTGGAAAATAGATCCCGCCGGAATAATATCCGTATTCGAGCGGTGCCCTGGGATGGAGAGGCTGGAGACCTGCGGGGCTATGTAGAGGCCCTTTTTCTGCAGATTTTGGGTGAGGAAGATCTTCACGAAATCCGCATGGACAGAGTACATAGAGTGGGCCTGCCTAGAAGCGGTGGAGCTCCCCCCCCTGATATCCTCGTTTGTGTGCATGACTTTCAGTTGAAGGAACGCATACTTAAGAAGGCACGGGGGCTCCCCACGCTGCAATTCCGGGATCACCACCCCCAGCTCTTTCAGGACTTAGCAGCTTCGACTCTTCAGAAACGACGCGAATTTCGACCAGTTACCTCCTTTCTGCGCGACCAAAATGTGGCCTACTCCTGGGGCCACCCCTTCAGACTCATCTTCAGATGGCAAAACAGATTGGTGCAGCTTCAATCCCTGCAGGCCGCCAAGGATCTCCTGGGACTGGACGACGCGCCCCCCCCCGGGAGGGGGGGGCTCCCCATCGAGGCGAAGGAGGCGCTCTCCCTCCTGGTGCCGAGTGGGCAACGCGACCACGTTAAGGAGGCCGGATCCAGCGGCTAGTCTTCAAGAACGGGGGGCTGCAGTCGCATCTGTGACCACGGTCACAGTAGCTTCATCGCAGGACAGCTCCGGAGCGGCCTGATCTTTGGTCGAATGAATGGTTCGTGTCGGAGGGACACCTTCGGATCAGACACCCCGGTACGGCCCACTGGGGGATCTCTGACTATCCCCCGGGCCCCCTTTTCCTACGGAGGCCCGAACCTATTCATGGTATGGAACTGTCGATTCCTTTGATCTGTTTGGGGGGCTTTCCCCTTGCCTCCCCCCACTGTTTCACTCTGTTCTGTTATTTTGTGAGGGGTTTTCGGGGACCATGGGGAGAGATGGGTTTTGGGTGGGTTCCTGCGGGAGGAGGGGATGTTGGGGAATGGGGGGGGGCGGTGGTGGTGACCTAGTTGGATGCGTGTGGACGGATGCCTGTTGTTGGACTGCTGTCTGTTGTAGGAGAACGATACCATGCCACGACTCTGGGCTGCCTCATGGAGGGGGGTTGGTGGGGGTTTTGGCGGAGTGCGCGCAGCGAGGGGGGAGGTTTACTTACGCTATGTTACTTAATGTAGGCACGTGGAACGTGAAAGGTATGAACTCCCCGCAAAAGCGTCAGAAAATCTGGAAATATGTGCAGGACCATCATTTGGATGTGGTGGGCCTCCAGGAGACTCACCTTGCGCGCAAGGACGAGTTGCGCCTCAAACATAAAAACTTCCCCCTTATATATAGATCCTCGGCCACCACGAAGCATAGGGGGGTTGCCCTTCTCTTCCGATCTACTCTTCACTTTCAGCCCTTGGGTGTGCGCAGCG
This sequence comes from Lissotriton helveticus, assembly GCF_964261635.1. Lineage (NCBI taxonomy): Eukaryota > Metazoa > Chordata > Amphibia > Caudata > Salamandridae > Lissotriton > Lissotriton helveticus. Next base: position 1,052,787,258 of record NC_136063.1, on the reverse strand, counting down.
ATAAGGATGGGCGTTGGCTGATGGTCAAGGGGTTGTTGTTTGATAGAATGTGCACCTTTGTGGTGGTGTATGCTCCGAATGTGGGCCAGAATAGCTTTTTGCAGGACCTGCTGGGGAGGGTGGAGGACTTTGTGGAGGGTGCCCTGTTTGTGTTGGGTGATTTTAACCTGGTTTGGTGCAAGGAAGTGGATAGCTCCCACAGTCCGAGATTGGACACTGGGGTGTTTTCCGCTGCAACTCAACGACGGGTGGGTGACCTGGGGCTGGTGGACGGGTGGCGCTCTTCCCATCCCCTCTCTCGAGATTACCCCTTCTTCTCCCATGTTCACCACACCTACTCCCGCCTGGACCACATTTTTTTAAGCCAGTCACTTGGAGGAGATGTCCGCGACGCACGTGTGTTCCCGCTCTCGGTCTCTGACCATAGCTTGCTAGTGCTAGGCCTACATTGGTCAGCAAGGGGGGATGGCCTCCGCAAATGGTACTTCCCGGCCCGCTTGTCCGGGATGACACCTCGTGTAAAAAACTGAGCAAGTCCATACGTGAATTTTTCGATCTTAATCCCGTATCTGACACGTCGGTGTTTACCACCTGGGACGCCTTTAAGGCTTCCACAAGAGGTACTTGCTTGGCCCTTAATGCCCAACTTAACAGGTTGCGCCATAAAGAACGTGAGGAACTGGAGAGCGAACTCTCCATTCTTGAACAGAAACATAAGCAGAACCCCTCTAGAATGACCCTTCGCCCATTAACAGCAGTCAGGGGGAAACTTAGAGCCCACTACAATAACAGAGCTGAGTTCACTCTATTGAAACTTCGACGCCTCTCCTATGCCCAGGGGAACAAAGTGGGGAGACATTTGGCTCGCCAGCTCCGAGACAAGCGAGAGCGGGAATATGTGGGAGGGATTCTGGACTCGGCAGGGACCCTGCACCATCGAGATGGGGCCAAGGCCGATCTCTTCGGCCGTTTCTACGAGGCTCTCTACAGGGGGGAGCCCTCTGATCCTGGAGCCCAGCGGAATTATTTGGGGGAGCTTCCGCTGCCCCGAGTCTCCACGGAGTGGAATGGATTGTTGGAAGCCCCGTTCACTAGAGAGGAAGTTCTAGCCGCTATTAACAATTTGAAGCCCCACAAGGCCCCTGGGCCTGATGGCTACACCGCACTCTTCTATCAGACCTTAGCGTCTGAGGTGAGCGACTTTCTGGTCTCCCTTTTTAACACCATGGCGGACACTGGGGAAACGACGGGCTCAATGGCCGAAGCTGTGATCTCCGTTATTCCCAAGCCGGGGAAGGACCCATCCAAATGCTCCTCCTACCGGCCGATAGCCCTCCTCAACATCGACGCCAAACTGTATTCCTCCATCATAGCAGGGAGGCTCCAGGACTTGATGCCGGCTCTCATTCACCCCGATCAATCTGGTTTTATTAAGGGGCGCCAGACCCATGATAACACAAGGAGAATCATCCATCTGATTGAGAAGGCTCGCAGGTTCCGGATTCCGGCGATCCTGGTGGGCCTTGATGCCGAAAAGGCCTTTGATCGAGTGGACTCTGGCTTTTTATTTCGCACCTTGGAGGCCTTCGGCTTTTCAGCTAAATTCATCTCGATGGTGAGAGCGAATTACAGCGACCCTCGCTCGAGAGTTGCAGTGAACGGTCACCTTTCGGCCTTTTTCTCACACTCGAGGGGCACCAGGCAGGGCTGTCCCCTTTCCCCCTTGCTCTTCGCCCTGAGTATCGAACCGCTGGCGCTAGCATTCCGTGAACATGAAGAGATACGGGGCCTTCCCTTCTCCGGGGAGCAGCATAAGATCACCTTATTTGCGGATGACGTCCTCCTCTCTATTGAGGACCCAGCCCGTTCCCTCCCTAACGTCCAGCAAGTTTTGCTACGTTTTGAGGGCGTGGCCGGCTTCAAAGTTAATTATGATAAGTCCTTTATTCTTAATCTTACGCTTCCCGAAGCGGAAGTGGATCGGCTACGGCCCCTCACGCCCTTGTCGTGGGCCTCTCGATCTATCCTGTACCTCGGGGTCCGGCTGACTCCCTCGATTGGGCAGCTGTACGCCGCAAACTTTCCCCCGCTGCTGGCACAGACTCGTGCGGAACTGGAGCGCTGGAAGCCGAAGTACATCTCGTGGCTGGGTAGAATCCATGCCCTTAAAATGGTTCTTCTCCCCAAATTTTTATACCTTTTCCAGGCACTCCCTATACCGCTTGAGGCTGACTTCTTCCGTCATCTTAAAACCCAGATGCTGTGGTTTGTCTGGCAGGGAGGACGGGCACGCTTCTCCTTTGCCACTCTTCGCCGACCGCGGAAGGAAGGAGGCGTGGGCCTCCCCGATATGCACTTATATTATAAGGCTGCGCAGTTGCGGGTATTGGTGGAGTGGTCCCAACAACTCTCGGAGAAGCACTGGCTGCACATGGACAGATGTGTGGCGGGTCGATCGATTTGGGATCTGGCATGGAAACCCAAACACGACAGGCCCAGGAATGCTTACATTAGTACACCCACTAGCACTACTCTAAAGGTTTGGGACACGGTGACTAATGATGACCGCTGGACTACGTTCCCCTCTCCCTTCACTCCAATACACTTTAACCCGGCCTTCCCACCGGCGCTGCATGATGGACCCTTTGACGGCTGGCGGGAAGGTGGCTGTCACGCTCTTACACATCTGTTTCATGGCCACGCTACTCTCACCTTAGACAATAGTATGCGGGACTATGGAGTGCTGCGATCCGAGCGCTTCCACCATGTCCAATTGCTCCACTGGGCTACGTCCCCTGCGGTCAATGCCGCAGCCACGAGACCCCCCTCCGTCTTTGAGGCCTTCCTCTTGCGCACCTCTTCTATGAAAGGAGTCATCTCCTTCCTCTACAACCTCCTGCTCACTTCCGCGGTGGCGCCTCGCCCCCGTTACATGAGCACTTGGGAGGACTGTCATGTATTCCTATAGGTTCTGAATCGATCCCCCTATTCCTGACCCTATTCTGGTTAAACTAACTATCAAGTTAACTAACAGTCAGCCCATGAGGCAAGAAAAGCCCCCATGATGCAGATACCGTTATCTGACGCAGTCACACTACGGCACAGGAACGTGTTATCTGATTAGGTCATAACGCTTGAGATCTAATTAGACAAGCGACATTCCTCCAGCCCCTGATAAGGCATACGACGTTCTCATAACAAATCAAACCTATGACAACCTGGAAAATCCGTGCGGCCATTGTTTTGATTTCACAGAGAACTTCAGTAAAAGAATGTGCTAACGAGCAAGTCGTATGACATCTTTATTGACGTATCTATGTCCATCCTTACGTCAATCTCGGCACCTTTAAGGTATAAATATTGCCGATCTTGCCCTATGCAAACACACGCGTGGTGACGAGACGGAGCAGCCATACTTGCCGAAGCCCAGAAGCAGAGCAGACCCCGCTGGCAGCAGCCCCGCCTTCCTGACGCGCTGAGAGACGCGCTGCTATCTCCTGCCGAGAGACCCAGCACCGGCGCTTTCGGGCAGCCCTCGCAGGCAGCCTGGAATATCGAGAGCAGAGAAAGAGATACCATTCCTCATTCATCCTAACTTCCAGGTACAGAACTGAATAACCCCTCACAGAGAATTCTTTAGTTATTCACTTGGCAAAAACAAACTTAACTTAAACTGTAACTTTCTATTCCCGCCCACGCATTAGACTTAGGTCAGGTACACGGGGTAGGCGTATTTAGAAACACCAGTTGAGTACGTTTAGTCAAATGTATATGTGTATGTAAATATATTTTAATCATTTTAAACATCATATGGCTCAGAAACCATATCAATGTTTTTACAGTATTATTTTATACTATTGCTTTTAATGTATGCACTTTACTTAACTATAAGTATTGCAATAATATCGATCCATTTCTCTTGTACGAGAAAAGAGACTGATCAATAAATAACACCTTTTTATTGAACACGCCCGTCTCTTCCTTTTCTCTACAATCTGATGAGACTAAGAATGCACGTACTGACTGAGTAAAATAATTGCCTTGTGCTCACACGACTCTGGAGATACACTCTTGATTAGGGGAGAGCAAAGTTGTCATGTTCTATGGTTGTCAGAAACTAAATCCCTTCTTGTCTAATCAGGGGAGTTAATTCTTTCCTGAACATTCGAGAAAGTTTCTAGCGAACTCTGAGCTACGCTGGCAAACCCAAAACTTAAGTCTAGTATCGACAGTAGTAGACCTAGTTAACGTCTGGCCTAGGCCTTTACTGCTGTATGTATTATTCCAATGCGCAGAGCCTATTGGGACGATAGGAACTACACTACATGGCGCCCAACGCGTTTGGAAAGGGCGGTAAAACTAACGTAAGACATTTAGAGTAACTCAGTCGTGCTTTCTCACTCAGACCCCTTTTCCCAAATACTCCAAAGACGTCTGGAGTGGGTGAAAGGTAATATCCTCCAAAACCTCGCAGGAGGGAACTCCTATGTAAGGTTCTTGGTTTAGTCAACGTTAAAGGATACACTGTTCCAAAATATTGTGCATCTAATCTTTGTTCCATAAGAAACCTGATCTGCAAACAAACATAATACCATCCTGTCGGTAAAATGGGAGACAGTGATGAAGAAAGAGAGGCAGTTAGATTAGCAGCTGAAATAGCAGCAGCTGATACTGCAGCACTAGATGCGGACGGGGATATAATACTCATCCCGGTCGCCAAAAGGAAATCTATAACCTTAAAACTTATAGAAAATGGACTGACACCTAGAGGTGGCACAGTCATATTCGTAATTGAGGCACACGAATATCGGCAGACAGAGGTATACTATACATGGATACATTTTCCAGCAGCAAATGCTGTAACAAAGTACTTCCACTATTACAAAATAGAGGTTCCACCCGACATTTACACTCCTTTCGAGGAGGTGGAAGTACCACTCAAATTCCAAGAGCATTTGCTCTTATTTGATGGCGCCCTAATACATAATAATCACATCACCAGGCTCGGTCCTTTAGGTAGACCAGGAGCAACGTGGCCGGTCTTAGCCGGATACACACCACACCCAGACATCGAAGGGATGTCTACTGGAGAGCTGTTAATACAGCTAAAACAATTACTAAAAATTCATAGACAATTAGTCCAGTATGTAATGTGGACTTCAACAATTCAGCCAGCGATTAAACTTCCACAGCTGACCCCTCACCAGGGGAACACAAATAAAATCACACCACAGAACATCCAATCCTGCCTAGGTAAAGTTCCGGCTAAACGAGAACAAATACCATTCTGGTTGGCACAGAAAATCACCCAAATAGAGGCGGTGTTTCCTGACACCACCCCGCTAGAAAAACACAGGATTCTGACTATATGTCTCCCAATGGGAATCGCACCACACATAGAGGACTGTGACAATTGGGGTACAGTCTTTGCTTCAATCTACACAAAAACGCACGGTGTTCCATCCATTTCGGTAATACCAGATGTGCTAAAACAAATTCAAGATGAATACGGTCCAGAACCAGCTTTAACTCTTGGTATGAAATTACTGAAAGACTTCAAGCAGGTCTCGGCTATATTATTAGCCAACATAAAAGGTGAAGCAGCAAACGTGGCGATCCGCCAGAGGTTAAAAGAGACAGATATAGCAGACCAACCAGCTGAAATTGCCAGAATCATAGAAAAATCCTATGAAGAACTAGGTAGAGACAGTTTAGGTGGAATACCAGTAAAACCGCAACTGACTGAAAGTCCAGAAAAAATATTTTTTAATAATAATTCACCAAAAAAGAACTGGGATGGAAACAAACAATCCAATCCAAAAGAAAAGAAATTCCAGTCCCGAGGAAGGTCTCCTAGGCGAAGGGAGAAATCTCCGAACCAGAGACACAGGTCACCCCAGAGTGACCCCTCTGGGAAAAGATATGACCTTAGAAATAGGGATAATATTAAAAAACCTGATAGATATCAAGACATTGATACACGTCCCTCTCAATCTTTTCAGACTTCCTCGCAGAAATCGGAAAGAAGAGGACGATCAGAACAAAGAGAAGAGCACGCCAAGTCCAAAGACAAGGAACCTGCTCAACAAAAAAAGAAATTACAATTTCCAAAAAAGAAGGTAGCCAGTATCAAGGTAGTTAACAATGCCGAGAATACTGAGGACACAACTGAAAAACGGAGAGTGGGCTCAGACAATGCTAGACAGCGCAGCAGAAGTGAGCATAGCTTGCAAAGTCCTTATGAATCATCTGGAGACAGTGGACACGAATGAATATCTTCAAGTGGAAACTGCAGACACCAGAGTTAGCAAACCCCACAAGATATACGAGATAACATTACGTATAGAGGGAGATAAGACTAGGAAAATAAGGGGACTATTTTGGGATAACCTCTCCAAGGGTTATGACATCCTTCTAGCTGAAAAAGACTGGCCACCAGAGTTTGTCAGGGAGTGCCCTCATGGCGAAGAAGTAATTATGCCTGCCTTCTCGAATCAAATCCCGATTCATAAAAAATACACACTTGCTAGAAAGTGGGCAGTGGCCTTAGCACCTGCTTTATATAAAAATCATGTAGGATGGGATGAGGATTCTCCTCCTCACAAAATCCAGTTAAAATCACAACCTACTGCACAAAGGCAGTACCCAATTAAGCAAGAAGCTAAAAAACAGGTAAATGAAATACTAGATCAGCTAGAATACCAGGGGGTGATTGAAACTTGCACCTCACAAATGAACAATCCTTTGTTTCCGGTCTCCAAACCAGACAATTCATATCGTCTAGTTTTGGATTACCGACACCTTAACACATGTTGCAAAACCTTTGCAGTGCAAAACTCACACAGTGCTGCACTAATGAATAACATAGTGCGCAAAAAATACAAAACAACCTTGGACATCTCCAATGGATTCTTTTGTCAAAACATAGCACCAGAGAGCAGATATTTAACTGCATTCTCAGTAAATGGCACTCAAAAGCAATTCTGTCGGTTAGCCCAGGGGTACAAGAACAGCCCGGGGGTATTCTCAGCGAGAGTAACAGAATTACTACAACTATATGATGATGAAGCATTATCTTATGTCGATGACATTTACTTAACAGATGATGACTTGGAGACTCACTTGAAAAGAGTGAACACCATAATACTTGGGTTCGCAGCAGAGGGTTACAAATTCAACTTTAAAAAATCCAGAATTGCCCATCTGACAGTCCTATTCTTAGGATATGAGTTATCAAGTGAAGGTAAAAGCCTGGCTGACAATTTCCAAGAGAAATGTGCCGTAATCCAAGCTCCTAAAACACTAAAAAACCTACAGTCAATTCTAGGCTTCCTAAATTTCGGAAGAACATACATTGCAAATTACGCAGAAAGGGTCAAACCCCTTTATGATCTAATTAAACCAGACTTTAAAAGATCCAATTGGACTCAAACACACACAGAAATTTTGAGATCCTTACAGACATGCTAATTAAAACAAAATTAGAAACACGTGATAACACACGCAATCTTGTGATTCGAGTCATCCCAGGGAGATACGGATTCACATACCTGACCTCTAATGAGGGAGAAAAGGTACCAATTGCATTCAAATCACACTTGTACACAGAAGCTGAACAGAAATTCAGTAATACAGAAAAAATCATTCGTGCAGTTCAAACCGCAATAGCTAGAGAAAAAGACATAGCTGACGGTAGACATATCACAGTCAGAACAGCAGAATCAGCCTTTGAGGCACTAACAACACCATGTAATTTACCAACAACAACATTGAATCCGGAATGGATACAATGGGTGAATTCAATCACAACGGACAAAGTATACTACTACTTTGATCCAGAACTAGAAGAATTAAAAAATCTAAAATATGAAAAGACGTATCCTCTGCCAATCGACATTCTGCCTCTACGACATTACGCCTGTGTAATCTATACAGACGGACATGCTCAACCCTCCGTTTGGGGAGAACAAGCATACAACCCCACATGTGAGATTACAAAAGAAGTGTGGCGCGGAGGTAAACTCAAACCTCTATTAACAAAAACACACTCAGTAGAAACTAATTCAGAACAACAAACTGAAATAATAGCATTGAAAATGGCGCTAGATAATGCGGATCGCGAATTCCCGACACTTATAGTGTCAGATTCATATTACTGCGTCAAATCATATAACAAGGATTTGCAGACATGGATTCAGAACGGTTACAAAGATGACACAGATGCACCAATAAAGCAGAAACTGCTCTGGGAACAAATAGCTCTTTTACAAAAAGAACTACCAAAGACTCACGTGATACATACACTGAGTCATCAACGTGATGGCGTTCACGTTGTAGGGAATTCATTGGCTGAAACAGCCACAGCGGCAGCCACTAAATCGGCTCCCGTAGTTCGAAAAAAGCGTACATTAAAAAACATTGACGGTGAAACAGTGCTGGCAGTGAAAACGTCATCAAAAGGCGACTGCTCAGCGTTACCGATCAACTATCCACTCAATTATACATACATAATCGATGCAAACTCCGTCCCTTTTGCTCGAATCCCTGGAGTGGGGGATAGAGTGATTCCAAACATGGACAGGAGAAGCTTGTTAATCGCAGACGCACATATGGGCGAGGGTCTTAGACACCTTAAATTAAAAGATTCTCTGGAAGAATTACAATTACGGTACTGGTGGCCAGGCATGAGCCTGCATCACACCATGTTTGTAAAAAACTGCCCAAACTGCAACAGAGATCGCAGTGGGGAGAGAAACAGTTTAATACCTCGTCGTATCAAGGCAGATAATATGACCAATAAAAAGCAGGGCTTGCGATTAACATATACAGGCTAGTTTCCACTTATAATGTCGATCCTCAGCACTCGTCTGACGTCCGGACTATTATACAAAGATTTGCGAGTCTAAATGGCATATACGCTAAGAGCATGCTACGTTCGACCATTGTTCTCACTCAAGCCCTCCGGCCGGGGGGGAAACATGGCCAAATGAGCACAGCCCAGCGGGAATCTTCTCACTTCCTTCCTGAGGGTACGGGATGGTGTAAAGAAAAAACCAAGGCAGAAAGCAATCTATAATGGAAAGGATATTAGGTTCGGGAGCTGGGTGGGTCAAACATCTAATAAGTGTCCAACGTAGTCTAAATAACTTGCCAAGAAATTCTCTGAAGGGATTCAGTCCGTACGAATTATTATTTGGAACTAGAATGATTATCTCTGACCTCGACAGTCAGACTTCAGTGGTTAAAGAAAAAAGCTTTGATGTCAAAGACCGTTTGGCTATTTTGCAGGACTTAAACAAAACAAGAAAAGACCTGAGCAACATACAGTTGAAACAACAGCCAACAACCACTGAAGAATCACCACCTGTCCCAGCAAGACCTGTCTGGATTCCAAAAGTCGGGGATCTAGTCAGGGAGAAGATCGCGGTAAAGAAGGAATTTGGGCCTTCTTACAGAAAAGCAGTTCCTGTCTTGTCTGTCAACGGGACAAGATCAGTTGTACTACCGCCACTTGCTGGTAAAAAGGAGAACCGAGTTGTATCCATCGACCTGGTAAAACCACAACATGTGGCCGATAACAAACAGTAGGCCAAGTGGACTCCCAATAAGTAGCAGAACACCAAGGTTTGCTACCAGTACAGAGGTCCTAACAAAGAGGCTCATCACATTCGAAACGCCTACAGAAGAACAACAAGGACTATGCAACAATGCAATAGAACTCAGACCTCTGAAAACCCAAATAAAAACATTTAGCAGAGACACACCAATCTATAATGAAGTACCAGGTGAAAATGCAAGAAACAAAAATCCTGAAGCAATTGGAACAATTGACAGAACTGCATCCGGCTACTTCATCAACTTCGATGATTCCTCTGAAAGCCTCAGTGAATCAAAGACACAGCCATCATCAAAATCCTTTAAAGACAAAGCTAAGGAACTTTTGAACCAACTGAAAGAAACATATCTGATTTCTCCATGGATTGAATTTTGGGTGGGTTTTGGTGCATTTATCCTCATACTTTGGCTCATCATGGTATTAACTTTGGGACGCTTCATTGAGGGAAAATATGCTAAAATGGACACAGCAAGTCAGGACATCAACTTGGTCCTCAAACCACACACATCTTCACACGTCGAGAAAAGAGAACTTTCTTCAGCCAACTTCACAGCCAATCCTATACCTGGTGGGGTAGCCTGGGACAACACTGACTATGAAATGTATGGTCCGGTCGAGATCCTGAAATATCCACACCAAATCAAGATCTCCTTGAGTGACTTTGCAAAACCAAACTCATTTGCTGATGATTGGGACTTCGAAAGCATTAATAACATGATGTCTGACTTAGTAATGTCTGCTAAATTTACAAAACATGATTATTTGCAAGGTTCTACAAATTATGATAGTATGTATTGCTATAACCACTATGGTAACCATTTTTTACATAAATCTGCACAACCTAGAAATGTTTTAAATTATAATCAATGGGAACATTGTGCAACACCTCCAAAAGGGAGCTCAAGAACCGTATACGACAAATATTCATATTTTTCAGGTTTTAACACAAGTAATGCTGAAACATTCTATTTTAAATTGTCAAACAAGACAGGGATGAAAACCATGATAACCAACACAAAGTTGATATATTCAGATTCATTCTTCGAAGAAATGAATACTTTTGGATTTGATTATTGGGACAAAAATGTTGATTTGAAAAGTGTTTGGGGTACAAAAGAATGGCAAGTACAGGGTTTAGAAGCTTTGTTTAGAGCTTGCATGATCCCAGAACAAATGATATTTTTAAATGACACTGTTCAACAAACCACCTGTCTTGGCCTAGCCAAAATCAAAGATTTAAATAAACCGTCTATTCCAAAGCCAACAATGTTTAGCAATAGCTCTGATACGGATGAAGAGATAGACGTAAACCATATATTAAACCAAAACAGAACACATCCTGATTGGAAACAATGGTTAATCTGGCCCACAGATACAAATAACTGTCAAGACAGATTCCTGAATAAAACACAGGGGGCCTCGTCTGGCGTATTCTTCGGCCCAACTCTCATCTCTCTCTGCCTCAATCCCTCTTTCCCCATCTATAGCTCTACACTTATCCTCGCATGATATCTACGCCCCCCCCCTCCCCGGTGTCATTTTGCCTTCTTCTTCTTCTACAATCTCTTCTCTGCCTTCCCCTCCTTGTGTTTCCCCTGTCTCCCTTGATGCCTCTGCTATTCTCTTGAACACACGCTCTGCTGTAAAAAATCAAACCGCCCTTTTCAACCTATTGGATACGGACCCCCCGGACTTTCTTTTCCTCACTGAGACTTGGTTTTCCTCCCATTCACTTCCTGACCTTCTTGCTATCCTCCCTGCATCTCACTACGCCCTCCGTGCCGACCGCCCAGATGGAAGAACTGGGGGTGGCGTGGCGATGATAGTCCGCCGATCCCTGCAATTCCAGCTTCTTTCGCATCCTGGCATCACCAATGTAGATTTTCTGGTGGCCCGCTCTCTCAACCTCCCGGTCCCCCTCACGGTGATTCTTCTGTACCGCCCCCCTCAGTACATGTCCTCTTTTGTGTCCTCTTTGCAGGATCTCCTGGCCACCCTGGCTGTAGACAACTCGTCGCTAATTCTGCTGGGGGACTTTAATTTCTGGCCGGGCGACCCGCAGGAGGACCCCCTCGCGAAAGACTTTTCCGCTACTCTCTGTTGTCTCAACTTCTCATCCCACGTCTTGACCTCTACCCACATTCATGGTCATATTCTCGACCAGATCTGGTCTCTCCGTTGCAATCCCCTGGTGTCTTCTATCTCCCCCTGTGGTTGGTCTGATAATTTTTTGATCTCCTTTTCAATCCCCTTAGGTCAGCCCGAGAAAACTACTCTGCCCAAGAACATCTGGGCTCGGTGCTGGAATAAGGTTGATCTCAATGATCTTTCCTCCTCTCTCTCTCTATCGGCCCCCGCTCTGACCGACCTCTCTGTGGAAAATCAGGCGGCTGCCATCCACACTTGGCTTTCCTCGGCTTGCGATCAGGCCGCTCCTCTTAAAAAGATTCGATCGGCCCGTCTTCACGACGCCCACAGGTGGTTCTCCGATGACCTTAGATCCCTGAAGCTCGAGCTTAGACGGTCGGAGCGTCGTTGGCGTCGCACCTATTGCCCCACTCTCCGCCTGAAATATAGGGCCCTCCTCAATAATTACAAATCCGCCATTTTAGCAGCCAAATCCAAATACTTCTCGGACCGCGTTGCCCTTTCGGCCAACAAAACTCGTGAGATCTTTTCTCTGGTCCGTAGCCTTGCCACCTCTGACCGTGCTGGTCTTTCCCCTGCTCCTTCGCAATCCCTCTGCTACTCGTTGAACTCCTATTTCATCAACAAAATAACCACCATCAAGGCCAACATCCCGATTGTTCCTCCCCTTGATTTACCGGACCATCCCCCTCTCTTTTCCCCCGTTTTTGATCATTTCACACCCATCTCACCCGAGCTTTTTCTCGACCTCCTTATTAAGGTCAAGTCCGGCTCCCCGGTGGATTGTGCACCTGCTCGTATCCTCAGACCTTTATTCACTAGTTGTCCCACCCCCCCCCCCTAACTTTTCTCAACTCTTGTTTGGCCCTGGGCTCTGTCCCTTCTTTCTTTAAGTCTGCCATCGTGCTTCCCATCCTGAAGAAAGCTGGCCTGGATCCCTCCCTTCCATCGAGCTTTAGGCCGATTTCCCTCCTCCCCTATCTAGGGAAGATTCTTGAGAGCCATGTAACATCTTGTCTCTCTTCTTACATCGAGGGGAACAACATCCTGGCCTCCCACCAGGCCGGCTTTCGTCCGGGCCATTCCACTGAGGGCGTGGTCCTTGCGGTCCTTGACGAACTGAAGGGCAAGGCCGATGGCAACCTTCCTCAGGCCTTAGTCCTTTTGGATCTGTCCGCTGCGTTTGACACGGTCGATCATACTATTCTTCTTGATCGTGTCCGCGCAGCGGGCATCCAGGGCGCTGCCCTCTCTTGGATCGCGTCCTTTCTGCAGGGACGCTCACAGGCAGTTCACCTCTCCTCCTTCTCGGCTCCTCCCCTTCCGGTCACGTGTGGGGTACCCCAAGGCTCCTCTCTTTCCCCCCTCCTCTTTAACCTCTATATCCGTCCTCTCATTTCCTCTCTCCTTGAGCTGGGGGTCTCAGTGTATAATTACGCTGATGACCTCCAGCTCGTCTTTGATCTATCCTCCCCCACTCACTCTCTTCCCAAGCTCAGGTCAACTCTTGTCTTTATTTCTCAGTGGATGAGCCTCAATCCTTTGAAGCTCAACCCTGACAAGACAGAGCTTGTCCTCACTGGTGGCCCCTCCAACCCTTGGTCCTCTGTCCACTGGCCCCTTTCGTTTGGTCCTCCACCTTCCCCGGTTCCCTCTGTTCGGACTTTGGGCATCAAGGTCAGCAATGACCTCTCGATGCACGCGCACATTAGTTCTGTTGTATCCTCTTGCTTTCTCTCCCTCCGCCTCATCCGTAAGATCTCCCGGTTTTTTTCTGTTGATGCCCTCAAAGTTATCATCACTGCCCTTATTACATCCCGCCTGGATTATGGCAATGGCCTGTATGTAGGCATTCCTGCCTACGAGACCCGTCGTCTCCAGGCCATCCAGAACCAGGCGGCCCGTCTTGTCCTTCGTCTTCCGAAGTTCTCCCACATCACTCCCGCCCTAAAAACCCTTCACTGGCTCCCCGTTCAGTTCAGGTCCCAGTTCAAACTTGCCTGCCTGGCCTTTCGGGCACAGGCCCGGTCCGCTCCTCTCTTCATCAACTCTCTGATCTCCTCCCATGCCCCTCCCCGTTCCCTCCGATCCTCCTCCCTTTCTCTCCTTCATGTCCCCCGCTTCCGTAAGTCCCGCACAGGGGGCACCCGCTTCTCTGTGCGTGCTCCGCAAATCTGGAACTCCCTTCCCATCTCTATCCGCTCCATTCCCATTTTTTCTCATTTTCGGAAAGCCCTTAAAACTTTTTTCTTTCATCAGGCTTTCCCGGGCTAAACTCTCTCGCACCAGTTAGGCAGATACCGATGTGTTCCTTAGCGCCAGGAAGCCGCTTGGCCACAGAGCGCTCTATAAATTTCTTTTTCATTTCATTTCATTTCATTTCGTTCAAAATGACCAGGCCAGACCCTAGATATCCCCAAAGACATCACCCAGGGATAATAACAACCTACAGTGTGGGCAAATTATGCCTTCAGTGGCTACAAACTTCCACACTGCCTGAAATTAAGCAACACCTAACTTTACTTACTGATGGTGCTGACTTGCGTGATTTCATAATGGGACCACACAAACAGCGTCAAAAGCGTTTCATAGCAGCCTCTGTATATGCAGCATACAATGAGGCCTGGAAGGTTAATCAAATTGAAACAGCAGAGAGAATACGGGAAATTGACCGTATTAATTTGGAAAAATCACTTTCTGTAGTGGACAATGGGTTAATGACTCTGTCCTCCAGAATTTTTTCATTGGACAGCATTGTGTCTTCAGCAATCGATATATTATCGCAAGACTTACTGTTATTACAACATGGTCAGTCACAATTGCGTTCTATTGTACAGCTTGGCTGGACGTTACAAAATCTTCGTTCAGGCTATGTGCCTTGGCGTTTAATCAACACAACGTCACTATTCCAAATCTTTAACCTTACTGATAGACAAATCGGTATGGCGCAAAAGGGTGCTGATTATACAATCTTGAGCATTGAAAAACTAGAAAGATTACCAATGACAATGTCAGAACGACCTGTCAGTGAATGGATAATCCACGGAATCATAAATATTCCAATCTCAACCTTCAGGTTTCAATACTGCCAAAAATATATACAGGCTGGCATGTACGAGAAATTGGGGAAGGGGTACCTTAAAACAACTTGGAACCTGCCCTATTCACATGCATGTGTCAGTAATAAAGGACAGAAAGTGTTTCTTAGTGGCAACAATTGTGCCATGTCACTAAGCGGCACGCTTCTGTGTAACGGAATTAGTTTGCATGGAGCCTGTGAAGGGAATTCATACAACCTTTCATGTCACCAGCAAGGCGCACCTGCAACTGAAATAGAACCATTCTTTCAAAGACTCTATAATGGGAGTTACATTCTTATTGTAGACCGCAAATGTTGTAGTCTTATGCCCGGGACTCCTTATCTAGTCACTACGACTGCGAAGGTCAAGTGCTGTGGACGTTCTTTGTTCCCCAGCTCCTTTCCAGACAGGGAGGCAAGGGCATGACCCAGTTTGAAAATTACTTCTATTCGAATAGATACTTTAAGCAGAATGAAAACAGTGCTTCTTCAGACGCCTACAAGGCTCACGTCATCAAAAGAAACATATGATCTACAAGTCGCAAGGACGACTGCAGAGATACATACATTATTATCGACTAATTCCCCCGTACATTTCGCGGAAATCCTGAGCGAAATCTTAAATATTTCTGATACCACTGGGGTCTCAAAGGTATTTAAGACAGTATTTTCGATGGCATTAACACCATTCAGAGCCATACTGGGTATTTTTCCAGATTTCGTCCATTCGATTTTTGGCGGACTTCCCCTGATCCTGGGACTAATTGCAGGAATCCTATTCTTAGTCCTTATTTTTCGTTATGGCAACCCATGTCACAGATCAAACTCTTGCGACAATGGAAGAAACAATCCTAGCCATTGGATACCGGGACCGGATATCAAAAATCCTGGGACTCTCCCGGCTTAGAGACCTGAACATGACTTGGTTTCTATCATTTCGACCAATGTGGCAAAGATGTGTTTTACCTGTATTAAGGTGTCTGCTATGCGGAGAAGAATGCGTGTTAGACACCTGTCTGACGCTACAATCGGATGCGCCAGTGGATGCAGATACATTGTTGGTTCCTACCAAGGTTCACGCTTTGTGCTGCCCTCAAAGGCTGCCAATCCTGATGACGGCATTCGTGGAATCTTCACCACTACGATTGAAGAGTAGTGAAGTTCAAGATGAAAGCAGCATCGATCAGGTACGACCTTCTGTCAGCAATGCGAATCAGAATGTCAATGGAGGCAATCATGCGCACGAATGCATGGTTACACCTATTTCCGACTTAGTGGAACTTTCCCATGAAGCTGTTGACAGTTTTTTCGAAAGCCTTAATGATATGATGTTCTCTCCAGAACAGAAATAGAGACTTTTGAGCAAGCTCGCACACGGCGTTCCCTGAATTCGGCCTTCAACTTTAAAAATAAAGTCACATGAACAATTTTTCCCACCAGTTCACGGACAACAATTTTTTAGCAGCCCCAAATTATTTTTTACAAAATTTTCGGGACACTTATCTTCTGCTTAAAGTAAGAAACTATTCCTAGAGAACTAAGATTTCTATTTTTAGATACTTTATAAACTTTAGTTGCCCGCTGGTATGTTCACAAATATTCTATTATGTGATGAAATGGTCTCGAACTTTCTTTCTGTATAGCCATATTTAGAGCCATTTCATGTGTATTTCTCATATACCAAATGAGCAATAATGTCTACAAATGCGTGTTTACTTTAGCGTTTAATTCATAGCTTAAGTGCATACAATATATATGACTGCAATTTTTCAGTATATTTGAAAATTTCAAAATGCATTTATGTATTTTGGGGTGGTGAGGTATACACTATACTCTATAGTATGTTGTACTATGTTATACTATGCATAGATTAGTAAATATGACCATAGTTAGCGTGGAGTGGGTGTCATGTATTCCTATAGGTTCTGAATCGATCCCCCTATTCCTGACCCTATTCTGGTTAAACTAACTATCAAGTTAACTAACAGTCAGCCCATGAGGCAAGAAAAGCCCCCATGATGCAGATACCGTTATCTGACGCAGTCACACTACGGCACAGGAACGTGTTATCTGATTAGGTCATAACGCTTGAGATCTAATTAGACAAGCGATATTCCTCCAGCCCCTGATAAGGCATACGACGTTCTCATAACAAATCAAACCTATGACAACCTGGAAAATCCGTGCGGCCATTGTTTTGATTTCACAGAGAACTTCAGTAAAAGAATGTGCTAACGAGCAAGTCGTATGACATCTTTATTGACGTATCTATGTCCATCCTTACGTCAATCTCGGCACCTTTAAGGTATAAATATTGCCGATCTTGCCCTATGCAAACACACGCGTGGTGACGAGACGGAGCAGCCATACTTGCCGAAGCCCAGAAGCAGAGCAGACCCCGCTGGCAGCAGCCCCGCCTTCCTGACGCGCTGAGAGACGCGCTGCTATCTCCTGCCGAGAGACCCAGCACCGGCGCTTTCGGGCAGCCCTCGCAGGCAGCCTGGAATATCGAGAGCAGAGAAAGAGATACCATTCCTCATTCATCCTAACTTCCAGGTACAGAACTGAATAACCCCTCACAGAGAATTCTTTAGTTATTCACTTGGCAAAAACAAACTTAACTTAAACTGTAACTTTCTATTCCCGCCCACGCATTAGACTTAGGTCAGGTACACGGGGTAGGCGTATTTAGAAACACCAGTTGAGTACGTTTAGTCAAATGTATATGTGTATGTAAATATATTTTAATCATTTTAAACATCATATGGCTCAGAAACCATATCAATGTTTTTACAGTATTATTTTATACTATTGCTTTTAATGTATGCACTTTACTTAACTATAAGTATTGCAATAATATCGATCCATTTCTCTTGTACGAGAAAAGAGACTGATCAATAAATAACACCTTTTTATTGAACACGCCCGTCTCTTCCTTTTCTCTACAATCTGATGAGACTAAGAATGCACGTACTGACTGAGTAAAATAATTGCCTTGTGCTCACACGACTCTGGAGATACACTCTTGATTAGGGGAGAGCAAAGTTGTCATGTTCTATGGTTGTCAGAAACTAAATCCCTTCTTGTCTAATCAGGGGAGTTAATTCTTTCCTGAACATTCGAGAAAGTTTCTAGCGAACTCTGAGCTACGCTGGCAAACCCAAAACTTAAGTCTAGTATCGACAGTAGTAGACCTAGTTAACGTCTGGCCTAGGCCTTTACTGCTGTAGGTATTATTCCAATGCGCAGAGCCTATTGGGAAGATAGGAACTACACTACAGGACCTCCTGGGAAGAGACATCTCGGATGCTCAGTGGTCAAATTTGTGGCGGGACATCACTGCGCATAATCATTCCGTGGAGCTCAGGGAGGCCCATCTTAAGACTCTCATGGATTGGTATCTGCATCCCGTCCGCTTGCATCGCATCTTCCCAGCTACCTCTGACAGGTGCTGGAGGGGCTGCGGCCTTCTCAGGGATTTCCGCCACATTTGGTGGGACTGCCCGATCATCCGCCCATACTGGGAGGAGATTCTGTCCCATGTCAAGGACATTCTAGGATATCCAGTCGCTGACTCCATGGCTCATGTCCTACTGGGTCTTCGAGACCCGGCGCTCGAACACAAGACCCGAGCGGACAAACGGATTCTATGGTTGTGTTTAGGTGCTGCTAAACTCACCTTGGCAGCAGCATGGAAGTAATTAGAGGCACCGGCGATCTCCCTGTGGCACGCGAGGTTATGGAAACTGCTGAGCATGTAACGGGTGGCGGACATCTTCCTGGGTAACTTCAAGAATTTTATGTTTCACTGGGGACCCTTGGTGCGCTTCCTCTCCAGGGGACTCCCGTCCGCTGTCTGTCCGGCCACGTTTCGAGCCCTCCACCTATTTCAAGTCTGAGTGTTGTTTTCGGTTTGCCTGCTGAGATGAGTGCTGTCACCACCACTGGGGGGAGGGGGGAGGGGGTTTGTTCCTTGTTCTCTGTTATCATGCGTCACATCTCGTAGCATCGGCAGCGGACGTACGCCTTACGCCATAGGCTACGATATTTGCTGTGGACTGCCTTCCTATATGACTGTCCTTCACTGCCATGCCCTTTGCTTCACGCCTCTCTCTTCGGACATTGCCGTGATTGCCTTGAGACCTCCAGTTCTGGCCCTTTGATCTGCATGATGTGCGCTCTGTCGCCAGTAATGCCCTGCGTCCAAGCCACTATGATTGCCTCCTGTGTGAGGAGATGTGCGGGATTGTCGCTGATTGATCTTTTTCTTCCTTCTTTCTCTCTCTCTTTCTGTTTCTTCCTTCTTAAAACGAGAAATAAAGGTTTTACAAAAAGGGGAGAAAGTAGACCAACTGTTAGCCTTTCAACTCCACTAAGTAGAATCAAACATAACAACACCAGCCCTAAGAAATGTTATACAAAATCTCCTAACACGCCCTACTGAGACATACAGCGAACTTTGAACGTATTTCAAGACTCTGACAAGTTCTGATCAATGGCCATGGTTCACTGGAGAGATGGTGTTCTTTGATGGTTTACAGTTACCCATCGTAACGAAGGACCATTCTGATGCAATGGAGGGTGAAATCTTCGAAGTAGAGATCACACAGGTGATTGACGATATGGTCACTAGGAAAGGAGGTGCCTAGGCCCTGCCCTCTCTGGACTAGTCTTCTGACCAGTCATGGCCCTTGTCGACCCGGCTTATTCATCTGAGATTACTGCCTCTGCTCAAGCTCTTGCTCTTGGCTCCAATATTTCCTTTCCTCTCTTCTGGCACTCTGTGCTCAGTCTTCCTCGCTTTCTGCACTTGTTGCCTTGCCTGTTATCTCACTCACTCTGCCCTCTCTTTCGCAGTCTGCTCACTTTGCACTCTTTGCTCATTTCTGCACTTTTACTCTTTTCTTCTATTGCTTTACTTACTCCTCTATGACCTTCTTTTGCCTCTTTTACCTTGTCTTCTCCCCTCTTGGTCCTTGTTTTCTGGCCCCCCGTGCCCCTTCCTCCAACTCCCTGCTACTTTCCTGCTCATGCCAGCATCGCCTATTGCCATCCTGTAAGCCCCTCCCACTGCCCCTGCACTCCTCCTCCCGCCTGGAACTACTTAACAGCGGCCGCAGCGCAGACAGGCAGCGGGCACACCGCTGGTGCAGTTAAGGCAAGCCTGTCCGCCCCTGGACCATGCCTAGCACCACAAACCCTGGACTTTCCAACCCATACGCCACACAGTGGTGTTCCTTTGGTCATTCAACCCAGGGTGCCCTTCCAAGCACTGCTGCTGTGCCGCACCATGCTACACAGAGGGAGCATTCACTTGCACCCACTTCTGTTTTGCGTGCATCACCACGCCCACACCACCGATGCCCACCAACAAACACACCCCCAGGACAAACTTTCATGAAAGCTCCTTAACACCTGAACACTTACCAAACGCTCCACAGAAATCTAGGACATCCTGGACAATGACGAACTGTGCCTTCTCTTCCTTACAGAAACCTGGCTAACTTCCGAGTTGACACCCGACATCACTACGGTCATCACAGCTGGATACGAGATTGCACATCAGAATCGCCAACACAGAACAGGAGGAGGAATTGCAATAATATTCCAAGAATCCTTCAGCTGCACTACAATCGCAGAGAACACCACACCTTACATGGAGCACCTATATTTCAAAGTATGAATCACTGCATTCTACACCGTGAGCGGATCCCTTGTCCACTGACCACGAGCTACTTTCACCGATGACAACGCTGATTTTGTTAACCATCACCATCAACTACATCCTAACAGAAGATTTCAACTTCCACCTGGAAGACGGGAACAACACCATTGCACTCCTCAAGAGCTTAGGGACTCTCAGATTGACACAACATGTCATCTGATCTATACACTCCGCCGAACACACCCTCAACCCTGTCTTCACCACCTCCAACGACATTGAAATCCCTGCAACCAAGCCTCACATCAGGACCGACCACCAGCATCATCCAATTTAAAATCGGCATCTCCCTCCAAACAAAACCTGCCACCACAAGTCTGGCAAGATGCAGCAGCATCATGGAATCCAACTGGCTTGACACCCTGCACCCAGCTAAACTCTACCAATGATCTCAACATAGAAATCAAACATTTCGACAAATTGATCTCAGTATGCACCGACTCCCTGACACCAGCAAATCAAAGAAACCAAGAGGAAGGCCCTAGCAGAATGCATAGACAACTGCTTCAAAATCAACAAAGAAATCTTTGGAATAATCAAAGATTTTACTTTCCAAGCTTTCACGACGAACAACATCACACCCTCACAAGAAATATTTGATAACCTCTTGCACTTCTTTAGCAAGAAAATTAAAGCAATCTATACCAACTTCGAACTCCTGCACCCTCTCCATGACCCTACCTACAAATAGCCACTGAAAACCCCTAACTTCCATGGGAAACATTCACTGTGGAAGAAACAGCAAAAATCATGAGGACCACCCACTCCGGGTCTCCAGGGAACCTCTTCCCCCTCCACATCTGTAATATGGGTGCCACCTTTATCAGTGAAGTCTTTTCTGCACCTTGAACAACTCCATCACCTCCGAGACGTACCCGGATGCCTGGGAACGTGCATGGGTCCTCACTCTGCTAAAGAAAACTTCAGCAGACCCCACTCAACTAGCAAGCTACCATTTGATCACCCTTCTACCCTACCTAGTCCCGGTCATGGAAAAAGCTGTCAACAAGCAACTCACTCACTACCTCAACATATACCAGCTCCTAGACACAACGCAGTCAGGTTTACAGCCCAACCACAGCCACAAGAATGCACTTATCACAGCCACAGATGACATCAGGCTTATCCTCAACTGTGGGGATACAGTGGCCCTCATACTGCTCGACCTCTCAGCAGCCTTTAACATGGTCCCCCACTCCATCGTGATCAGAAGACTACATGAAACAGGCATTCAAGGACCTGCCCAAAACTGGATCTGCTCCTTCCTCACAAGAAGAACACAAAACATCAACCTGCCACCCTGCACATCAGATACCGAGAATCTCATAGGATCTTCTCTTAGTCCGACACTTTTCAACATCTACATGAACCCACTAGTGGACCTCATCAGATCATATAACATCAACCTACTCTCGTACGCGAATGACACCCAACTGACAATCTTTCTGTTGTAGAAGATCCTCACAACAAAAAACAACTTTGCCACCTGAATGACTGGTAGCCACTTGGATGAAATCCAACTGTCTCAAGCTCAACACAGACAAATCTGAACTGGTGATATCCGGAAGGAAAGCCTCAGCCTGGGAATACAACTGGTGGCCAACAGACCCCGGCCCCACACACACCCCACTACCTACTCCTGAAATCTTGGAATTGTGGAAATTTGGCAGAGATCAATGTTAGCATTTAGCTGAAGCCATCTTGTTTCCAGCAGCCATTTTGTCTGCCATTTGCTAGCCATGTGCTCTTTCCTTCTTCTCTGTCATTTACCCTTGTGCCTTGCTCAACTGACTGGATATACTTATCCTCTGCTACCCTACACATGCTCAGTTGAGCGTGTAGCTGCCCATGCACCTGTTAAGGTCTGTTACTGTCAGGATGTTGAGGTTCTGAAAAACTGGATTTCGTATAATTACTCGAGAATTAAAACTTCGTCGAAACATGACGAATTTGGTATCAAAAGACCGAGAATGACGAGTACATCATGTACATATATTTTCAGCATACTTGAGTGGCGATTTCACCTCGAAATCACCATTCACGTTCTGACCCTTGGCTTCATTTATATGTTGCCCTTTACATAGGCCTTAATCCAGTTGATTTCAATTCCACAAGGACACGTACTCCTTAATCAACTTTTCCATGACCTCAGTGCAAGTTGGAACCATTGCCCCAGGCCGAACTCGTTAGGTCAGCTCCCTCCCAGTGGCCGAAGCAAGATAACATCTAGGCTCAACAAACCATAAAACCATTTCAGCGCGCACACCTGCCATATCTCGCTCACATCTATCTTCACTCTTTTTGCTTCACTTACTTTATGGTGGGGAGGTGCCCGGTTTTATTAGGGGTCCAGCGATATCTGATGAAATGTTGGGCCTTGCCAAATGATTTGTTGTAGGCAGCACGAAGTGAAATATGGACATGTCATCATGACTCTGCTTTCTCTTTGTATTGGAAATATGTTAACGATTTACTTTACAACCAAGAATGTTTCGCTCTAGGCCAAAAACTGTGTATAAGAAGAGAAGCCTGACTTTGCAAAGGTGTGCAGTCTCCTGAGAATATACCCGTGTTGTACTTCTAGGACACTTGTTACCTTGGTTGCAGCCAATAAACTAATCTTTGACTTCACCTAGAAGACTCCGAGTTTCTGTAGGTCTGGATCAGGAAGAACCCGAGGTCTCTGGGTGTTGATCCCCTGGCACCGCTGGGTTACCGGTTCTGTGCCGGTTCTTAAAAACCCAGTACCTCAGTTGGCGCCCAACGTTTGGGGCGATTCCAGTGGTACCAGTCAGCCAGAAGATCGTGAGGAGCTTCGTGTGGAAATTCCGGAGGACGGCCAACCACCTCATCGACCCCTGCATGTCGACGTGGTCCGAAGGTCTTTGCTGCGAGGTTCCCCGCTTCCCGACGGCTACAAGGACTGCTGCCCTGGCTATCGCCCTGATTTGGACCCTTGAAGTTTTTGGTAGAGCGAAACACTGAGACGAGTCTTCTGGTGACGCCATCGATATTTCAGTTAAGTATAAGTGGAGCGTCTCCCAGTCCTTAGTTGGACCTAGTTTTGTGTATCCTTGGGATACAAAGGTTTGTGTTGGTACTTGCAAGCACCAAAACCGAAGGACTCGTGTATTCACGAGAAATATCGTAATCGATAATCCTTTGAAGTTTGGAACTAGACTAGAGAGCGAGGATGCCTAGTCTTAGACTTGGGAATTTGTTTTGTCTTGGTAGTAATAATAGGGACTCCCGATTGGAGGACTCATGTCCGGTTCCTCCAGTTGGAACTCCGACTTACGAGCTATATGTGAAACATGGGGTAGGCCCCATCACTTACAACGAAGTATGGATTAAATACACCAGGAAAGATGGTGTTCTAAAATGGCCCCAATATGGTAGCTTTGACTCCGAAATCTTAGACAACCTTGAAGTAAAGCTCTTTAAAAAGAAAGCCCGGCCGGCGATGTTTGACTCTTTCCGCCTATGGCGCAAAGAAGCCAAACAAAAAGATATTAAATTAGCGAAGAAACATAAAAGAGAGGGAGGACTTTCAGTAATGCAAGCTGCTGAACAGTTTAAAGACAATGAAGAAGAGCAGATGAATGAGCAGTTGCACAGGCAACGTAAAATGGCAATAGATAAGTGTTATCCAGTTTTACCGTCTCTTCAGCAAGAGGCAGCAAAAGAGCGTGAAAAAGACTCATTAATGTCGCAGTTACTAAATTCACCACCCCCCTATGCGCAGAATGCCACAGCACCCCAGCAACCTTTAGTTGCACAAACTGCGCCTCCTGCTCCTCCACAGCACCCACCAGCTGTTCTTCAGCTGGCTCCTACTTCTTCGGTGCAGCCTCCTCCAGGCCCACCGACCACCTCTGTTTCACCTGTGTTTTCTACGGTTTTACCTACTGTATTCTTTTCGGCTCATAATGCTCCCTCTACGATTTTGCCTAGTGCCCCCTCTATTTTCCCTGACGTCCATTCTACTATTTCTACCCCTGTCTTATCTCACCCCGTTTTTCCATCTGTTTGTCCTTCAGTTTCACCTTCCATTCGGCAGAAAATGGCCAGCACTGTTACTAACCTTCTTTTACCTTTTTTCGGGTCGCCTACTACGACCCCTAACACTGGAAGAAGACAGTTGCGAAGTCAACTGCCTGATTATCAAGAGAGAGATTCACTGAATAGTTTAGCACGGAAATGGGTCATGGACACTGTAAAATATGATGTACAGTCTGTCATGGAAGTTTTCCAACAATGGGAAACAGCTACACAGAGATATGTTTTCGAACAGATGTGTGTTTTCCTTTGCGAGGATTTAGAAGACAATGATCAGGATTGCCTCCCACAAGAGATGTGTCGTGTGCGGTTTAAGTTTAGACAGGGTATGATTGTAGGTCCAGATGTGGAGAAAGCAGTTGAAATGTTGTTATCATATCGAAGTAAGGGAAGTAGTTCTGGGTCACCATCTGCATCTAATACATCCAGTAGGAAAAAGGCGCGACAATACCCTATGAGAGAAGTTCCCCCGCAATGGAGAGAGGGTGACACAACCGCTAACCCACCTATTCTGCCACACTTCCAGCGTGTATGGGTACATGTCCCATGGAAGCGAGCTGAAGTTTTAGCACTCAAGCAAACACTACCAGATCCGCGTAAAAATCCTGCAGGGTACTATAAAGAGTTGTCACAAACTGCTGGGTCATGTATAATGAATCTAGCCGATATCGATATGTTATTTGGGAACGTTGTTCCACAGCCTTTATGGGGAAAAATTCGTCATGTAGATCATGACCAGGAATTAGGTGACACATGGGCTAATATTACTGCTGTAGATGCCCGACAAGTTGGTGGTGCCAAGCCTGAGCCTTTGATAGCAGAACTCCCTGGTAAAATAATAGATTACATGAAAACGATAATGCCTGCAATACGCGTAAATTGGGATAAGTTGTCTGCGTGCAAACAGAAGAAAGAAGAAACAGTCTCAGATTTCTTCACCAGATTTGAAGAAACATTCGTTGACCACAGCGGTCAAGATATGACCACAGAAGGTGGTCAGAGATTGTTTGTCGATAAATTCGTGCACAATCTGCTTCCAGAATTGTGTAAAAAGTTAAAAGATTCAGAAAGTTCTTGGGCAGTCTCATCTTCAGCCCAGATATTGGCTACCGCACAATATTACGAGAATAGAGACAAAGATGAGAAAGATAAAGTAGAAAAGAAAACTAGAGAATTAAAAACGAAGGTTTTGCTACAGCAAGCCTACCCACCACGTGGTGGTGGTAATCACAATAATAATGGTCAGAATCACTACCAAAATACTTTTCAGCAACCTCAACAATATCAGAGAAACTTGCAAAGATTCGATTACACTCAACCCCGTGTAGGCCCCAACCAGTGTTTATATTGCAAACAAGAGGGTCATTACAAATATAATTGCCCTGCCCTATCACAGCGTGCAAATGGAGTTTCTGGTGTTAGAGGTCGTGGCAGTCAGCAAGCACCTAGAGGTAGAGGGCGTGGAAACGCCCCACAGGACACACGTCCCCTTCCACCACAAAACTCTATGAACGGGTTTGATCAGCAAAATAACGTATCTGACAGGACAGCTCAATACTATGTTGAAGATTATTACACAGAAAACGAGCAGTGGGAGAATAATGATTGCTAGGACAGCCATAAACAAAGAAAGGGAGTTGTTTCAGTTCCAGTAGATCAGAGTGGACCTTACGTTGAGGTGATTACATCAGGTGTGTCAGAACCTTTTCTGTTGGATACTGGTGCTACAAAGAGTTCTATTATGCACTCCAAACTCCCTGGCGCACCTTTGTCTGGCGAAATGAACGTTTCAGTAGGTTTTTCTGGCGCCCCAGTTAGGAATCCAATTTCTGACCCTTTATCTCTTTCTGTTGGTCCTTGTGAATTCGAAGCACCCCTTATTCTGACAACAGGTTGTGGTGAAAATTTGCTAGGATTAGATTTGCTAAAAAGATTGTATGCGGCTTTGTACTGTTCTCCTTCAGGAGTACAACTCACTTTAGGTAAGAAAGTGGTTTCTCCCATGTATTTGTCGAGAGATGCACTCCCAGCTGAATTGTCACTCCTCCCAGATATTCTTTGGGCCACTGGAACTAATGATGTAGGTCTTTTAGAAATTCCACCATATGTTGTAACATTGAAGTCCAATGTCAAAATGCCACGAATCCCCCAATACAAAATATCTAATGAGGGGGAAAAAGCTTTGCTAGCGATTGTTTACGAATTGATTGCAAAAGATGTGATTGAGGAGACACGAGGCAACGTGTGCAATAGTCCCGTTCTGCCTGTTTTAAAACGAACTGACCCTTCTCAGCCACCTGTGTACAGATTCGTAATTGATCTTCGAGAAGTGAATAAGATAGTTGTGCCACAATTCCCAGTTGTCCCCGATATTACCACATTATTAACCATGATTCCAGCTTCTGCTTCGTTGTTTTCGGTAATCGACCTAAAGAATGCTTTCTTCAGCATTCCAATTGCTGAGGAGAGCAGGGATATTTTTTCCTTCAGTTTAGGAGGTCGAAGCTTCCGCTTTAAACGCGCTCCTCAAGCCTACTGTGAAAGCCCCTCAATATACAGTCAGGCTCTGAAAACATAGCTTGACACGATTGTTTTGCCAAAAGGCGCCACTCTTGTACAGTACGTGGACGATTTGCTCATTGCTGCAGATACTGAGAACATTTGTAAAGAAGCCACATTGACATTACTGCGTCATCTGTGTGATCTGCATCACAAGGTGTCACTTTCCAAGCTCCAATATTGCCGACAAGAAGTGACCTACTTAGGTCACCTCTTATCGAAGGAGGGAAGGAAACTGACCCCAGAAAGAATCCAGGCAATAGCGAAATTGAATGTGCCAAGAACACAGAGAGAAGTGCGTGCTTTCTTGGGCATTACATCGTACTGTAGACAATGGATTCCAAATTTTTCATTATTGGCCAAACCCTTGGTGGCATTAACGTGTAAGAATACACCCAATCCCATTCCTTGGTCTGAAGCGTGTCAGAAAAGTTTTCTCGAATTACGCACAGCATTATGTTCAGCTCCGGTGTTAGGTACCCCCAACTACAGTAAACCTTTCACATTGTATGTCCACGAGAAGGAGGGCTGTGCATTGTCTGTGCTGACTCAATTATTCAGAGGTAGACAGCGGCCATGCGCCTATTTTTCATCGACTTTGGATCCGGTAGCTAAGGCATTGCCAAGTTGTTTGAGGGCCACGGCAGCAGCAGCTGTTTCTATTCGACAGTCTGCTGGTCTAGTAATGAATAATACACTAATTGTGATGGTTCCGCATGCAGTGGACACATTGTTAAATAGGACCAAGACACAGCACTTAACTAGTGCTCGACTGTCAAGCTACGAATTGACACTGCTAGCGAGCCATGTGCACATAAAAAGGTGCAGTACCTTAAATCTAGCCACATTGTTACCAATTACAGAAGAATCAGATGCTTTAGAACAGCACGATTGTTTTCTCACAACAGAGGAAGAAACAAAAGGGAGAATAGATTTACTTGACACTCCTCTTACTGAATGTGATGGTACATTATGGGTGGATGGTTCATGCTTTAAGCTCCCAAATGGCAACGTGACCGCAGCATATGCTGTCACGACTTTGCACACAGTTGTTGAAACTGCACGAATACCACATGGTTCAGCTCAAGCTGCAGATCTGATTGCGCTCACGAGAGCATGTGTGTTGTCTAAAGGAATGAAAGTGACTGTCTATACCGACAGCCAGTATGCATTTGGAGTGGCTCATAGTTTCGGACGATTGTGGAGAGAACGTGGATTTCTGACTTCGCATGGAGCTAAGATTCAGCATGGTCAGTTGGTGAATGAGCTTCTTGAATCACTGACCTTACCCCTGCAAATGGCGATTGTGAAATGTAGTGCTCACAAGAAGGTGACTGATGATGTTGGTCGTGGGAATGCATTTGCTGATGAGACCGCTAAAGAGACGGCAAAGAATGTGATGAGCCGAATGTATGTTGCAAGCCCTGAAAGATGGACTGGTGATGTTGGAATATGTGAGGACACGATAGAAAGTGTGAAGTCCATCCAAGCTGAGGCTACAGAGAAAGAGTTGAACACGTGGAGAGAGAGTACAGGAAGAATGGATGCAAATGGTTGTTGGATTGAATTGGCAGAGCATCAGAGATGGTTGTTACCCGATGCATACGTGCTTGCAGTGGTTACAATGGCTCATGGAATGGCTCATATCGGCGTGAAAGGGATTTGCGAGTTGTTGGCCCCAGTATGGAAGAATTCAGGGATTCCCAAGTGTGCAGAGAATGTTGTCAAGAATTGCATGGTATGTCTGAAGCACAATCCTGGTAGGGGAACCCCAACTCCAGCTGGTCATTTTGCACCTCCTACATATCCGTTCGAGGTTTTGCAGCTAGATTTCATACACATGGAGAGGTGCAACAACTTAAAATACGTGCTCGTGGTTGTTTGTGCTTTCTCAAGATGGGTAGAAGCCTATCCCCTAAGAGACAACACTGCCTTGTCCACAGTAAAAGCCCTTGTAAAAGAGTACTTCCCCAGGTTGGAATGCCTAGAATGGTCTGGTCTGACAACGGGAGTGAATTTGTGGTTCGTGTGATGAAAAGAGTGTGTGAAGGGCTAGGCATTAGGCAGAAGTTCCACGCTGCAAATCACCCCCAATCAGCTGGATTAGTAGAATGTTACAATGGCACACTTAAACTTAAATTGGCCAAAATCCAAGCAAGCACAGGTCTTAAATGGCCTGACGCTCTACCCTTAGCACTCCTATCCACCAGAATGACTGTGCATTCGCGAGTGAAACTCAGCCCTTATGAAATTGTCTTTGGCCGGCCAGCCAACATATGGGGAGTGCCTAGGCCCACAAAGTTCAGCGAGCTACAACACCCTATTTTGCTTGATTACCTGTATGAATTGACGGCTAAATTGCGTGTTTTGCATCAACAGGTTCACAACACCCTGCCTCCGGTCTCTGAGACTCCCGGTCACTCCATTGATCCTGGATCCTGGGTTCTAGTTAAAAATTTCCAAAGGACAAAGAACGACCAGCCCAGGTGGACCGGGCCTCACCTTGTCCTTCTTTCTACAAGATCTGCAGTTCGAGTGGAAGGGAAGGCCAACTGGGTCCACGGGATCCATTGTAAAAAAATAACATTTCCTCAGCCCCATGACCAATGGGTCCAGAAAAGTGTCACTGATCCAGGACCTGACACATTGCCACATGCCACCCCTGTTAAAGATTTACGCACAAAAAGAACTGACTCTGAACCAGAAAGTGAGAACATTTCGCACAAGGCTGTGCCACCGTCCAAGCTATTGAACACTGCAGAACCTGACTTGTTGTTTCCGGACCAGACAATACCTGGGAAACAACGGTACGACCTGAGACCGAGAAAAACGAACTAATGAAAGTTTTCTTGCAATTTGAGACCAAAACCTATGGACCAATAAAATATTCCTTTTTTCCTCCCAAGTACTATTTTTTAAAGTGCAGATCTCCCATCTAGGTAACTTGCTTATTTTTGTTTTTCGAACCGCCATCCGGGTTCCGCTGCTAGGGCCGCGGTTGACTAAAGTCTTTTGGGTGCAGCTGACGACGTTAGGTCGGTAGTTCTGGTCGGTCCAAGGGAGTTGCCCTAGACTGACGGAAGCATCCTTTAGCAGAGGCAACCTACCACCGCGGGCAGCACCTTAGAGAGGATGGAGTTTCCTGATGTGGAGAGACCTGCCAAACAAACGAACTTTAAGCAGAGACTGTGTAACACGATGACAAAGAAAAGTTTTATAATATTGTGTATTTTTATGCTATCTAGCGTAATGATTTTTTTGATAAGTTATGTTTTATTGTCCTTCCATATAACATTTGTGCCCACAGCATCACCCATACCTCCTCCTACTGTTTCCTCTCATTCTTTCCACCC
The DNA here is from genome assembly GCF_964261635.1 of Lissotriton helveticus. Lineage (NCBI taxonomy): Eukaryota > Metazoa > Chordata > Amphibia > Caudata > Salamandridae > Lissotriton > Lissotriton helveticus. Next base: position 1,052,756,722 of record NC_136063.1, on the reverse strand, counting down.
TCTACCTGACCACGAATCGAATAGGAGACTAGAGTTCATTAATAACTCCTTTGTTCAGCTATTACACCAACACCAGCTTGTAATAAACACAACCAACTGTTGGGTGTGCGGTCTCATGCCTCACACCACGGATAAAGGTATCCCCTATTTAGTCCTGCCATTTAGTCACAATGGTTCAGTATGGGCATATAGGACAATGTTCATATATGCACGAGAAATCCAACCCCTACGTTCTGTAAAAGACAACCTCAAAACTAGCGCCCTAGTCAAAGGTATAGTTGACATGATCAAGGAAGTAACTTCGTATGAAGATACTCCGGATGATGAGATACTTGCATATGTAGGTTGGAACGTGACCGGGTATAGCACTACCTTAAGTGAGAAACAGCAAGCCAAAAGACCATCCCCTATCTGGATCATACCCCATCAAGGTCACCTGTGTCTGCAAGGTATTGGCAAGAATCCTAGAGCTCAGCTAGGGAAGAGTATCTGTACAGAAACGTATGTTTTTGGATCTCAGACTTCCCCTGCGTTTTTAGCCGCTAAGGGTACTTATTTCATCTGCCATGATAGAGCCTATACATGGTTGCCCCCTGACTTCTTGGGCTCATGTTTTGTTTCATTCCTGTTACCTCCCACCTACACAGCAGCGGCGGATTACCACCGGACAAGGGTAGTTAGAGGTGTCTTGAGTAAAGAAGACACTGCAGGTCAAGAATTTGGGGACTTTGCAAAGGGTTTTCTGCCGTTCTGGGGATCCATGGCTAACAGTAGAAACATAAGGCAATTAACAAGGGTGGTTGAGTCCACAGTGACTGAAACTGCGGGTGCCCTTAGTAACTTGACTGCTGAGCTCCAGTCGGATCGACTTATGACCCTTCAGAACCGGGTCGCTTTGGATGTAATACTTGCAGACCGAGGTGGAGTATGCAAATTGATCCAATCTAGTTGTTGCATTTTCATCCCAGATAATGCTCCAACCGTGTACAAGGCCATCTCCAAACTACATAAGATTTCTGAATCTATTCATGTGGATAAAGGAGATTGGTCCTTAATGGGATGGTTCTGGGAACTGATATCTGCCTGGGGATGGAAAATTCTAATGGTCATTGGGATGGTCTTAGCCATTCTTTTCCTGTTCTGTCTGTGTATACAGTGCGCTCCTGCAATATGTGGCCTCTGTGCTACATCATGTGTGAGGAAGCCTGTGTCAAGAGATGAACTTAGCACTAGAATGATGTTACAGCAACATCTCAATGACTTCACGAATATCGATCTGGACTCAGACTAACATGAGGATAGATTAATTGCCTATGTAAGGGCAAAAGGAGGGGGTGAGGTTCTGAAAAACTGGATTTCGTATAATTACTCGAGAATTAAAACTTCGTCGAAACATGACGAATTTGGTATCAAAAGACCGAGAATGACGAGTACATCATGTACATATATTTTCAGCATACTTGAGTGGCGATTTCACCTCGAAATCACCATTCACGTTCTGACCCTTGGCTTCATTTATATGTTGCCCTTTACATAGGCCTTAATCCAGTTGATTTCAATTCCACAAGGACACGTACTCCTTAATCGACTTTTCCATGACCTCAGTGCAAGTTGGAACCATTGCCCCAGGCCGAACTCGTTAGGTCAGCTCCCTCCCAGTGGCCGAAGCAAGATAACATCTAGGCTCAACAAACCATAAAACCATTTCAGCGCGCACACCTGCCATATCTCGCTCACATCTATCTTCACTCTTTTTGCTTCACTTACTTTATGGTGGGGAGGTGCCCGGTTTTATTAGGGGTCCAGCGATATCTGATGAAATGTTGGGCCTTGCCAAATGATTTGTTGTAGGCAGCACGAAGTGAAATATGGACATGTCATCATACTCTGCTTTCTCTTTGTATTGGAAATATGTTAACGATTTACTTTACAACCAAGAATGTTTCGCTCTAGGCCAAAAACTGTGTATAAGAAGAGAAGCCTGACTTTGCAAAGGTGTGCAGTCTCCTGAGAATATACCCGTGTTGTACTTCTAGGACACTTGTTACCTTGGTTGCAGCCAATAAACTAATCTTTGACTTCACCTAGAAGACTCCGAGTTTTTTTAGGTCTGGATCAGGAAGAACCCGAGGTCTCTGGGTGTTGATCCCCTGGCACCGCTGGGTTACCGGTTCTCTGCCGGTTCTTAAAAACCCAGTACCTCAGTGTTTCTACTATAGTCAGCAACTGTTAGCTCCTCCTTCTTTGTTGACTGTGCATTTCTGTATGACCATCTATGTATGTAACTCTCCTATGTGTGCTTGTACCGCCTTCTTTTGAGCCTCTGTGTGGGTATAAAAGGCCCATGGTTCTTCTACTCCTTGTGCTACTTCATACACTACCGAAGGGTGTTGTGTGACTGTAGTTCCACCTCATGAGGTTTAATAAATATCTCTTTTACATTTCAGTTTCCGTGCCAACTTCTATTTACTGGTCTGAGGACTTGTGTGCAGAGAAGGGTGAACCCCTAGCACTGGTAGGCCTGGCTGAGGCCCACCTCTACAGATTGGCACCCAACCACTGGGGCTCATCAGCGACTTGGATGCCCGAAGGAGTGGTTGAAACAGAGGATTGGAATCTCGCTACGGACGATCACTGCCCGAGGAGACCTACGTCTTGGCACCCAGGGCGTTTTTCCTCTCTTCCTGCTCTGACCCTCCAGGTGGTGCAGGTCCTTGACTGAGATCTCTTCTGGTGTTCGGCGTGCAGAGACCATTTGGTCGATTCAGAACTTGGCAGTTGGAATCTGGAGATTTTTGCTTGGTAAGGTCGTTTGTTGCGACGCTTTTGGTTAAGGTCGTTTAATGCGACGCTTTTGGAATTGTATGGAAATTGGCCAATATTTGGAATTTGGATATGTATAAATTGTAATTTATATAGACAGGTAATGAAGAGACTTTTCTCTACTTTTTATAAAATCTGAACGGCACACCGTATTTTAAGTGCTACTTTGCGTATAATATTGCATATGCTGCAATACTTTTGGCATGCCTATTTTGAGCACACTTCGTAGAATGTGCTGCTTTTGTGGAAGTACTCGTATGTAACTCGAGCTGAATCAGCCGGCTCCCCCGGAGGGGACACCAAATAGGGACATGTATATTAAAATTGGTATTTCTTCTATAATGTACAGCACGTTATGGAATAAATACACTAGTAAGGATCCTGAGTTGCGTTGGCCTATATATGGGTCATTTGATCTTCAAAAGATTCAGTATGTGGAACAATGTCTGTTTAAACGTAAAAGTAGACAGGTTATGTTTGACTGTGTATGAATGTGCAAGAAAGAAGCGCGTGAATGAGTGAGAAGAGAGCAAGCTTTGATAGAAAAAGAGCAACGCAAAAGTATCCATGTGAAAGCGCTGGAATTGAAAAATAAAGAAATGAAGGAGATAAAAGAGAGAGAGGATAGGGAGCGTCGTTTACAGGTAAATGGCCAATACCCTATCCGATGCCCCCTTTACCCTCTACTAAATAAACCTCAAGATGATTACATTTTGTTATATCGCTTCCCGCCTCCATATACTTTTCCCTCTGCCCCTGAAGTTGATTCTGATGATGATACTTCTCTTTCCGATAAAGAGAAGTTAAGGTTGGATGCTTTGCGAGAGACTCGCTCAATGCTGACCGCTGATCGTGCGGCTACCCTTAGATCCGCTGCTCGTAAAGCTGCCCGTGAAAACGTTTGCTTCAGATCTTTCAGCTGAGGTACAGCAATGGCAGGATAGAGAGCAGTTATATTTTGTAGAAATGTTTGCTACAGAAGTGATTGAACAGTTTAGAAAGCATTCCACAGAGTCAGAGCCTCCTGATATTGCAAACGATTGTAAGCAATTACATGACTGTCCTTTTCTTCCCTCTCAGGTGGCTGACTTAATTAGACACCTGGCTAAACTGCGATCTGATGCACTCCGTTTGCGAGAGGAGAAAAGGGCAGCAGGATGACATTTCAGGGACAGATAAGGATATTGTTGTTCATGTAAAACCTATGCGGGAAGCCGCGCCTTTGTATGTCCCCCCTAAGGGTGCGGGAACAGATGATAATAAGGATTCCACTGAAGCGAAGGGTTATTTTTTTTATAACTGGGTTTATACTCCATGGAATAGAGCAGATCTTATGGCTCTTAAAGCTGCTTTGCCTGACCCGCGCAAAAATCCGGCCGCTTTTTATGAAGAAGTTGAGGGAGCTACTAGTTCTTGTACCATGACCTTATTGGATATTGATATGTTTTTTGGGCTTATTTTACCCCCTGATATGTGGAGATCTATTCGTAAAGTCGATGATCATACAACTTTTGGGGATGTTTGGAAGGAGCTAGAAAGGATTGATGCAGTAAGGGAACCTGCGCAGAAACCACAAGTGATTTTAGATCTTCCAAAAGCTATAGTAGTTAACTTGAAAACTCTCATTTCTCCTAAAAAGATAGATTGGACTGTGTTAGCATCTTGCAAACAGAAGGTAGATGAATCAGTCTCTGATTTCTTTACACGTTTTGAGGAGGCATTCCACGACTTTAGTGACGGATGACACAGGCAGGCATCTGTTTGTAGATAAGTTTGTTGCGAACATGTTGCCAGGACTAGCTAGTCGCCTAAAGGCCAGCGAAAGTTCATGGACTACATCTTCCCCAGTCTCTCTTTTGACTATGGCTCAGTATTATGAACGGCAGGAATTGGAAGCTAAGGGAAATGAGGATAAGAAGAATAAGGAGTTGAAAACAAAGGTTATGCTAGCTCAGGATTATGGCCCGTCCTATAGGGGTGATGGTAGAGGCGGACGTGCGTCTTATGATCTGACCTTGTCCACTTATGCTCGACCGACTCTGTTTTCTGATCAGTGTGCGTATTGTAGAAAGATTGGACATTGGGCTGTTGATTGTCCGGCATTGCATGCTCAGCAGTATCAGCGTGGTCGGGGACAAATGAGAGGTCGCCCGGGGAATCCAGGACATAGGGAAGGTATGGATGATTGTGCTAGATTTGAGACTGTTGGGCATCCTCCAAATTCTTCAAATACATTTGATAGGCGTAACCAATACCAAATGTCTAATTATTTGGATTCGGATTTGAAGGACTCTGCTTATGCATAGGAATGCCTAGGATGGGGTAAGGAATCAGTTGAAGTCCCAGTAGATCAGAAGGGTCCGTATGTCCAAGCACATGTTTTGGATTCTACTGATCGGTTTCTGGTCAACACAGGAGCTACTCGTAGTGCACTGTCTAAACAATTGGTTCCAAGGGCTCCCCTGTCTGGCTTAACTATTACATAGATAGGTTTCAATGGAACACCTTCCCTTAGCCCACTGTCACAACCACTTGCATTTCATATTGAAAAATTTACTGCTCCATGTCCATTTTTGCTTTCTCCTAACACACCGGATAATATTGTGGGTCTTGATATGCTCAAGTATTTTAGGGCTATGATACATTGTTCCCCAGAAGGTGTGCGTATTAATTTATGGTTTAAATCTTTTATTGAGTTTTTACACAAAACAAAATAACTTGACCCAACCGTATCAGACATGTACAGGGCGGTAAGCTTCAATGTTCTAGGCACAGGCGTGTCCGTTGGTGAAAGAAGCCTATCTGTGCTGGAGGTCGTGGAGAACTTCCAAGAACAATCCAACAAAACCCACCCCCCTCCCTGCCCCCGAAGAAGAAGTGAGTCAATGAGCAAGAGTAGCCTCCGCGCATGGCTTCCGTTTGCGCGCGGGCACCTGCTTATCCGGGATGGGGGTGTCTGCTTATTGGAGAAGGCGAAGGTATCGGGGACAGCTGAGCTCTCGGAATTCACCGGTGAGGAGGGACAGGAATGGCCGCCAAAGTTCCGGAAAGTCACCTCCCCTACCCGCCTGTACCAGGGACAGTTTCTCCATTCCAAGGACCATCCACAACCTGTGTAACTAACCAGTATGAGGGGGAGCTTGCACAGCCGCCCCCAACGCGATAGCAATCAGGCGGCCCCTCCGGGATTTCAGGGGGTATATTAGGGCATTAGGCAATCCCAGCAAAATGTACGCAGGGAACCGCGGGAGTTGGGTGTCCAGGTGTGAGTCAATATCAGCTAGGATCGTGTCCCAATAACCCTGTATGCGGTCGCAGCTCCAAAGCAGGTGTTCCAGTGTACCCAGTTCCCCGCACCCCCTCCAACAGCGATCACTGATGTGGAATCGAACTGGCGTAAGCGCTCAGGCGTGTGATACCAGTAGGTGGCCACCTTGGTCAAAGTCTCAGTCAGCCCAGAGTGATATGCGGAGTGTCGTGCTCTGTAATAGATGTTACCCCACTCCTTATGTGTTAGGGGCCTCCCCAGTTCCCACTCCCACCGACATCTACCCGCGTTGTATGTATGGATGCCTGTGAGAAGGAGATGTTGATAGAGGTCTGAGATTAGTTTCTTCTCCGAGGTACGCGTGACCAGCCACTTCTCGTATGGAGTTAATGGTCGTTGTGCTCCTGGTCGGACCTCCGGGTGGAGTGCCCAGTGACGCACCTGTATGTAGGCAAGCCGGCTGTCTTCCGTGATGCCATAGTCCTCTTTCACCTGTGTGAAGGAGAGGATACCCTTCAGGTCAAAAAGATGCCCCAGCTCCCTAAAAGGGGATTGCCGCCAGGCCGCAAAGGCCCGATGGTCCAGGCCTGGGGTGAAGTCGGGATTATCAAAGAGCGGTGTCATAGGGGAAGGGAATGATGTCAATCCGTGCGTGGTCGCGGTCCGATCCCAAGTCTTCATAACCGTGCCCGTGATCTGGGATGCGTAGAGATTGGGCGGCCTGTGGCGTTTGGGGAGAAAGGGAATCCCCTGGAGGGGTCTGCCTGCCACTGCCTGGTCCTGAAAGAGCCAAATTTTCCCAGACTCCAGTTGATACCATTCCACTAGGCATCGGAGTTGTGCTGCGTTAAAGTAGAGTTGGAGGTCTGGGACTCCCATGCCACCATGTTCGGGCGGGAGGATCGCTATTGGGTGCTTAAAGCGAGGGCGCCGCCCCTGCCATATAAAGCGCGCTAGGTCAGACTGCGTGCGTTGGATCCAACCTGACGGTGGTCGTAGGGTCAGGTTCTGGAACAGGTAAAGTATCTGTTGCAGCAGGGTCATTTTTGTAGCGGCGATCTTCCCGAGCCATGAGAGAGAGTAGCATTTCCAGCGCCGAAGTTCATCGCAGAGCTGCGAGCGGAGTCTGGCGTAGTTCACCTCAATAGTTGCCGGGATGGTGGGGCCCAAAAGGATGCCGAGGTAGGGGACCGTGGTGCAGGACCACTGCACATCATGTTCCTATTGTACCTCTACTAACGTCGCGGGTGCCAGGGACATGTTAAGGGCAGTCGATTTATCAGAACTGACTTTGAACCCGGAAGCGAGGCCAAAATCGTGAAGCTCAATAAAAAGCGCACGAAGGGATTGGACCGGCTCAGTAAGCGAGAGTAAGATGTCATCAGCATAAAGCCTGATTTTGTGAATATCACTGCCAAAAGATATGCCCTTGATAAGGGCATGCTGCTGGATCCGCTGCACCAGCGGTTCTATATAGAGGGCAAACAGGATAGGAGAAAGGGGGCATCCTTGACGAGTCCCCCTACCGATCGGAAAGCGGGAAGAGGTGTGACCGTTGACACGGACGGATGCAGTGGGCCGCCTGTAGCAGTTCAGGATGCGGGTGCACAAGGTTTCCCCCAAGCCAAAGTGACGTAGCACCAGTTCCAGATAGGGCCAGTGCACCCTATCGAACGCTTTTTCGGGGTCGATAGTGAGGAGCATGCAGTCTGGCCGTGTACGTGAACCAGCTTCGATGAGGTGGAGGACCCTCCTCGTATTGTCGCTTGTCTGCCGTTGCGGGATAAAGCCCGCTTGGTCCGGTTCGACCAGTTGTTGCATATAGGGTGCGAGTCGGCTTGCCAAAATCCCCGTGTAAAGCTTAAAATCCACATTAAGCAACGAGATGGGCCGGTAAGAACCGCAGTGGGTTTTGTCCCTGCCTTGCTTCGGTAGAACCGAAATTGCAGCCTCCAGTAAGTCTGTAGGGAGTGCGCCCGGCTGTGCGAAAGAGTTAAAGAGATCGCGTAAGAGAGGAGCGACCTGGTGGCAGAACGTCTTATAAAAGGATGCAGGGTACCCATCAGGGCCAGGGGACTTCCCAAGCTTCAGGCGGGAGATCGCCGACACCACTTCCTCCAAGCCTATGGGTCGGTCCAGGAACTCCGCCTGAGCCGGAGACAGGGAGGGGAGGCGCGCCCCCCGAAGATATGTCAGGCCTGCCTGAGGCTCAAGGGTCTCGCCGGTGTAGAGGGACTCATAGAACGACCCAAAGGCCCCCGCTATTGCCGCATCGTCCGTGACAACACTTTCCCGATCCGTCTGTATGGCCTGCACCCCCTGCCGTTGGTGCCGCTCCCGCAACTTATTCGCCAGCAGCCGCCCGCACCGGTCACCCCCAGTATAGTAGGCGTGACGGAGACGGAGAGCAGCGTATTCCGCCGCATCTTGATCCAGTGCGGCCAGCATCTTCCGCTCGGAGCATAATTGGCGCCAAGCCCGTGCTGCCCCCGTGCGCTGGTGCATTTGCTCCAGCTCTGACACTCGACGTGCTATCTCGGCTCTTTTCTGCGCTCGCTCCCGATTATTGGCTGTGGCAATGGAGATAAATTCACCGCGCAGTACCGCTTTGAGGGCTGCCCACTGTGTGGCTTGTGTTGTGTCAACGTTGTTATTGTGTAGCTGGAAGTCCTTGATGGCGCTCTGGATGCGTTCCACTATCGATGGGGTGGAAAGAAGGTTCTCCCTAAGACGCCAGTGTCGCTGCGCGGGTGGTGTGGCAGGGAAAAGGAATGAGGCAACCACTGGGGAGTGATCGGACAGCGAGGCCGGCAAGATCTCCACTTCCCGTGCTCGCGTTAGCATCTCAGATGTGCAAAGAAAGTAATCGATTCTGGCATACGACTTATGGGCCCCCGAATGGTATGTGTATGCGGTGCTGCGTGGGTGGAAGTGTCGCCATAGATCCGTGAGGCCCAATTCTTGAAGGTGTGCGTGCCCGGATTTGGAGAGGGACCCCACTTGACCCGACCTTTGGCAGGAGCGGTCAGCCACGTTGTGAAAGACAAGATTAAGGTCGCCCCCGAGAAGCAGGTGTCGTTCAGTGTTGGCGGTGGCGGCAGCCAGCGCGGTCTGGAGGAAAGTCTCCAGCCCCTCATTTGGCGGGTAGATTGAGCCCACTAACAGTGTCAGCCCCGCTATCAGAAAGCGGTATACCAAAAGCCGCCCCTTTATCTCCGCCTCCCGCTGCAGTACTCTACCCTTAAAGGTTCTAGACAGAAGTATTGCTACTTTTATTAATTAACAACAAGAGAGGAAGGATTAGAAAAGGATCACTCCTATATCCCCAATAATAAATACAAGAAACAACTAAGGAGTGACTTATTGGAGCCTTGGACATGAAATTAGAGTCAGACAACCCATAGGGCAAGAAATTCTTCCACCTCCTAGTGAAAAACCGATATTGGAACCAGACAAAGGAAAACAAGTGAAAACACATACATAGGAAACAATTAGTAATTAATTAAGAAGAACCCTCACTCACCCTAGTGGTGACATGCTTCATCACGGGGTTCCCACTGGAGGAACCGAATGTCCCTCCAGTGTGCTTCAACGCCTGATTTACAGCGGAGCAGGTTCTTGTGAATTGGTCTTAGTGTATGTGATTAAGTGCAGGTGGTAGTGAATTAAAAAATATTAGTTGTACCCAAAATTATTTTATTCAGTGGTCAACCAATATTGTTAAAAACAATGTGTGGGATATTCTGGGTGGTAATGTTATTGACCACTTCTATCCCTTCAAAGGTAGGTCGACATGTTTCAGCTGTCTCTTTATATTCATGCAGCTTTCTTCAGGACCAGTGACGTGAAAATCCCTGGTGGTCCGTGCTCGCTAAGGCACGTCCGACCAGTGGATATATGTGAAAAATAAGTATTTGAAAAAATTACCATAAAATACGGTTGCTGCACCCTAGTATTTCCAGGTGCACAAAAAAAAGCACGGAATTAAAGTGCTGTCATCTGTGGGCTTAGGCGGGGGAGGCTATCTTCACGCTACTGCCATTTGCTCGTAACGGCTCGCCTCCTATAACCTACTGGATCCACTGCCGCCGCCCGGAAAAGTGTGGTGGTGTGGCAGGGAAAAGGAATGAGGCAACCACTGGGGAGTGATCGGACAGCGAGGCCGGCAAGATCTCCACTTCCCGTTCTCGCGTTAGCATCTCAGATGTGCAAAGAAAGTAATCGATTCTGGCATACGACTTATGGGCCCCCGAATGGTATGTGTATGCGGTGCTGCGTGGGTGGAAGTGTCGCCATAGATCCGTGAGGCCCAATTCTTGAAGGTGTGCGTGCCCGGATTTGGAGAGGGACCCCACTTGACCCGACCTTTGGCAGGAGCGGTCAGCCACGTTGTGAAAGACAAGATTAAGGTCGCCCCCGAGAAGCAGGTGTCGTTCAGTGTTGGCGGTGGCGATGGCGGCAGCCAGCGCGTTCTGGAGGAAAGTCTCCAGCCCCTCATTTGGCGGGTAGATTGAGCCCACTAACAGTGTCAGCCCCGCTATCAGAAAGCGGTATACCAAAAGCCGCCCCTTTATCTCCGCCTCCCGCTGCAGTACTCTACCCTTAAAGGTTCTAGACAGAAGTATTGCTACCCCAGCCACCTTTTTAGAGGAAGAGGAGAAGAGTTGTGTGGAAAAGGCCCGTGTCCTGAGGCGGTGGTGGTCCTTGGGCAACAAATGAGTCTCCTGGAGGAGGCATATGTCAGCCGAGGAGTGCTCCAAAAGGGAGAGGACTGCACGGCGCTTAATCGGGTTATTGAGTCCCCGCATATTGAGGGAGAGGACTTTAAGGCAGTGTGGTGTTATAACTTATCACAGTGGGCATCGGGCTTCCGCATAGCGCATGAGAAACAGGAGAAAAAAGAAAAAGAGTGGACAAAGGGAAACACCCCCTCCCAAAAAGTCCCGACCCCCCCCAATATCCAAACTTCCCACCCATTCCACCCTCCCTCCCCAAACCCCCACCCCAGCCCCAACCTCAACCCCACCCCCCCCTCCCTCCATCCCATCCCCAACATCCCAACTGTGTGAGTTCAAAGTCCCAGTCCTGCCAGTCCAACACAGGGCTGCGGTAGGTTTACCTAGGGGAGCAAAGTCCATCGAGGATCCCCATGGCCCCCCGCCCCTCCCCTGTTTGACATGCAAGCGTGCTGAGTTGATCCCCCCCGGGAAGTGTAGTTAATCAGAGGGCGACGTTTCTTTGGCCACTTCCAAGATGGCCTTGGCTCTCTCATGTGAGATGATGTGGGCTTCAGGTTTCGAACGCAATGTTAGGGAACGTCTGCGGCCCACCGTGTGCCAGCCGTCCCTGGAGTGTCCTTGTGAGGGTGTTACAGGCGACGTGTCTTCTGTCTGCTCTATGCCCAGCAGTGCACAAGTGTCTTTGAGCGAACGCAGCTGATGCAGGGACCCGTTCCATTTGAATATACGTCTGAATGGGTGACCCCAGGAGTATGGAACCTCATGTTGCCCTAGGAAGTCTGTGGCCGCCTTGAATACCTTCCTCTTCTGTAGAGCGTCAGCCGAAAGGTCTTGATGCAGGGCTATGGGCTGGCCGCGGAATTGAAGGGGTTGGGCCCGTCGGGCCTCGCGCAGACTCCTTTCTTTAAGCGGGAAATCAGGGAGGTGGGGCAGGTGAGCGTCTGGGGAGTCCCACTCTATGCGCCCTGTCTATCCTTATGACAAAGTCAGAGGGTTCCCCAAGGACCTCGCGGAAAAGATCTTGCAGGTAGCTAGTGACATCCGCCCCCTCTGCCTTCTGAGGGACTCCGCGGACCCGTATGTTGTTCCGGCGGGACCGGTTTTCTAAGTCCTCCGCGTGGGCCTGTAAGTCAAGCTGCTGGTCCTTGAGCCGCAGGACCTCCTGTTGGAGGTATTCGATCTCCTCACTTCTGGCTTGGTCGGCATCTTCAATAGCGACCATGCGCTCTCCGAGGCCCTCCACGTCTCTCCTGAGCTCTCTCACCTCCCCGGCAACCTCCTGCTTCAGTGATTTGAAATCGTCTCTAAGGGAGTTAAACAAGGACTCCAAAAATGACTTGGTGATGGGCATCTGGTCTTCAGAGGGCGTCGGCTGTGATTTTGCGACTTCGGGGGAAGGGGGCCCTTTTTTGGTCCTAGGTTGACCTTTCGCGAGCATTTCTGGGAGCGTGCGGTCCCCTTTCTTCCTGAGACCCGCCATGCTGTCCACAGCACCACGTCTGGGTCAGAGTCCCGGGGTCAAGGACCCGCGCACCGGTGTTGCCGCAGATATAGTCCACTCTAATTGCGCTATTGGTGTAGATGCTGCGCAAACGCGGGGCCACAGCCCCTCCAGCTCCAGCAGCCGACGATGGGCCCCGTGGTATGGCGACCGCCACCCCAGGGGCCGTCCGACGCAGGCCCGAGACCCAAGCAGGGTCTGGCCAGGGAAATCACTTAGGCCTTCAATCGCGCGCTTCAGGGGGAGGCCCCGGGACAAAGGCAGATCCCTCGCAGGAGTCAGGCTGGTGGAATCCCTTCCTCGTGTGGCAATCTTGACCCAGGGGCGGGCTGGCGCTTATGTCTCCCACGCAGCACGCCACCCTCGCATTGAAAGTGTGCGGCTGTGAGGCCTCGCTAGGCCCGACGCCGGGGGCTCGAGTATGCCCCCCGAGCTGTCTGCCCTCCCCAGCTGCACGCAGCGCCCCGCACCTGCTTAGGAGCCCCAGGGGCCGCCGCTCGATCAGCTCTGCTGCAGGCCGCCAAAATCTGTGCGCGGGGCCCTGTCCACACTCCAGGGTCTCAGAGGGTGTGCGCAGCGGTCCCCGCATAGGCCCAGAGCAGGGGCCTCGATTTCCGTTCCTCCCAGTCGGCTCCGTCTCTCGACGCTAAGAGAGACGCGGTGGCTGCTGTGCCCTCCGCCCGCCGTGCACGCACCTTCCAGCCTCCGGGGACAAGCGGGCAGAGAGCTCGGGTTGTGCGCTGCTGCAAGGCGAGCCCGGGCGAAGGACGAAGACCGAGGCAACCGCACTCACTCGGCAGGACCGGCCGCCATCTTCTGCGCCACACGGCGGGCAGGCTCCACACAGCAATGAAAGAGCCCGGAGGCCTCGCAAATCGGGCCACGTTCACACCGGGGCGGCCACAAGATGCCTCGACAAGGCAGCTGGGTGTCAAGGTGCGTGGGGGGGGTCTGGCTGCTCTGAGAAAGGGCGTTAAGGGGAACTAGGACGGGGAGCCATGAAAACAAACGTCCGTTCAGGCCGCCATCTTGGCCACACCCGTGCGTGTTATTTTAAATGACAACTACCCCATGGTTGAGAAGTCTTGTCTTTTTAGAGAAGATGTTGCGTTGGCTTCACTCCCTAGTACTTTGTGGATTACATCACCAGTGCATATTCAGGTGAAGGAGGGTGTTTCATTGCCTCGATTGCCTCAGTATAGAATTTCTCGAGAAGTTGAAGAGGCACTGGTACGCATTGTGCATGATCTGATTGACGTGGGGGTTGTGGAAGAAGTCCCTTACAATATTTGCAATAGCCCTATTCTGCCTATTTTGAAGAAAGGCACTGATACTAAAATCTACAGGTTTATCATTGATTTGCAAGAGGTTAACAAGATCGTAGTGCCACAATACCCGGTAGTTCTGATATTACGACACTCCTTACCATGGATCCCCCGACAGCGACCACCTTCACTGTGAATGATTTAAAGAACGGTTTCTTTACTATCCCTATTCATTATGACAGCCGATATTTGTTTTGCTTCACTATTCACATAATCGATCCTACCGATTCTGTAGAGTTCCTCAGGAGTATACAGAGAGTCCTAGTATTTACAGCCTAGCATTGAAAAGACAACTTGATTCTTTCCCTGTACCCACAGGGGTGGCTCTCATACAATATGTCGATGAGATCTTGTTGGCAGCTGATACGCCTGAACAGTGTGAAGAAGGCACACTGTCCTCACTTTCATTTCTTGCATCACACCATCATAAAGTTTCACGTAAGAAATTGTAATATTGTAGACAGAAGGTTATCTACTTAGGTCACCTCCTGTCTAAGGAGGTACTTGCACTCACACCAGATCACATTCAAGCTATTTTAGACACACCAGTGCCCCGTACTCAGAAAGATGTTCGTGCATTTATTGGTCTTTTTGTAGGCATTGGATTTTAGGCTTCTCACACATTGTTAAACCATTTGTTGGCTCTTTTGACGAAAGACACTCCAATGCCCCTTCCATGGACGACTGAATGCCAGAATGCTTTCCAACAGTTGCGACAAGCTCTTTGTTCTGAACCAGTATTAGGCACTCCAGACTATACTAAGGCTTTTACCCTCTATGTACACGAGAGAGATGGTTGCGCACTTTCAGTGTTAGTACAGACACACGGTGACAAGCAGCGTCCTTGTGCATATTTTTCAGCTGTTCTCGATCCAGTTGCCCGTGCATTGCCTCGGTGTTTTCGCTCTGTTGCAGCGGCAGCTGTGTCCATACGTCAGAGTGAAGGGATAGTCTTGTCACACAGACTGTTGGTGTTGGTACCCCATGCAGTTGATTCCCTTTTGAATCAAACTAAAACACAGCATTTAAGTACTGCTAGGTTGACAGGATACAAATTGACACTTTAGGCCCCTCATATCACTTTAAAAAGATGCTCAAACTTGCATCCAGCTACTTTATTGCCATAACCAGTGACTCAGTCCCAGTCACAAGAGCTTCATGATTGTATATTCCTTACTGAGGAACAAACAGATCAGTTGACAGGGGGTGAGTGCTTGTATTGTCAACGCTCCGTCCATAATTTCCTTTGGTTTTGCTTTGTTCAACATAAGTTGGCAGGGTATGCTCAGACGTGAGTCCCTTGCTCACTTTGCCACTGGATTCAAGCTGGCCCGGCTGAAGACGGCTGCAATGCCAGAAACCGGTCCTGGGTAGCTTGTTTCCAGTCCAGGGAAGGCATGGCTTGGCAGTTCGGGCTGGACTGTTCCCATGAGGCACAGGGTCAGACTGATTTGCATATGGCCATGTCTGAACTGGGGTGGCAGAGTGGGCTAAAGAATGGTGATGGATTAAACCCAGATCAGTTGACTTGGGGTGAGTGCTTTTATTGTCAACGCTCCGTCCATCATTTCCTTTGGTTTTGGTTTGTTCGCCTTAAGTTGGCAGGGTATGCTCAGACGTGAGTCCCTTGCTCACTTTGCCACTGGATTCAAGCTAGCTCGGCTGAAGACGGCTGCAATGCCAGAAACCGGTCCTGGGAAGCTTGCTTCCGGTCCAGGGAAGGCATGGCTTGGCAGTTTGGGCTGGACTGTTCCCATGAGGCACAGGGTCAGACTGATTTGCATATGGCCATGTCTGAACTGGGGTGGCAGAGTGGGCTAAAGAATGGTGATGAATTAAACCCAGATCAGTTGACTGGGGGTGAGTGCTTGTATTGTCAATGCTCCGTCCATCATTTCCTTTGGTTTTGCTCAGCGCTGTCTAATAGACACCAGCAGCCATATCATAATAGGCCTCTGCAGAAATACATGAGAGAGTGTAGGCAGAGGGTGCAGGCAAAGGGAGAGGGTTGGTGCTGACAGAAAATTAGATAATGCAGGCAGAGACTAAACTGGTACAGGCAGAGGATAGATGATGCAGGGCTGCAGGTAGAGGGCAGATGGTGCAGTCAGAGAAAAGATGGTGCAGAGAGAGGGTGAGATGGTTCAAGCAGAGACACAGATAGTGAAAGCAGACACAGACATGGTACACACAGAGGATAACATGGTACAACAGAGAAGAAATGCTGGAAACAGTAATACAAATGCTACATGCAGAGGCAAATTGGAGCACACAGAGGGGGAGAGAGTGAAAACAGAGATAAAATGGTACACGCAGAGGGTGCGAGACTACAGTCAGAGAAGGAAAAGATTTAACATGGTAGCGCTGTCTAATACACACCAGCAGCCATATCATAATAGGCCTCTGCAGATGTACATGAGAGAGTGCAGGCAGAGTGTGCAGGCAAAGGGAGAGGGTTGGTGCTGACAGAAAATGAGATAATGCAGGCAGAGACTAAACTGGTACAGGCAGAGGATACATGGTACAGGGCTGCAGGCAGAGGGACAGGTGGTGCAGTCAGAGAAAAGATGGTGCAGAGAGAGGGTGAGATGGTTCAAGCAGAGACACAGATACTGCAAGCAGATACAGACATGGTACACACAGAGTATAACATGGTACAACAGAGAAGAAATGCTGGAAACAGTGAGACAAAGGCTACATGCAGAGGCAAATTGGAGCACACAGGGGAAGAGAGTGAAAACAGAGATAAAATGGTACACGCAGAGGGTGCGAGACTACAGTCAGAAAAGGAAAAGATTTAACATGGTAGCGCTGTCTAATACACACCAGCAGCCATATCATAATAGGCCTCTGCAGATGTACATGAGAGAGTGCAGGCAGAGTGTGCAGGCAAAGGGAGAGGGTTGGTGCTGACAGAAAATGAGATAATGCAGGCAGATACTAAACTGGTAGAGGCAGGGGATAGATGGTGCAGGGCTGCAGGCAGAGGGACTGTTGGTGCATTCAGAGAAAAGATGGTGCAGAGAGAGGGTGAGATGGTTCAAGCAGAGACAGAGATAGTGCAAGCAGACACAGACATGGTACACACAGAGGATAAAATGGTACAACAGAGAAGAAATGCTGGAAACAGTGAGACAAAGGCTACATGCAGAGGCAAATTGGAGCACACAGGGGAAGAGAGTGAAAACAGAGATAAAATGGTACACGCAGAGGGTGCGAGACTACAGTCAGAAAAGGAAAATATTTAACATTGTAGCGCTGTCTAATACACACCAGCAGCCATATCATAATAGGCCTCTGCAGATGTACATGAGAGAGTGCAGACAGAGGGTACAGGCAGAGGGAGAGGGTTGGTGTAGACAGAAAATAAGATAATACAGGCAGAGACTAAACTGGCACAGGCAGAGGATAGATGATGCAGGGCTGCAGGTAGAGGGCAGATGGTGCAGTCAGAGAAAAGATGGTGCAGAGAGAGGATGAGATGGTTCAAGCAGAGACACAGATAGTGCAAGCAGACACAGACATAGTACACACAGAGTATAAAATAGTACAACAGAGAAGAAATGCTGGAAACAGTGAGACAAATGCTACATGCAGAGGCAAATTGGAGCACACAGAGTGGGAGAGAGTGAAAACAGAGATAAAATGGTACACACAGAGGGTGCGAAACTACAGTCAGAGAAGGAAAATATTTAACATGGTAGCGCTGTCTAATACACACCAGCAGCCATATCATAATAGGCCTCTGCAGATGCACATGAGAGAGTGCAGGCAGAGGGTGCAGACAGAGGGAGAGGGTTGGTGCAGACAGACAATAAGATAATACAGGCAGATACTAAACTGGTACAGGCAGAGGATAGATGGTGCAGGGCTGCAGGTAGAGGGCAGATGGTACAGTCTGAGAAAAGATGGTGCAGAGAGAGGGTGAGATGGTTCAAGCAGAGACACAGACAGTGCAGCCAGACACAGACATGGTACACACAGAGGATAAAATGGTACAACAGAGAAGAAATGCTGGAAACACTGAGACAAATGCTACATGCAGAGGCAAATTGGAGCACACAGAGGGGGAGATAGTGAAGACAGAGATAAAATGGTACAAGCAGAAGGTGTGAAACAACAGTCAGAGAAATAAAAGATTTAACATTGTAGCACTGTCTAATACACACCAACAGCCATATCGTAATAGGCCTCTGCAGATGCACATGAGAGAGTGCAGGCAGAGGGTGCAGGCAGAGGGAGAGGGTTGGTACAGACAGAAAATAAGATAATACAGGCAGAGACTAAACTGGCACAGGTAGAGGATAGATGATGCAGGGCTGCAGGTAGAGGGCAGATGGTGCAGTCAGAGAAAAGATGGTGCAGAGAGAGGGTGAGATGGTTCAAGCAGAGACACAGATAGTGAAAGCAGACACAGACATGGTACACACAGAGGATAAAATGGTACAACAGAGAAGAAATGCTGGAAACAGTAATACAAATGCTACATGCAGAGGCAAATTGGAGCACACAGAGGGGGAGAGAGTGAAAACAGAGATAAAATGGTACACGCAGAGGGTGCGAAACTACAGTCAGAGAAGGAAAATATTTAACATGGTAGCGCTGTCTAATACACACCAGCAGCCATATCATAATAGGCCTCTGCAGATGCACATGAGAGAGTGCAGGCAGAGGGTGCAGACAGAGGGAGAGGGTTGGTGCAGACAGAAAATAAGATAATACAGGCAGATACTAAACTGGTACAGGCAGAGGATAGATGGTGCAGGGCTGCAGGTAGAGGGCAGATGGTACAGTCTGAGAAAAGATGGTGCAGAGAGAGGGTGAGATGGTTCAAGCAGAGACACAGACAGTGCAGCCAGACACAGACATGGTACACACAGAGGATAAAATGGTACAACAGAGAAGAAATGCTGGAAACACTGAGACAAATGCTACATGCAGAGGCAAATTGGAGCACACAGAGGGGGAGATAGTGAAGACAGAGATAAAATGGTACAAGCAGAAGGTGTGAAACAACAGTCAGAGAAATAAAAGATTTAACATTGTAGCACTGTCTAATACACACCAACAGCCATATCGTAATAGGCCTCTGCAGATGCACATGAGAGAGTGCAGGCAGAGGGTGCAGGCAGAGGGAGAGGGTTGGTGCAGACAGAAAATAAGATAATACAGGCAGAGACTAAACTGGCACAGGTAGAGGATAGATGATGCAGGGCTGCAGGTAGAGGGCAGATGGTGCAGTCAGAGAAATGATGGTGCAGAGAGAGGGTGAGATGGTTCAAGCAGAGACACAGATAGTGAAAGCAGACACAGACATGGTACACACAGAGGATAAAATGGTACAACAGAGAAGAAATGCTGGAAACAGTAATACAAATGCTACATGCAGAGGCAAATTGGAGCACACAGAGGGGGAGAGAGTGAAAACAGAGATAAAATGGTACACGCAGAGGGTGCGAGACTACAGTCAGAGAAGGAAAAGATTTAACATGGTAGCGCTGTCTAATACACACCAGCAGCCATATCATAATAGGCCTCTGCAGATGTACATGAGAGAGTGCAGGCAGAGTGTGCAGGCAAAGGGAGAGGGTTGGTGCTGACAGAAAATGAGATAATGCAGGCAGAGACTAAACTGGTACAGGCAGAGGATACATGGTACAGGGCTGCAGGCAGAGGGACAGGTGGTGCAGTCAGAGAAAAGATGGTGCAGAGAGAGGGTGAGATGGTTCAAGCAGAGACACAGATACTGCAAGCAGATACAGACATGGTACACACAGAGTATAACATGGTACAACAGAGAAGAAATGCTGGAAACAGTGAGACAAATGCTACATGCAGAGGCAAATTGGAGCACACAGGGGAAGAGAGTGAAAACAAAGATAAAATGGTACACGCAGAGGGTGCGAAACTACAGTCAGAGAAGGAAAATATTTAACATGGTAGCGCTGTCTAATACACACCAGCAGCCATATCATAATAGGCCTCTGCAGATGCACATGAGAGAGTGCAGGCAGAGGGTGCAGACAGAGGGAGAGGGTTGGTGCAGACAGAAAATAAGATAATACAGGCAGATACTAAACTGGTACAGGCAGAGGATAGATGGTGCAGGGCTGCAGGTAGAGGGCAGATGGTACAGTCTGAGAAAAGATGGTGCAGAGAGAGGGTGAGATGGTTCAAGCAGAGACACAGACAGTGCAGCCAGACACAGACATGGTACACACAGAGGATAAAATGGTACAACAGAGAAGAAATGCTGGAAACACTGAGACAAATGCTACATGCAGAGGCAAATTGGAGCACACAGAGGGGGAGATAGTGAAGACAGAGATAAAATGGTACAAGCAGAAGGTGTGAAACAACAGTCAGAGAAATAAAAGATTTAACATTGTAGCACTGTCTAATACACACCAACAGCCATATCGTAATAGGCCTCTGCAGATGCACATGAGAGAGTGCAGGCAGAGGGTGCAGGCAGAGGGAGAGGGTTGGTGCAGACAGAAAATAAGATAATACAGGCAGAGACTAAACTGGCACAGGTAGAGGATAGATGATGCAGGGCTGCAGGTAGAGGGCAGATGGTGCAGTCAGAGAAAAGATGGTGCAGAGAGAGGGTGAGATGGTTCAAGCAGAGACACAGATAGTGAAAGCAGACACAGACATGGTACACACAGAGGATAAAATGGTACAACAGAGAAGAAATGCTGGAAACAGTAATACAAATGCTACATGCAGAGGCAAATTGGAGCACACAGAGGGGGAGAGAGTGAAAACAGAGATAAAATGGTACACGCAGAGGGTGCGAGACTACAGTCAGAGAAGGAAAAGATTTAACATGGTAGCGCTGTCTAATACACACCAGCAGCCATATCATAATAGGCCTCTGCAGATGTACATGAGAGAGTGCAGGCAGAGTGTGCAGGCAAAGGGAGAGGGTTGGTGCTGACAGAAAATGAGATAATGCAGGCAGAGACTAAACTGGTACAGGCAGAGGATACATGGTACAGGGCTGCAGGCAGAGGGACAGGTGGTGCAGTCAGAGAAAAGATGGTGCAGAGAGAGGGTGAGATGGTTCAAGCAGAGACACAGATACTGCAAGCAGATACAGACATGGTACACACAGAGTATAACATGGTACAACAGAGAAGAAATGCTGGAAACAGTGAGACAAATGCTACATGCAGAGGCAAATTGGAGCACACAGGGGAAGAGAGTGAAAACAGAGATAAAATGGTATACGCAGAGGGTGCGAGACTACAGTCAGAAAAGGAAAATATTTAACATTGTAGCGCTGTCTAATACACACCAGCAGCCATATCATAATAGGCCTCTGCAGATGTACATGAGAGAGTGCAGACAGAGGGTACAGGCAGAGGGAGAGGGTTGGTGTAGACAGAATATAAGATAATACAGGCAGAGACTAAACTGGCACAGGCAGAGGATAGATGATGCAGGGCTGCAGGTAGAGGGCAGATGGTGCAGTCAGAGAAAAGATGGTGCAGAGAGAGGATGAGATGGTTCAAGCAGAGACACAGATAGTGCAAGCAGACACAGACATAGTACACACAGAGGATAAAATGGTACAACAGAGAAGAAATGCTGGAAACAGTGAGACAAATGCTACATGCAGAGGCAAATTGGAGCACACAGAGTGGGAGAGAGTGAAAACAGAGATAAAATGGTACACGCAGAGGGTGCGAAACTACAGTCAGAGAAGGAAAATATTTAACATGGTAGCGCTGTCTAATACACACCAACAGCCATATCGTAATAGGCCTCTGCAGATGCACATGAGAGAGTGCAGGCAGAGGGTGCAGGCAGAGGGTTGGTGCAGACAGAAAATAAGATAATGCAGGTAGAGACTAAACTGGTACAGGCAGAGGATAGATGGTGCAGGGCTGCAGGTAGAGGGCAGATGGTGCAGTCAGAGAAAAGATGGTGCACAGAGAGGATGAGATGGTTCAAGCAGAGACACAGATAGTGCGAGCAGACACAGACATGGTACACACAGAGGATAAAATGGTACAACAGAGAAGAAATGCTGGACACAGTGAGAGAAATGCTACATGCAGAGGCAAATTGGAGCACACAGAGGGGTAGAGAGTGAAGACAGAAATAAAATGGTACACGCAGAGGGTGTGAGACTACAGGCAGAGAAGGAAAAGATTTAACATGGTAGCACTGTCTAATACACACCAGCAGCCATATCATAATAGGCCTCTGCAGATGTACATGAGAGAGTGCAGGCAGAGGGTGCAGACAGAGGGAGAGGGTTGGTGCAGACAGAAAATAAGATAATGCAGGCAGACACTAAACTGGTACAGGCAGAGGATAGATGGTGCAGGTTTGCAGCAGAGGGACAGGTGGTGCAGTCAGAGAAAAGATGGTGCAGAGAGAGGGTGAGATGGTTCAAGCAGAGACACAGATAGTGCAAGCAGACACAGACATGGTACACATAGAGGATAAAATGGTACAACAAAGAAGAAATGCTGAAAACAGTGAGAGAAATGTTACATGCAGAGGCTAATTGGAGCACACAGAGGGGGCGGATAGTGAAGACAGAGATAAAATGGTACACGCAGAGGGTGCGAGACTAGAGGCAGAGAAGGAAAAGATTTAACATGGTAGCGCTGTCTAATACACACCAGCAGCCATATCATAATAGGCCTCTGCAGATGCACATGAGAGGGTGCAGGCAGATGGTCAGGCAGAGAGAGAGGGATAGTGCAGACAGAAAATACATTTCCAATTTACAGCACTATCTCTATACCAGCATTTAATCAAAACATGGGACACAATATCAAAATAAAGAGTACCCTATAAGCAGAGAGATGCAAACTGTGAGGAGACACAGGTGACATTATAGAAAAAGGTGCAAATATAATTCTTTAATTTACACAGACACTCAGTGTGATCCTAGTCAAAAATGTTAAAACCATACATTTTACCAAAACACATATACCACAGTATATAATTTAAGAGACAAAACACAGCCCATGTAAATGAGCACTACATTACAGTGCAGAAACCTGACTCATTTCCAAAATACATTTCCAATATGCACCATTAGTTTTTTGCCAGCATTACATCCAAACATGATACACAATGCAAGAAGAAAGAGGCCCAATATGCTTGTTAATCTGCCCAAGAGTGTATACAGCACTCCTCTATATTAAGTGGGTCATTGCTAAGAGGAGGTTCAATAAAACAGAGAGTATTATGAAGAAAGCAGAGGAGGGAGTACAAAAAGAAAGGAAACATTAAGGGACAGTAAAGACAACCACGACAGAGAGAACACAAGAAACAGACAGTTAAAAAATAGCACTCTCAAGAAAGACAAGAAAAAATAAGGAAATAGTGGAAATTTCAGAAAACAAAGGACAGTATAAGTAGAGAGAGGTAGACTGTGAGGACAGACCGGGTGGAATTATAGAAAAAGATCAAAATGTAATTCTTTCATTTAGACAGACACTCAGTGTGATACTGGACCAAAAATGTAAAACCATACATTACAGCCAAAAACAATACATGATGCAGGGCTGCAGGCAGGGGAGAGTTGCTGCAGACAGAGGGCATATAAAACAGAGACAGGGTAATATGGTTCACACAGAGAGACAAATGGTGCACACAGACACAGAGATAATGCACACAAAGGGATAACATGGTACAGCAAGAAAGAAATGCTGCAAACAGAGAAAGAAATGTTACATGCAGAGGGGAGATGAAACACACAGAGAGGGAGATAATACACACACAGAGAAAATGGTACAGAAAGAGGGCGAAAAGCTACAGGCAGAAAGAGAAAAGTAAATTATTCTGCCAGAATCTTCTAAAATTAATACTGACTCACACTGTGATCTTAGACAGAAATCCTTGCAATTCAGTCAAATGATTACTACAGTGAAAGGGGGGGGGTATTGCTAGTAGTGTTGTATAAAGAGAGCAAAGGTGAGGGAGAGAGAAACAGAGAGTAAATCAGATGGAGAGAGGGAGTTAGAAAAGAGGAGTAAAGGAAAGGGATAATGACAGTGAAGAAAAAGATATGAGGGTAAGGAAAGGAGAGTGAGAGAAAAAAAGCATATTAAGAAAAAGGATAAAGGAGTAAGTGAAACAGAAGAATTTATAGAAAAAGAGAGGGAGAAAAAAGAACAGTGGTGAAGAGAAAGGAAGACAGTGAGAGAGAGGAAAAGAGAGGGAAAGTGAGTAACTTCCACATTAGAACACATTTTTATTATTAACTTAAAGTGCACAACATATATCCCCTTACAAATTAATAACTCACCTTTAAAACTGATTTTGAAGATTTAGAACTATGTCAATCACACACCAGATGTACTTAAGCAGAATCTCTGAAATGTACCTCAGACACTGCAACCACAAAATGGCCCCGATTCCCTCTCTTTTTTCACACATATCCCTGTACATAACCAATGAAATTTCTTCCCACACAAATTCAAAAACAAACTAACATTTTAATTGGTTGTATATTTCAACACTTTCAACCTTACCCCACTGCTCTCTCTGCCTGTTACCATGATAACTCTCCATAGAACACCTAACTGAACTCAAAAGGTGAAAAGTGCATCACTCAATGTTGCAAACCAAAGCAGCAAGTGTGTTTGACTTCTCAATATTCCAGCTTATCCTGTGCAATGTTCTTTTCAATGACTTTTTCTAAACCAATAGTATTATTCCTTTTAAAAACCAATAGTAGGCACCCTAGTTTTCAATGTTAAATTATCAGAAAACACCAATCATTTCTTAGTTTTTCAACTGCACTGAATCTCATCCACATTTTTTTCTAAACTCCAAGTTTTCAAACTGCCATTTCATTTCCAGAGCCTATCTGAGTACAACCAGATCTGCCTTCAAGATGCTTAGAGTGTGGATTGTAGGACACAGTTTTATATTCTGGAGTGAAATGTATGCAGCAAATAGATGCTTTCTCAACCTTGATTTACAAAATGTGGATATTATGTGGATTGGCCAGAGAGGATTAATATGTCACCAATTGATGCCATTGGTAAAATCCTTTTTGCATCTCCCACACCCTGACCTCATAATTGTGCAATGTGGTGGAAATGACCTGTGCACTTTGACTGGGGAAGGTCTGGAAATGCTTTTAAAGGACACCTTTGGGCAATTGATGTCACTTTTTCCACAAACTGCCTTTGTATATTCTAATATATGCCAAAGGCAAAAATGGAACTGGTCCAACCAATATTGTCCGCAGATTGAGAAAGCAAGGAAACATGTGAATGAGTCTGTTTCTGCTTTCCTCAGAGACTATGGTATGGGTTCTATATACCACAACAACTTGCGTTACAACATGCAAGGCATCTATAGGAGAGATGGTGTACATTTCACAGATGAGGGGAACAGAGTCTTCCTTTTAAACTTTAGACTCTGCATCGGTACTTACTTGTAGGTACAAAAAACACTCAATGAACACAACGGCTCTTTTTAGAGCCAACCAACATCTAAACACTCAAACTTATTATTTAACTGTCTTTTTTTGTTGTTTTTTTTCCACCGTGCGCGCACCTCGCGATTTGTTTTTTTTGCCCTTTGGGGTCCGCCAGGGACCCCCTGAGAAGGCCTAGGGGGTCAGGGAGACTCTACCCTGCCCCCTTTTCACGTTTTCCACTTTTGTTTTTCACTCTCTTCTGAAAATACACAAAATGGCAGCTGAAGGGTGCGCGCAACGTGCGCGCACCTCGAAATAAAAAAAACAAAACATTTTTTCTGCCCTTTAGGGTCCTTTAGGGACCCCCTGAGAAGGCCTAGGGGGTCAGGAAGACTCTACACTGCCCCCTTTTCTCATTTTCCACTTTCGTGTTTCACTCTCTTCTGAAACTACACAAAATGGCGGCTGAAGGGTGCGGGCAACGTGCGCGCACCTCGCAAATTTAAAAAAAACAAAAAAAACATTTTTTGTCCTTGACCCCCTAAGAAGGCCTAGGGGGTCAGGAAGACTCTACACTGCCCCCTTTTCACGTTTTCCACTTTCGTTTTTCACTCTCTTCTGAAAATACACAAAATGGCGGCTGAAGGGTGCGAGCAACGTGCGCGCACCTCGCGGTTTAAAAAAAAAATGTTCTTTTGGCCTTCGGGGTCCTTCAGGGACCCCCTGAGAAAGCCTAGGGGGTCAGGGACTCTCTACCCTGCCCCCTTTTCATGTTCTTCACTTTTATTTTGCCCTCTTTTCAGTCTCACACTGACAAAATGGCGGCCAACACTTCCTGGTTACCACCGAATCGAATGTTCACAGATGTCTAACAGCAAATCAGAATTCCGCTCGCGCATGCTAGGTGCGTGCACTGTGCGCGCTTATAGATATATACATTTTTTCACATTTGATTTTCTCAACAACTACTGGAGGGATTTACACCATTTAAACAAAAGGGCGATCTGCGAATAAGACTCTACCATTTTGCCAAATTTCTTGTAATTCCGTTCAGCCGTTCGGGCTGTAGCCGTGTCTAATCGTCCTATGGAAAATAACATGGGGAAAACACGTTTTGCGACCCCCCTTTTTCTCAGCCCCCACTTGACAAATCCCCCCAAAACTTTCAGGGAAGGAGCGGAGCGGAGCGGAGCGGGCCATCTTCTTTGAGAAATTCACGAAGATTCATCGTCCGCGGCAAAGTTATTCCCTATAGAAGGTTGCGGATTTCCTATGGAAACTAGGTCCTAACTATAACTACCTACTGGCGTAGGCAAGGTGTATTGAAGGATGAGTGGGTGTGTAAGTGTCTGGATGGAGGATTTAGTAGGTGTGTGACTGACTGTTTAAGTGAGTGATTACATGTTTCTTACTGAATGCACAGGTTAGTGACTGATCCAAACATTCACACAGTTTAGTTTGTCAGTAGGTGTGTAAGTGGTTGCATGGGTTGGTGAGTAGCTAAATGAGGATATATATGGGTCATTGATTGGCTGTCTGAATATCTGTATGGGTATGTGTGTGGGTGCGTCGGAGGTGTGTGAATCTGTGCATAGATGTTTGAGTGGTTGATTCACTGTGTGTATGGTTCCAAGACTGCATGTGGAAACAGCTGTATGAGTGTGTGTGTGTATGGTGTGTTGGTGAGAGAATGGATGTCTCAATGTTACATGTCCAAGTAACTACATATATAAAAGGTAGTGTATATGAAAGTTGAAGTATATAAATGACTATACATGAGAGTTAGTGATTGTGAGAGTGGCTGCATGGATTAGTGTGTACTTGTATCAGTGATTGTAGAAGTATGAATTTGTTTCTGTTTTAATAACTGATGTGGTGTGTGTATAACTATATAGGACAGTAAATGGAAGTGTGATTGATTATTTGCATGACTGACTAGGTGTGTTAGTAACTCTGGTTGAGTGGTGGTGTGTGAGTGTCTGTATAGATGTATGAGTGCTTATGATTGTGTATTGATGAGTGACTACATCTATGAGTGATTCTATGGGTGAATGAGTGGATGTGTATGTAGACTTAGGAATCAGTGAGTGTGTATGTAGTAACTGGTACAGTGGGTGTATCAAAGATTATATTACAGTGTGAGGAGGTGGATCAGATTTTCACGTGGATGATGTCATTTGAGATGTCATCAGTGATGTCATCAGTGATGTCACTGACCATGTCATGAATGATGTAATATGTAACATCATCAGTAGTGCATTGCGGGGGCGCAAGTTATAGTTAGCTGAACTAACTATAACGGGGGAATTTCTATGGTTTCGTACGAGTGAAATGTCCAACTAACTATAACGTCCCTGAAACCTATGTTTTTTTCAGTGAATTTCTAAGGTTTTTAAATGCTAATTTCTAACGATAACGTGCCTGAATACTATGGTTTTTTCAGTGAATTTCAATGTTTTTTAAATGCTAATTTCTAACTATAACGTGCCTGAAACCTACGTTTTTTTCGGTGAATTTCAATGGTTTTTTTAAATGCTAATTTCTAACTATCCCTATAAAGTTAGGACATGTGAAGAAAGAGGAAGAAAAGTGCAGCAAGAAACAAGACAAATGCAGAAAGAGGCAACAGAAGTCCAGAAAGACAAAGAAAAGTGCAGGAAGAAGCAAGAGATGTGCAGAAAGAACCAACAGAGGAGCAGAAAGTCCTCCTGTGCCCCTAACCTTTTAGTGATGGGTACCGGTGGTAACTGACTCTGACTAACCAGGACTGGAGCCAGTGCTGTGCTAAAAGACCTTTAGAATACAGTGAAAACACCTATATATACCAGGGAACACTATGCGTTGGGGTACCCCTGTAATGAGCATGACCTCCTCTGTATTGCCATGAGTTAGTGCCTGAGTCATTGCATGAGTACATGGGTACTGACTGGAAGATTAGAGTACTGCAAGGAGAGTGCATTGTGAATTTATAAGGGCCTGGGTTTTGGCGGAGTGAATGGATAAGTACATGGTGCTCGCTGGGTGATTGGAAGAGTGCATGGGTAGTGACAGGGCAATGGCTGGACTGCATGGGTACTGCTCAGGGTATGGTAGCAGTGCATGCGTTAGTGCATGGGTCATTGCATGAGTGCATGGGTAGTGACTGGATGATTAGAGTGCTGCAAGGAGAGTGCATGGTGAATTTATAAGTGCTAGGGTTTTGGTGGAGTGATTGCATAAGTACACACATGTCACACCAGGCCCGCCCCCTCCCTTCACCACTGTGCAAACGCGCCCCGTGGCGGGTTTTAATTTGGGGAATTAATTACCCTTGAATCCTGATGGTCCATGGGGGGCCACTAGCCCACCATGTACCTCCAGCAGGTGCCAGATTACAGTGTTGCAGAGGTGGTCTGAGGCCACGCTCCTTTTGACACCTCTCTGCAACGCAACTCTGTGGCGCTTCCTGGACGTACCTGGTGGGCTAGTGGCCCCTAAGGACTCTCAGGATTCAAGGGGACTTAATCCCCCAACTTAAAACAGGCCAATGGGGTGCGTTTGCACAGTGGTGCAAGGAGGGAGCGAGACCTGAGGTGACGAGTGTGCAAATGCGCCCTGTGGCGCATTTTAAGTTAGGGGATTAAGTCCCCTTGAATCCTGAGGGTTCCTGTGGGCCAACTAGCCCACCAGGTACTTCCAGTATGCGCCAGGGAGCTGCGTTGCAGAGAGGTGTTCAGAGGCTACACCCCTTTTTACACCTCTCTGCAACGCAGGTCTTTGGCGCTTACTGGAGGTACCTGGTGGGCTAGTTGGCCCCCAGGGACCCTCAGGATTGAAGGGGACTTAATACCCCAATTTACAATGTGCCAGGGGGTGCATTTGGACACTTGGTATGTCAGGCCCCACCCCCTCCGTGCACCACTGTGCAAATGTGCTGCGTTGCAGAGAGGTGTAAAAAGGGGCATGGCCTCAGACCACCTCTCTGGAATGCAGGCCTCTGGCACCTACTGGAGATACCTGGCGGGCTAGTTGGACCCCAGGGACCCTCAGGATTGTAGGGGAATTAATTCCCCAACTTCAAACGCGCCACAGGGCACATTTGCATAGTGTTGCTGGGAGGGGGCGGGGCCTCCGGCTTTTTTTTAATTTTGTTTTTTAGAAGGGGGGCTGTGTGGCCCCCCTTCCTTTCCTATTGTTTGGACCCTAGGGACCCCATCCCACAGGGCCTGACCCCTAATTTAGTTAATTTTTTTTTTTAAATGGAAGGGGGCCGCCTGGCCCCCCTCCCGAGGCCATTTTCGGCCCCGGGGACCGCATCCCCCAGAGCATGGCCACTAATATATATATTTTTTATATAATTTCAAAGGAGGGGGGGCTGCGTGGCCCCCCTCCTGAGGCTTCTGTTAGCCCCGGGGACCCCATCCCCCGGAGCTCTGCCTTGTTTTATTTTTGTATTTTACTGGGGAGGGGGGCCACATGGCCCCCCTCCCGGGCCACTTCTGGACTCGGGTACCCCAAACCCCGGGCCGCCCCTCTCCTTTGGGGACTGTGGGGGGAGCCCCAATGCCCCCACTGTCCTTGCCAGCTCCCCGCCTCCTGCTCGAGCCGGCATTGCTTTTTCCACATGGGGAGCTGCTAACATGCAGCTCCCTGTGTGAAAAAGCAATCTGCTTTGCTTCATTGAAGCGAGAGCAGGTTTCCCTACTCTTTTAGTGCCCTGGGGAGGTGGCGGTTCCCGGGGCGTGTGGGGGGGACCGCCACACGCCCCGGGGCACTAAAATGCCCCGGGGCGTGTGCATTCTAGTTTTGCAGAGCGTTGACTCATCTCATTATGAAATTGAATTTATTGCTGTCACATCGTTTCCTCCTCAGGTCAACATAACCTATTAAAGTATAAAATAGAAACTGTGTGACCCAAGTAAATATGTAGAACTGTGCAGTGTAGTGTTTTTGTTATATGCCACAGGCACAGCTTGCGTGCTGTGTTGTGTTCTTTTTTCATCCCACCTTTCGTATTCTCGCATGGGTTAAAGAAGCTTAGCATGGGGTTTATTGGCCTTGTTTACAAGTGTCTTTGGATCCTCAACAGGGCCCATACTCCCTATCCTGCTAATCTTTTGATGTTCGTTTGGGGTTCATCATTGCCGCTAATATGGTGACTTTTGGTCAAGTCCAGAAATCTTACTCAACTTTGGCTGGTCTGAGAGGGTTCAAGGAGAGCGCCGGAGACTAGCTTCAGATTTGTGAATATGCTCTTCCTTCTTGCTGCGATCTCTTCTGTCAGCTTTTGATCCATCCTTTTGTTTTTTACTGTTTCCCATCTTCCTCATGTATTCCTCATTTCTAATTCACCCATTGTGGCAGAGGATGTACTTTAACAATTTACCAATTTAGTCCCAGAAGTGTGCATGTCTCAACTTTGTTGTGTTTCCTCCCACTGGTAGATGATCCGGAATAGGTGACATCAATCTGTGTTATATTCATTTGGCCCTCAGCCATTGGTAACAGGTCTAATTGATCTGCCATCCACCAAGGAGATGGGTGATGAAGCTTGGAACAGATGTATTGACACTTCATTAAAGGAAATGGAACCCTCTCAAACTTGTGTGTTATAGTGGCTTCTTTCTCCTTGAAAAAGCAGACTATACTCAGGACATCCGGTGTAACCCCTTTACACCCAAAGATTGGTAGGTCTATTCAATTTAATTAGTTCTAGGCTGGATCAAGAATGCTCTCAAAAATATTAGGTCCTTGTTGCGAGTATCCGTAAGTATTCCGCAGATGCAGATGTTATTTCATTACAATAATTTTTTAACTGTTTGCATGTTTCTTGTAGACTAGCATGTTGTTCCTTGAGGATAATCATGTGCAGTTTCATGTGTTCGCAGTTGTTTACTTGTTCATAAACGGCTTTTTCTACTTCATCCACAAGACCTCTAACGTCTGTTATTTCTCCTGTCCAGCGGATCTCTTCAGACATCAGTATTAACTGTTAGTATGTCCTCTTTGACCCCCTGAAAGACTTGCATGAGGAAATATCTGGTGACCCCAAGGCAGGGTTAGATTGGGAACAAAATTAAGCCAGGGGAACAAAAGAAAAAGTGGGCCACATCTGTGGATAATGACCTGTCATGAGATTCTGCTTACTAGCTGTAGTAGTATTGGGTGAAATATCTGATAAATTAAGCTTTCTAAACTCTTGACTCTTGGAAGGGCTGTAGCATTGACCAAGACTAGACACACCATTATTCCACTGCAACTCACCCACAGGTCTCCTCACCTGATCCTCAGGCCTATACATTTCTGTAGTTTGGGTGCCTAAATGTGTTAGTCACCTATTGGTCCCTTATTCTGCACTCCTCCCCCCAAAGATCCCTGAATATCCTGTATTACATCAGGCCATGAGTCATAGAACCATGCGCATCATTTGTGTCTGGAGGCTTCTGTTCATCCTCCAGGAATCAGGGGTCTTCCTCTTTTGGTTGTCACTTGGGAATCTCTACAAGCAATGTCTTTGTAGATTTCATACAACTTCATACTTGATATCTTTTGTATTGTGGGTAGAGAATTGATTTGAATCTGGAAAAGCTGCAGGAATTCACTCCAAATACCATTCATTCTTTCTGTCTCTATACCCCTTTCTTACTTGGTGTGTGCACCTCTCTCGTTCTTCCTATCACTTTTTGCCCCTCTACTAGTTCTTCCTTTTTCTCTCATACTATACCTGTTCCGGGTAAGGAGCTGACACCAGCTACAAGGGGGAGCACAGTGTGTGAGAAGTTGGCCTGGTATATGATGTTCACTATTCTAGTGAGCACCTTGCACCAGTCCAAACAACCCTTATGGTGATGGTTGTAAAGTCAACCTTATAGACCAGCTATCCTAGTGGTAGCATGGACAAAGCAGTCTTAGGCTAAAACTTCAGAGAGCATGTGAAGCAAGCTGTTTTACCATATGTAACCCCTTGAATACCAAATGAAAGGACACCACACAGGTTATATATAAAATATATATGTATTTATTATCAACACAACCCCTCTGAACTCTTTATGAGGTCAGAGGACAAAGCAAATAACAAGTTACTCAATTATCATACAATAAGTTGCACAAAATACAGTCGTGCCCTAGGGGCACCGAAGACCATATACAAAAATAGTGGAATGAGAACCACGTCACGAACAGAGGATAGGCCTAGGGCCTAGGGAATTGCTGGGGCTACGCTGAGCTAACAAGAGTTAGGAAGCAGGAGGCCCACGCGATGCGTGTGCAGTGTCTAAACACACACGGGAGTTACCATAGGGAAACAATGGGAACGTAAGAGTTAGAAACTAGTTCTTTTAGGACACTTCCGTATGTACTAGGAGAAAGCCACTGAAAACTAGGACACTAGGATAGTCAGTACCCACAGGAGCAATGGAGTGCCCGTGTTACCTCACCCACAGGAGCCGGGTGCATAGGTGTCCAGTTGTGTCGGGTTTCGGCGCTGAATCCTATGGAGACCTGTAAAAAGATGCTGCAGGCGACCAGGAGAGAAGTGTCCAGTTGGATCCAAGAGCGGATCGAGGATGAAGAGTACCTGAAAGCAGAGGGGACAGAGTCTGGGTCAATAGCCAGTGACCAGGAAGGAACCAGGCGATGCCGCGAAGCAATCATGTGATATCATGAAGCTTGACTCTGCAGCCACGTAGATCAGGAGGCGTCGATGACAAACAGGAGCTGGATACGGACTGTCCCACAAAGGATCTCGCTGTTGGCGGCATCGACTTCCGGATTGGAGTAAACAGGCCTTGGCAAATGCAACCCACGCAGGAATCAAATATTCGCTTCGAGTTAGACCAGCAAGGTCTAGGGGGCTTCTCCTTTGCAGGGAAGCAGGGGCCCACCTGGAGCAACCAGGCAGGTGGTTCAGATTCAAAGGTTCATCATCACAGAGGCCACTAGCCAATGGGCAAGTGACCGGACAGACGCGTCAAGCACAAAAACACTAGCAGGCCCCACGCGGCACTCATGGAAAGTGAAGGGCTGTGCGGCAGTGCAGAAGGTGCTCGGGGCTGGGGCTTCCCAATCCCCAATGCACAACTTCGAGGGTGCCTCAGAAGCTGCACAAGTAGCAAAGAGCAGGTTATTCAAGATGGCCGGTCCCACTTCTCTTGTCGCCTCCACAGGTCTCAGCTTTGCTATGGCTGTGGATCGTGGTCAAAGAAGTTTGGAAGTCTGGCTCTTGTTGGACTCTGTGCTCGGGCTACGGCAGGAGCGTTGACAAAGTAAACCGCAGATCGCTGAATGGTGCCTGTTTGCACAGGGTGGTCACTCCTTGACCACAAGGGAGATTCTTCAGTCTTCTAGTTGCAGTAGAATGTCGAAGGTCCAGAGTTTCGTTACAAGTTTCAGTTCAGGATAAATCTAAAGTCTCTTGACTCAGCTCCTACCTATATACCAATCTGAGGGGCTGGATTACCTGCTAGGTCCCTCCTATGGGTGGGACCAGGGAAGGGGGTGGTTACACCCCTTCCCCTTTGTCCAGTTTCGCGCCAGAGCTGGGGCTGGAGTGCCCCAGCAACTGGTTTGACCCGGGCTATGCATGGGACACCTTGTGTGCCCCTGGCAGTGTCTCATTTCATTCAGCCCTCCCAACCCCAATACACTAATGCCTGTCTGGGGTGGTGCTGTGGAAAAGTAAATTTTGCCATGTTCTGTGTCCCTACGTGTTCCCCATCTTATGTTATATGTGCATGATTAATATGCAATATGTATTCCCCATGACCGATTAAAGACGCAATTACAGTTGTGTCCATCTCTAGTATGCCAAGTTCCCAGTTCTCGTGAAAGCTACGAGTATTAGGCCTATGTAAAGCTATGTTGCCACGTTTCACAGTGTGCACGTTAATTCAGTAAAAGTCCCCGTTTCTAGGCCTCAAAAGGGCCCGGACACCAGATTCAGCTCCTGTCTCCTGAACCCTCTCCGAGGAGCGATACAGCCCCCACCTGTATCCCTGACCCTTCACTTACTTCATGCCTCACAGTGCCCGGCTCGGCCTGGCTCTGCCTGCCAGTCTGCCAAGAGTATGTTATGATTCTAGTTATCAGTCCAGCTCTCCTTCTCTGCATTCCTAAGCTACTGAATCGCATCAATAGTTTCAGTCATCGTCTAGCCTTTACGTCTCCATGTAAGAGAAATACTGTATTAATGGTCATTTAATATTCCTCAACACACACTACATGTAGAATAATGCATGCACCAGTCTTAGAGTCTGTTAGCCTTTACCCTGATAACTTTTGGATTCTATCAACATGTTCTCTAAACATCAGATACATCAGATACTAGATAGTGTTTAGGTACATGTCGCTCTGACTCTCCAGACTTTAGTCTCTCCTTCTAGCGCAGAAGTCATAGCCCCCAGCTTCTCCCTAGTAACACGTCATTGCCAGTTTGCGCGCATCTCTAGGTTAGAGGTCCCGGCTCCTTAGGTAGCCCCCTCCATGTTTCCGCCCCATTTATGACATATTCTGTTACGTTTGCATCACATGTCTATGTATACGCCCTGTTCACGCCTCTTGTTACACCTACTTTCTGCCTTATCTTTCGCGACTGCTACAGGCCCTGCCCACTGCTACGCCTATTGTATTGAATACCATGTATTTTGTTTAAGTATATATACTTGTGCACTGTTATTAAAAGTTACCATTCCTTTGTCCCTGCCCCAGGCAGCGCTGCCATCCTATTCCCGTGCAGGTTGTCCTGTTCCTGTCCTTTATGCTGTATTAAAACCTGCAAACTCCAGCTACCTCGAATCTTGACTCTTATTTATTGAGCTATCTGTTATTGTATATCTAGTCAAAAATAGAGGTATTATTTATTTATTTACCACATAATGGCGCCCGAACAGGGACTTGCCCTTTCCCCACGCGCCGGAGAAGCCACGCAGGCCCCCTGATCCTCTGCAGCCGTGACGGAACCATACCGTGCCCGTGCAGATATTTCTGCTTCAAGTATCCCTCAGGCCCACGGAGGAGACGGAGGTTGCGGTCCAGCATCCAGACGAGGCGGTGGAGGAACGCGGCGAGTCCCGACCAGAGCCCAAGCCGAGAGTCCAAGGTCCGAGGTATCCGGAGGCCCACCCGTAACTGAAGTCCGAAGTTCGTCCGTCCGTCGTCGTAGCAGTCCAGTCCAGTCCGAGGCCTTCCGTTCTTGCTGCCCGGTGAGTACCGTTGCTGGGGTAGTATCTAGACAGGGTCAATTGTATTGTCTCTGGTCCGTGGGTTTGGGTACACAGATCCAACACGAAGTGTCCACTTAGGTGGATGCGGGTCCTGACGTGTCTCTTTATGAGACCGGTAAGTTTCGTACTGTTTTAGCAGTGCATCTAGTTTCTGTTCTAGTCTGTTCTGTTCTCGAGAAATTTGTGTATTCTGTTTTTGGTATTCCAGGTAGTATTTTGTCCGAACTGTTATCCTAAATGTCATTCATGTATTTCAATGTCGTGGTATGAATGTGTTGTTCTTCAGTAATTATCGTGTTCGTTGTGTATTGTATTGTGTCTAGACTCCAGCCCAATCATGCCTTTGTTCTCCAAATTACGTCAGTTAAAAACTAGAAAAGGTCTGTTAGAAGAAGCAGTTCCTGTCCCGCCTAGGGACAGTCCAGGTCATTTTATGTATCAAAAGCATGGCATAAGTGCCATATTATATCTAGATTTATGGGTGGAGTACACCAAACAGTTAGAAGAAAAGTATAGATGGCCCGTATCGGGTACATGGGATGCCGAGTGCATCATGCGAGTAGAAGAAGTATTATGGAAAAAGAAAGCCAGACAGTCACAGAAAGATGCCATCGAGTTATGGCGCAAAGAATCTCATAAAAGAACCGAAAAAGAAATCAGAAAGTCAGAATTAAGTAGAGAATCCTTAGAAAGAGCCCAGGAAAGGGAATTAATCGAAATAGGTGAACGAGTTAAAACCGAACAGTCAGACAGACAGAGGAATGCCCTCATTAAGGGTATGTATCCTCTTCTTGCCGAGGGCTTGCCAAAAGCAACCCCGGAGGCATCCAGTAATTTCCCGCCACCATTAGTTCCGACCAAGCTACGTCACAAACCGACCGCAGCTGATATTTTTCTCTCGTCCTATTTGGACGACACAGTCCCAGAATATGCAAATCCTGTTCCACCAGCTCCTGTAAATAATGTAATTCATGGTCCTCCAGTCACCGGGGCACCTGTTACAGCACCTGTTACGGTACCCCCGGTCCAGTCCGTAGTACAAATTCCCGCCACACCAGTCACTTTGCCAGCACGAAGAGTATCAGTCGACGATTCCAGTTCAGGGGCCCCGGGAGGAGGTCCTCCTGGTACCCCGCCGCCAAATAGACGTCTAGGGGTAGTCGAGTTACATGAACGTGCGTTACAGCGTACGCCCAAATACCAGTCCATTGCAGAAATCAGGCGAGCTCTTACTGAATGCTGTTATGATCCAGTCCCAGGCGAGGATAGTATGGTTATATATTCCGTACGTATAAGGCAGGTGTCCGAGTATTTGGTCACCCTACCGAATATGAAAGAAGATCTAGACAGAATGTATCGTTTCATTCGTACAGGACAAGATCCAGAAAGTATCGGTGAAGTCATGTCTCTCAGGAAATCTGAGATCCAGTTCATGCTATTAAAGTTTCTGATCAATTGTTTAATTAGGGAACAAGATTCCCCGACTAAAGACCCGAACGAAATGAAAATTCTGACAAAGTGGAGTGATAATATAGCCGAGGGTAAGCACAAGACACTCAATAGTATAGAGAGTATGTACAAGAAAATACGTAAAGAAATAATAAGGTTACACGATAAACGCAAAGAAGCTCTAGGAAGCGAGAAAGAAAATGACTCTCCTACTGAAGAGGTAGACGACGAGAATCCCGCCAGAATAGCGTATGTAGGTAAATCTAGATTTCCAGACCGACATTTACGCCTAGAGCACAAGAAAGTCTTTCATCTTCCAGCACCAGAACAAGGCTCTCTAGAACAAGTATTTCAAGCTACCGATCAAATTCTGAAATCACGAATCGGTTATAGTGAGTTAGGTACCATGCATGAACAAGAACTAGCCCGATCAGCAGTCCGATGGATTACTGATTCTACCACTTTTCCAGACGAAATAGTGGCACAAATGTTTCTGAAACTGCCCCCAGCCGAGCAGCGACTGGTGGGTATGTATATGATCCAGCACCTCATTACACTGTATGAGGGTCAACATTCTGATCCAGGTCCGTTACATGATGTCCTGAACGAGTTACTCCAGTATAGATGGAAAGGTTTAGGTACCGATTTAATTAGTGTCATTCTAGAACAGCGCCATAAATATAGAACGTTTCTGAACCCGCATTTTGTTCATGTCTCACCTCCAGAAAGTAAACCGTTTTACATAGACAGACAGCATCCGTTACGAGAAGTACACCCAGTTAGGACAGCGGGTGGTGAAATGCAACGAGTATTTGTTTACACCCCAGTTACCAAGATGGAACTCTTAGAAATGAAGAAGTTAATTCCCTGTCACGACAAAGATCCAGCAGGGTTCCACCGAGAATTAAAAGACATGCTCCGTATGGGAGAATACACGTATCCAGATATTATTAAAATGTTAAAAGTCCTGTTGCCTGCGGGCATATATGAAAAACTCAAAGAAAAAGATTGGGAGGTGGGAGAGAAAAAGATCGATTGGACAGCTCTAGAAGCTGAAGATAAGATACGAGTACCAGGTACCGGTCTTGGAGACAAATGTAAAGAATTACCAGAATTATTAATACAAGTTTTACCTAGATTATTAGCCACTAAAAAGGAAGACTGGGATGCAATCTCAGCATGTAAACAGAAACAAGACGAAGACACTAGTGATTTTTATTCTAGATTCGAGAAATGTTTTATAATAAACAGTGGTTTAAAGACGAGTAGCGAGTCATACCCTCATCTTTTTGTTACTAAATTAGTCGAGAATTCAAGTCCACAAGTTAAGAATCGAGTTTTGAAAGTCGAAGGTACATGGCAAGCTAGTACTCCGTCCCAGATGTTACAGATGCTCCAGTATCACCAGAATAGAATCAGAGAAGAGCAAGAACACGAGAGAAGACGTATGAAAGACACGAAAATGAAAGTACTAGTTGCACAATCTGTTCCACAAGACAGTCAGAAGAGGGGTCCGAATCCAGCCAGTCATCCTGCAGTTCCTGTTAAAGGGACCTGCAATTATTGTAAACAGCCAGGTCATTTTATAAACGAGTGCGCAGTTCTGAAACACAATATAGCCACTGGTAAGACTAAAGAAAGACCACGTCCGCCTAGACAAGAACAAGTTTCACAGACTTCTCAGTCACCCCAGAACGCACAACAGACAGTTCCAGCACCGCAGCCTATAGCTGCAACACAGCATGTTACACAGCAGATGTACCAGTATGCTCAGACAGAGTATCCAGAGTATCAAGCGTATTCATGAAACAGCCTAGAGAGGGAGGTAGGCTTGCCTCTCATCGAGATTCCTGTAGATCAAGAGGGTCCCTATGTTCACAGTCAAGTATTAGGGAAAGACAGAAAGTTTCTGATTGATACAGGGGCAAGTAGGACTACTATCAGTCATGACGAGGTTCCAGGGGCTCCGCTCTCAGGCTCTAGAAATATTTCCCTTGGATTTTCCGGAAAGCCTATTGTAAACGAGATATCAAAGCCAGTTACTCTAGAAGTAGGTCCATTGTCCCGAACTACTGACCTGTTACTTACGAAATCATGTCCAGAAAATTTATTAGGCATTAAGACATTGAAAGAATTAGGTGCAGTCATATGTTGTTCCCCAGAGGGAATACGTTTGTTTTTGCGTGACTTCAAGGGTCACTATGTATTACGTGATTTTGATCCGAGATTGTCTAATGTTCCGCAGCATCTATGGGCACAAGGTCCAACTGATGTTGGTTTTATGCAAATCACACCCCATCGTGTGACTCTCAAGCAAGGTATAGTCTTACCACGAATCAGACAGTACAGATTGCCACCTGAGGCTGTAGCAGCCTTATCCAAAATTATTGACGAGCTCATTGCTCAAGGAGTAGTTGTAGAAACTGACTCCAATGTATGTAATTCTCCTATCATTCCAGTCATGAAACGTACTGATCCAAATGCACCCCCAGTATATCGATTAGTGATTGACCTTCGAGAACTCAATAAATGTATCATTCCCCAGTACCCAGTTGTTCCAGATATTTCATCCCTATTGACAGCTATTGATTCTGAAGCTGTATTTTTTACAGTAATAGACCTCAAGAACGCATTTTTTAGTGTCCCCATTCATCCAGACAGCCAGTACCTTTTCGGTTTTTGTTTAAATGGAAGGAGCTATAAATTCACACGAGCTCCTCAAGGTTTCACAGAAAGTCCTAGTATTTACAGTCAAGCACTTAAGAGACAACTAGACAATATTCACATGCCAACTGACACTGCCCTGCTCCAGTATGTCGATGATCTACTGATCACAGCCCGTTCTGAACGTGCTTGCGAGCGTGCATCACTTACAGTTCTGTATTTCCTAGCCGAGATGGGGCACAAGGTGTCCCCTTCGAAGCTTCAATTCTGTGTCCAGCAAGTTATCTACTTAGGCCACTTGCTGTCCAAGAGGGGTAGGCAGTTGACACCTGACCGTATCCAGTTAATAGCGAGTCTTCCTCAGCCCAAGACCCAGAAGGAGGTACGTGCTTTTATCGGCCTCACTTCTTATTGCAGACAATGGATTCCTCAGTATGCATTTCTAGCCAAGCCACTGATACAGTTAACGACGCAGGAGGCAGCCACATCGACTGTTCTCCCTTGGACATCTGAACATACACTTAGTTTTAATGAGTTGAAGAAAGCCTTATGCCAAGCTCCTGTTCTAGCAACACCGAACTACAGTAAGCCTTTTACGCTTTTTGTCACAGAACGTGAAAAACAGCATTATCTGTTCTCACACAAGATCAAGCCGGACAATACAAGCCCTGTGCTTATTTCTCGAGCACATTAGATCCAGTAGCCCAGGCTCTGCCTGCGTGCCTCAAGTCAGTTGCAGCCACAGCACTAGCTATCAGACAAAGTGATTCTATAGTGTTAGGACATTCCTTGACAGTACAAGTTCCACACTCCGTGGAAGTTCTTTTAAACCGAACACAGACTCAGCACTTGACAATTGCACGTTTAACAGGTTATGAACTGACACTGTTCCAGCCACACATAGAAATCAGACGCTGCAACGTTCTAAATCCTGCTACACTGTTACCGTCAGTTACTTCAAATCCTGCCACACATGACTGTGTGGAAGTGGTTAACACCATGACTAAGCCAAGACAAGACCTGACAGATATTCCATTACCTAATCCCGACCTGACACTTTATGTGGACGGTTCATGTATGAGAACTAGTACAGGAGAACTAGTAGCCGCATATGCAGTGACTACTGACACTGAAGTTATTGAAACACACCGTATTGACACTCTGTCCGCCCAAGCAGCAGAGCTAGTTGCTCTGACCCAAGCCTGCATACGTGCCAAGAACCTGAAAGTTAACATTTACACAGATTCACGCTACGCATTCGGAGTCGTACACGACTTCGGAGTGCTCTGGCAAGAAAGAGGTTTTATGACTTCTCATGGAACCAAGATTCAGCATGGTTTCCTTATTCAAGCTCTGTTAGATGCAATACATTTACCGACAGCTATCGCTATCATGAAGTGCAAAGCACATACGAAAGTCACTGACACTATTTCTCAAGGAAATGATCTAGCAGATCGAACAGCCAAGCTTACAGCACAGACACCAGACATACCAGTTAACAAGACACCGACATCCACTCCAGATCAGACTACTTGTATGACAGTTAAGGAGCCCACTCAAGATGTCATAGACATACAGTCACATGCTACTCCTGAAGAAATCAAGAAATGGTCCGAACAAGGAGGGGTCCAGACAGATCAGGGATGGTTGACGAAGGGAAAGGCCACATGGTTTCTCCCCGACTCAATGGTTCAAGTCATTATCAATACCACACATAGTCCAGCACACTTAGGA
Source organism: Lissotriton helveticus (assembly GCF_964261635.1). Classification (NCBI taxonomy): domain Eukaryota; kingdom Metazoa; phylum Chordata; class Amphibia; order Caudata; family Salamandridae; genus Lissotriton; species Lissotriton helveticus. The sequence continues at coordinate 1,052,715,616 of NC_136063.1, read as the reverse complement.
GAAAAAGCCATGTTAGACAGTATCCAGAACCTTTGGTTCAACAAGCACTTACGAGCTGCAGCCAAGCAGAAAGTCCGTACCTGTATGATATGTTGTCAGTTCAATCCAGGTAAAAGTGTCCCGGTGGAACAAGGTGGATTCCAGCCCCCTGACCACCCTTTTGAAGTCCTCCAGATGGATTATATTCAGATGGAGCGATGTTGAGGTTTCAAGTATGTCCTTGTAGTTGTATGCGCTTTGTCCAGGTGGACAGAAGCATATCCAGTCCCAGATTACACAGCCGCGACCACTGCCAAGCAGTTGGTTCGTGAATTCTTCCCTCGTTATGGACTCCCTAGGGTCGTGTATTCTGATAACGGCCAGCCATTCTCATCTGAACTCATGAAGCACGTTTCCCTTTTGTTAGGGTACCAGTGGAAGTTCCATTGTGTACGCCATCCTGAAGCAGCAGGTCTCGTAGAGAGACATAATCAAACCTTGAAAATCTGCATCGCCAAAGTCTGTAAAGAGAAAGGTGTAGACTGGCTAGTAGCTCTGCCAGTCGCTCTATTCTATATGCGCATGGTCGCACACTCCAGATCAGGTCTGTCCCCTTATGAGGTCGTATTCGGCCGCCCCCCGAATATGTGGGGTACACCTAGACCCCGAAGTATTACAGATGTTTCCAGTAATATGCTGACAGATTACCTAGCTTCCTTGATGTCTGCCCTACACTCTTGTCGTTCACAGGTTGCCGCTGCATTTCCCGACAATACTGAAGTCAAGCCACACGAGGTCCTTCCCGGCACCCTGGTTTTAATCCGGAATTTTGATCGTTCAAGTCCGCTGGAGCCTCGCTGGAAGGAGCCGAAGTTAGTCCTTCTGACCACCCGTACTGCCGTCAAGTTGGAAGGCAGGAAGGGGTGGGTGCACCTGTCGCATGTCAAGAAATTTCACGGACTCCGACTAAAAACTGTTTCCAAGAACATTTCCAAGGATTGTCAAGATTTTAAAGACTGCCAAGATACTATTCTTAAGGACTGTCCCGCTATTGACTTTGACTCAAAGCCCTCCCTGTTAGAGAAAACTCCGCAGCAGGAGTATAAAAGTAAGCTCCGGTCTAGTAAAATAAGTCAGCCAGTTTAATTGTCTAAGTCCCCCTCGGGTGAAACGGTTAGACAGGTATCTGACATGTATGAGATAGACCCCCATAGTGAGAGAGTTAGTCAAAACTCAATCCGATGTATCGTTTTTCTAAGTTTTATATTATTTCTAAGTTTGATGGTTACCTGCACAAGTTATGCATTTCATTTATGTTTTCCAATTTCTCATGTCAATATGTTTTCTAATGCTACAGTAGAGCACACGTTTAGTGATCTGCCTCCTCACGAACTATCCTATCGTCTTGCTATGCGCAACAATACGTTTATCCGTATGTTACATTATTCACACCAGACCAGCAATGCCACTAATTGTTGGGTGTGTGGTCGACTCCCCCCTTTCCAGACACCGAAGGGAGTTCTGCCACTGTTTCCTTATCCATTTTCACATAATGGTTCGTGTGGAGCATGGTCCATGTTAACGTCATCCTCAACAGATATGTCTCTTCTGAACAGTACATGTTTTCCAGACAAGCAAGGTCTTCCCCACAGAACAGGGTTAGATCTAGAAAATGAAGTTTATAATTTGGGTAATTATTCTTCGAATTTTATGGTCCTGAATGTTCAGTCTGATCCTACTCCAGACTTACCTGCTATTTCAGTACTACCAGTCAAAGGCGAATTATGTGTCAGAAATAATGGTTCCGCACATGTAGGACATAGTGATTGTACTACTATTGTCGAGTATAGTGACAGTGGGAAATCTATTTTCAAAGCCTCACGTCATTCTTATTTTGTTTGTGGTCAGACCGCATATGTTCGTCTGCCCCTCGATTGGGATGGAACCTGTTACATTGCCTTCCTACTGCCACCAGTTTTTCTAGCCCCATCTGATTATCATAGAAACACACATCTAGTACACATTAGACATAGAAGGGAGATCGAGTCCCCAATTGTCGATCAAACTGAAACTGCTCTAGAACAGTATACAGATTTCAATAAAGGATTCTTCTTCTTTATAGGCCCTATCCAGAATAGTAAGCTAATCCGTAGGTTAACCAGAACCCTTGAAGCAGTAGTGAATGAGACTACTTCTGCTCTAGGTAACTTAACCGAAGAGCAATCTGCTATGAGATTTGTCGTGCTCCAAAATCGTCTCGTTCTTGACGTCATACTGGCCGATAGAGGAGGAGCATGTAGAGTCATCGGATCTAGTTGCTGCATTTTCATTCCTAATAACGCGCCGTCTGTTTATTCAGCTATAACCAGACTTCATAAAATTGCCCATCAGTTACACCAGAATCCAGGCACCTGGACATGGTCCGGTTGGTTCTGGAGTATAATTTCTGCCTGGGGATGGAAAGTATTGTCATTTCTAGGTATTGCAGTAGCGATCATATTCAGTTGCTGCCTCTGTATACAATGTGGCCCTGCGATTTGCGGCATTTGTGCTACCTCTTGTATTCCTAGTCCCAAGTCCCGTCCTAGATCCCGTTCCAAGACAATTCGAGACGAGCAAATGATACTGTATGAAATGATAGATGGTATCATGAATATAGATGTTTCCTGATGGAAACGTAGTGACAAGGAGGGAATGTGGAAAAGTAAATTTTGCCATGTTCTGTGTCCCTACGTGTTCCCCATCTTATGTTATATGTGCATGATTAATATGCAATATGTATTCCCCATGACCGATTAAAGACGCAATTACAGTTGTGTCCATCTCTAGTATGCCAAGTTCCCAGTTCTCGTGAAAGCTACGAGTATTAGGCCTATGTAAAGCTATGTTGCCACGTTTCACAGTGTGCACGTTAATTCAGTAAAAGTCCCCGTTTCTAGGCCTCAAAAGGGCCCGGACACCAGATTCAGCTCCTGTCTCCTGAACCCTCTCCGAGGAGCGATACAGCCCCCACCTGTATCCCTGACCCTTCACTTACTTCATGCCTCACAGTGCCCGGCTCGGCCTGGCTCTGCCTGCCAGTCTGCCAAGAGTATGTTATGATTCTAGTTATCAGTCCAGCTCTCCTTCTCTGCATTCCTAAGCTACTGAATCGCATCAATAGTTTCAGTCATCGTCTAGCCTTTACGTCTCCATGTAAGAGAAATACTGTATTAATGGTCATTTAATATTCCTCAACACACACTACATGTAGAATAATGCATGCACCAGTCTTAGAGTCTGTTAGCCTTTACCCTGATAACTTTTGGATTCTATCAACATGTTCTCTAAACATCAGATACATCAGATACTAGATAGTGTTTAGGTACATGTCGCTCTGACTCTCCAGACTTTAGTCTCTCCTTCTAGCGCAGAAGTCATAGCCCCCAGCTTCTCCCTAGTAACACGTCATTGCCAGTTTGCGCGCATCTCTAGGTTAGAGGTCCCGGCTCCTTAGGTAGCCCCCTCCATGTTTCCGCCCCATTTATGACATATTCTGTTACGTTTACATCACATGTCTATGTATACGCCCTGTTCACGCCTCTTGTTACACCTACTTTCTGCCTTATCTTTCGCGACTGCTACAGGCCCTGCCCACTGCTACGCCTATTGTATTGAATACCATGTATTTTGTTTAAGTATATATACTTGTGCACTGTTATTAAAAGTTACCATTCCTTTGTCCCTGCCCCAGGCAGCGCTGCCATCCTATTCCCGTGCAGGTTGTCCTGTTCCTGTCCTTTATGCTGTATTAAAACCTGCAAACTCCAGCTACCTCGAATCTTGACTCTTATTTATTGAGCTATCTGTTATTGTATATCTAGTCAAAAATAGAGGTATTATTTATTTATTTACCACAGTGCTAGCACTTCCCAAGGCAGGAAATCTATTGTCCTAGCCTCCCTGACTGGAAGGACTCTCAGCAGCAGGAGGTCAGACTTGTGTCTGTGGCAGCAGCATCCATTTTGTGATGCTGAGGCTCTGGTTAACTTTAACCGGGATTAACAGGAACAACATGTCTTCTCCCTAAGAAAGGGTGGAATGCTACCCCCGTTGCCAGAACTGGCGAGGGGGTAGTATTCCAAAGCGTATGACACCTTACACGACATGTTTTGATAAAGCCAAACCAAAGTTAGCAATAACCGCGAGGATCATAATGCACTTAAGAGTATATGGTATGGCTATATCATAGAACAGCTATAAGGACATGGTTCCGAAAGCTGCAGACAGGCTCAGCTCATGCTAGAGCCTCATCTCACATAAAACCAAACACTCTGCCTTCAGGATTGTTAAGGCCTACAATAGGAGTGACTTATAGGTATATATGTGTGTATATATAATGGTAGGTATAGGAATACTATACCTAAGCAAGGGGTGATTACACGACCTTGCCCCAGCTGAGTGATCAGCCAGTTGTGTCAGTTTGGATGGCCAGCCAGGGGTGGCATAAGATATGCTGCAGCCCCTGGTAGGCCTTGGATGCACCTATGCCCTGGGTACCTAGGGTACACTATACAGGGGCTCACAAGGTGACCCAACATCCAATTAGAGATGTACCTAAAGTACATGGAGTCCATTTTACAGTGAGAGCAGATAGCCTGGGGCCCTGATCAGCAGGATCCCAGGCCAACTAAGTCGAAAACCAGCTAAACACTAGGCAAAAAGTTGGGGGTAACCATAGTCAGGTATCCATCCTCCTACACAACCCCCCCAAACGAAAGGAGATAAGGCTATCTTTGACCAGGTAAGCCTATATTACCTGAGTGGCCATATAAGGAGGAACCTGCACTGGCATGGTTATCCCCTGCCTCATGGTCCACTAAGCAATCCCTCACCCTAGGGGTATCAGAGGTTCTCCACCATAGGGCATCCCTACCTGTGGTGTGCTTTGGCAAAGTAAAAGGCTGGTGTTGGGATGGAGTATTGAAGTGAGGCTCCACTAATGTAGGGATCAGCTTCTTCCAATCACTATCCACCATACATGCCTTTCTTTCCATGAATGAGTTGCACTGTGCTCTCAGGGTCAACCTCTGGCTACCTATAGCTGGAGGCTGGGTCCCTTTTGTGGGGCTTACTGGAGGGACAGGTCAGGTTTGGGGCCCTTAGGTCCCAGGTTTGGCTGTGCCCAACAGAGTTCATCTGGGGGAGGTTCCTAACTAAGAGTAAGGGAGATCCCTCAGGAGTTTTTGGAATGTTCACCTTGCTAGGGCTGCTAGCTTTGGTGCCCCTAACCTGCTGATGGGGGTGTTCTTTTGGACAGGGGTCCCTTTGGGGTCCACTGGCCTTCCTGACCTCTACAGCCCTGGGCTGACTGAGGCAGGGTAGAGAGGGGCAGGTTACCTGCTCCAGACTGGGTCCCACCTTGGAAGGGTCCACTGACATCAGAGGCTCTGTCAGGCCAGGCCTGGCTACCTCTGGGGCAGTTTCTTCACAAGGGGTAGGGTCAGTTCCCTGAGGAGGCTGACTCTCACCTAATGTCTGCTGGGAGGGAGACTTCTCTTCCTCTTCAATACTCTCTGTCTGTGTGGAGTGATCCATAGTTTCAGGCTTCACAACACAAAAATCGGTTTGCGTGTGGGCTGTGACCATCACAGCCCTGTCAACCTGTTCAGGGAAGAAATCTGCTTGAGATTGGGCTGAGACCATCACAGCCCTACCAACCTTTTCAGGGAGGAAATCTTGAGCTGGGGCTGTGGCCAGAAACCGGTCCTCGGAAGCTTGTTTCCGGTCCAGGGAAGGCATGGCTTGGCAGTTCGGGCTGGACTGTTCCCATAAGGCACAGGATCAGACTGATTTGCATATAGCCATGTCTGAACTGGGGTGGCAGAGTGGGCTAAAGAACGGTGATGGATCAAACCCAGATCTTTTGACTGGGTGTGAGTGTTTGGTTCAGATGCTCCGTCCATCACCACACCCTTTTGCACCGCTTTGGCCGCCATAAGTGTGGCAGGGTATGCTCAGACGTGAGTCCCTTGCTCACTTTGCCACTGGATTCAAGCAAGCCGGGCTGAAGATGGCTGTAATGCCAGAAACCGGTCCTCGGAAGCTTGTTTCCGGTCCAGGGAAGGCATGGCTTGGCAGTTCGGGCTGGACTGTTCCCATGAGGCACAGGGTCAAACTGATTTGCATATAGCCATGTCTGAACTGGGGTGGCAGTGGGCTAAAGAACGGTGATGGATCAAACCCGGATGTTTTGACTGGGTGTGACTGTTTGATTGGTTCAGATGCTCCGTCCATCACTACCCCCTTTTGAACCGCTTTGGCCGCCATAAGTGTGGCAGGGTATGCTCAGACGTGAGTCCCTTGCTCACTTTGCCATTGGATTCAAGCAAGCCGGGCTGAAGATGGCTGTAATGCCAGAAACCGGTCCTCGGAAGCTTGTTTCCGGTCCAGGGAAGGCATGGCTTGGCAGTTCGGGCTGGACTGTTCCCATGAGGCACAGGATCAAACTGATTTGCATATAGCCATGTCTGCACTGGGGTGGCAGTGGGCTAAAGAACGGTGATGGATCAAACCCGGATCTTTTGACTGGGTGTGACTGTTTGATTGGTTCAGATGCTCCATCCATCACCACCCCCTTTTGCACCGCTTTGGCCGCCATAAGTGTGGCAGGGTATGCTCAGACGTGAGTCCCTTGCTCACTTTGCCATTGGATTCAAGCAAGCCGGGCTGAAGACGGCTGTAATGCCAGAAACCGGTCCTCGGAAGCTTGTTTCCGGTCCAGGGAAGGCATGGCTTGGCAGTTCGGGCTGGACTGTTCCCATGAGGCACAGGGCCAAACTGATTTGCATATAGCCATGTCTGAACTGGGGTGGCAGAGCGGGCTAAAGAACGGTGATGGATCAAACCCAGATCTTTTGACTGGGTGTGAGTGTTTGATTGGTTCAGATGCTCCGTCCATCACCACCCCCTTTTGCACCGCTTTGGCCGCCATAAGTGTGGCAGGGTATGCTCAGACGTGAGTCCCTTGCTCACTTTGCCCCTGGATTCAAGCAAGCCGGGCTGAAGACGGCTGTACTGCCAGAAACCGGTCCTCAGAAGCTTGTTTCCGGTCCAGGGAAGGCATGGCTTGGCAGTTCGGGCTGGACTGTTCCCATGAGGCACAGGGTCAGACTGATTTGCATATAGCCATGTCTGAACTGGGGTGGAAGAGTGGGCTAAAGACGGTGATGGATCAAACGCAGATCTTTTGACTGGGTGTGAGTGTTTGATTGGTTCAGATGCTCCGTCTATCACCACCCCCTTTTGCATCGCTTTGGCCGCCATAAGTGTGGCAGGGTATGCTCAGACGTGAGTCCCTTGCTCACTTTGCCACTGGATTCAAGCAAGCCAGGCTGAAGACGGCTGTAATGCCAGAAACTAGTCCTCGGAAGCTTGTTTCCGGTCCAGGGAAGGCATGGCTTGGCAGTTCGGGCTGGACTGTTCCCTTGAGGCACAGGGTCAGACTGATTTGCATATAGCCATGTCTGAACTGGGGTGGCAGAGTGGGCTAAAGAACGGTGATGGATCAAACCCAGATCTTTTGACTGGGTGTGAGTGTTTGATTGGTTCAGATGCTCCGTCCATCACCACCCTCTTTTGCACCGCTTTGGCCGCCATTAGTGTGGCAGGGTATGCTCAGACGTAAGTCCCTTGCTCACTTTGCCACTGGATTCAAGCAAGCCGTGCTGAAGACGGCTGTATTGCCAGAAACCGGTCCTCGGAAGCTTGTTTCCGGTCCAGGAAAGGCATGGCTTGGCTTGGCAGTTCGGGCTGGACTGTTCCCATGAGGCACAGGGTCAGACTGATTTGCATATAGCCATGTCTGAACTGGGATGGCAGAGTGGGCTAAAGAACGGTGATGGATCAAACCCAGATCTTTTGACTGGGTGTGAGTGTTTGATTGGTTCAGATGCTCCGTCCATCACCACCCTCTTTTGCACCGCTTTGGCCGCCATTAGTGTGGCAGGGTATGCTCAGACGTAAGTCCCTTGCTCACTTTGCCACTGGATTCAAGCAAGCCGTGCTGAAGACGGCTGTATTGCCAGAAACCGGTCCTCGGAAGCTTGTTTCCGGTCCAGGAAAGGCATGGCTTGGCTTGGCAGTTCGGGCTGGACTGTTCCCATGAGGCACAGGGTCAGACTGATTTGCATATAGCCATGTCTGAACTGGGATGGCAGAGTGGGCTAAAGAACGGTGATGGATCAAACCCAGATCTTTTGACTGGGTGTGAGTGTTTGATTGGTTCAGATGCTCCGTCCATCACCACCCCCTTTTGCACCGCTTTGGCCGCCATAAGTGTGGCAGGGTATGCTCAGACGCGAGTCCCTTGCTCACTTTGCCACTGGATTCAAGCAAGCCGGGCTGAAGACGGCTGTAATGCCAGAAACCGGTCCTCGGAAGCTTGTTTCCGGTCCAGGGAAGGCATGGCTTGGCAGTTTGGGTGGACTGTTCCCATGAGGCACAGGGTCAGACTGATGATTTGCATATAGCCATGTCTGAACTGGGGTGGCAGAGTGGGCTAAAGAACGGTGATGGATCAAACCCAGATCTTTTGACTGGGTGTGAGTGTTTGATTGGTTCAGATGCGCCGTCCATCACCACCCCCTTTTGCTGGGGCTCTGGCTATCACAGCCCCACTAACCTTTCCAGGGAGACCTACCATTTTGGAATGGGTTTCTTGTTCTACCTCAGCCCAGGCTGAGATTTCTAGATCATTTCCCTGTAGACAATCTACAGGCAAGTTTGTAGACACTGCCACTCTCTTTGGGCCAGTGACACCTCCCCAGCTGAGATTTACTACTGCCATGGGATGATCTTTCTGCACTCCATCAATATTGACCACCTGGTATGTGTACCCAGGTAAAAGTTGACCTGAGGGGACTAGACTCTGTCACCATAGTGATGCTAGCCCCTGTGTCTCTATAGGCTTCAACTTTCTGATCATTGATGAGGGGCTCCTGTCTATACTTGCCCAAAGTGTTGGGACAAGCAGTGAAGTTGGCAAACCCCATGCCATTCTCACAGACAAGAGTAGCTAATGCAGGGGACCCGGTTATGGCAGAATCCACCTGAGTTCCCCAAGTAAACCCAGCCAAATTCTTGGGGGCACTCCCACCACCTGGGGGATTACTACTAGTAGTAACAGGAGGTGTTGGAGTATTACTTGGTGGAATGTTTTCCTTATTGTTGGCCTTTGGGAAACTACTGTCAGTCTTCCAGTGGCCAGGTTGTTTACAGACATGGCAATAAGGTTTCTTTTGGGTAGAGGAAGTGTTTTGGGACTCACCCCCACCATTGGAGTTTTGGGGCCCTGTAGGAGACTTGTCCTTGGATTTATCCCCACCTTTCTCTTGAGTCTTGGTATTATCTTTCTTTTGGTCACCACCCTGATTTTTAGGCCTAACCCTGGTTCTGACCCATTTATCTGCCTTCTTACCCAATTCTTGGGGAGAGGTCAGATCAGAGTCCACAAGGTGTTGATGTAGAAGCTGGTTCTGACTATTATTAAGGATCTGCTCCCTCATAATCAAACTATACAATCCTTGATAGTCATGTACCTTGCTGCCCAATAACCAGCCCTCCAGAGCTTTAGTAGCACAATCTACAAAATGAGTCCAGTCCTGAGTCTGTGTCTTCTGGGTATCCCTGAACAACAACCTATATTGCTCAGTAGTTAAGTCAAACCCATCAATCAGAGCACTCTTCAGGGCTGGGTAGTTTTTAGCTTCCCCATCACTAACTGTGAAGAGCTTATCTCTGCCTTTTTCTGAAAAGGAGAGCCATAAGATTGCTGCCCACTGACTTTGGGGTACCTGCTGTACTTTGCAAGCCCTCTCCAAAGCAGTAATCCACTTGTGGATGTCATCCCCAACTTTGCAGGGGGGCAAAATCTTGCTTAGGTTTCTAGTATCATAGGACCAATCTTTATCCTTGGGGATAATGCTGCCATCAGTGGGATCTAACCCACACAATTTTTGCTCTCTGGCAAGGGCAAGTTTCTCCTTGGCGAGGGCAGTTTCCTCCCTCTGGATCCTCAGATTGACTTCCTTCATTCTTGCCTGATGTTCTCTCCTCTGAGGAGAAGTAATTCCCCTCTGAGCAGAGCCATTAGAGCGTCTAGAAGCATTAGAGTGGAGAGAGTCCCTGGAGTGGGACCTTCTCCTCCTATACCTCTGGTTAAGTCCACTTGGAGGCCTGTATGGGGCTAGCCCATGCTCAGCCCCATGTAGGCTTAGGTTAGCCTGGCTAAGTCTTCTAACTTAGACCTGGCTGTCTACTTCCTCCCCAGAATCTTCTGCCTCCACCTCTTCCTCATCATCTATGATTGTAGGGTCAGTGGCATCTTCTGCTGAGGGTAGGACCTCATCTGCATTCCCTGAGGGGTCTGGGTTAGAGGCTTTTTGAGCATCATTACCTTCCATGAGCTCTACCAGGTGCTTGAGGGTAGGGTTGGAACCCTGTTTTAACCTTCTAGTTGTGCACAAGTGCCTCAACTCATGAAAATTAAGGGTATCATATCTGGAAGGTATCCTTGGAGGATTTGCCTCCACTGGGCGAGATCCACTTGGTTCTGCTCTCAGAGACATGATCTAGTGAGGTGTGGTGTGTGCACCTACCCACACTAAGTGTTTTCTACTGGAACCTCTCTAGGAGTTGTAGTCAGGGTATGCTAAGCCCTTTGCTCTACAACAACTAAGTTCAGTAGAACTTAAACTATTATAAGACTTGGTATATGTACCTATAGGTACCTAATGTGATCTTTCAAATGATATCTTAAGATTACAATTGGTAAAACAACAGCAAGCTCTTATCCCACCGCTCCCACCAATGTGAGAGGTTGGCCTGGTATATGATGTTCACTATTCTAGTGAGCATCTTGCACCAGTCCAAACAACCCTTATGGTGATGATTGTAAAGTCAACCTTATAGACCAGCTATTCTAGTGGTAGCATGGACAAAGCAGTCTTAGGCTAAAACTTCAGAGAGCATGTGAAGTAAGCTGTTTTACCATATGTAACCCCTTGAATACCAAATGAAAGGCACCACACAGGTTATATATAAAATATATATGTATTTATTATAAACACAACCCCTCTGAACTCTTTATGAGGTCAGAGGACAAAGCACATAACAAGTTACTCAATTATCCTACAATCAGTTGCACAAAATATAATCGTGCCCTAGGGGCGCTGAACACCATATACTAAAATAGTGGTATAAGAACCACGTCACGAACAGAGGATAGAGCTAGGGCCTAGGGAATCGCTGGGGCTACGCTGAGCTAACAGGAGTTAGGAAGCAGGAGGCCCACGGAATGCGTGTGCAGTGTCTAAACACACACGCGAGTTACCATAGGGAAACAATGGGAACGTAAGAGTTAGAAACTAGTTTTTTTCGGACACTTCCGGATGTACTAGGAGAAAGCTACTAAAAACTAGGACACTAGCATAGTCAATACCCACAGGAGCACCGGAGTGCCCATGTTACCTCACCCACAGGAGCCGGGTGCATAGGTGTCAAGTTGTGTCGGGTTTCGTCGCTGAATCCTATGGAGACCTGTAAAAAGATGCTGCAGGCGACCAGGAGAGAAGTGTCCGGTTGGATCCAAGGGCAGATCGAGGATGAAGAGTACCTGAAAGCAGAGGGGACAGAGTCTGGGTCACTAGCCAGTGACCAGGAAGGAACCAGGAAGGAACCAGGCGATTTCGCGCAGCAATCAGGTGATGTTGTGAAGCTTGACTCTGCAGCCACATGGACCAGGGGGCGTCGACGACAACCAGGAGCTGGATACATTCTGTCCCACGAAGGATCTCGCTGTTGGCGACGTCGGCTTCCGGATTGGAGTCAACAGGCCTTGGCAAATGCAACCCATGCAGGAATCGAATATTCGCTTCGAGTTAGAACAGCAAGGTCTAGGGGGCTTCTCCTTTACAGGGAAGCTGGGGCCTACCTGGAGCAACCAGGCAGGTGGTTCCGATTCAAAGGTTCGTCATCACAGAGGACACTAGCCAACGGGCAAGTGACCGGACAGATGTGTCGAGCACAAAAACACTAGCAGGCCCCACGTTTTACTCGTGGAGTGTGGAGGGCTGTGCGTCGGTGCAGAAGGTGCTCGGGGCTGGGGCTTCCCAATCCCCAATGCACAACTTCAAGGGTGCCTCAGAAGCTGCACAAGTAGCAAAGAGCAGGTTATTCAAGATGGCCGGTCCCACGTCTCTCATCACCTCCACGGGTCTCAGCTTTGCTGTGGCTATGAATCGGGGTCAAAGAAGTCTGGAAGTCTGGCTCTTGCTGGACTCTCTGCTCGGGCTCCGGCAGGAGCGTCGACAAAGTAAACCGCAGATCTCTGGATGGTGCCTGTTTGCACAGGGTGGTCACTCCTTGACCACAAGGGAGATTCTTCAGTCTTCTAGTTGCAGTAGAACGTCGAAGGTCCAGAGTTTCGTTACAAGTTTCAGTTCAGGATAAATCTAAAGTCTGTTGACTCAGCTCCTACCTATATACCAATCTGAGGTGCTGGGTTACCTGCTAGGTCCCTACTATGGGTGGGACCAGGGAAGGGGGTGGTTACACCCCTTTCCCTTTGTCCAGTTTTGCACCAGAGCTGGGGCTGGAGTGCTCCAGCAACTGGTTTGAACCGGGCTATGCATGGGACACCTTGTGTGCCCCAGGCAGTGTCTCATTTTATTCAGCCCTCCCTGCCCCCATACACTAAGGCCTGTCTGGGGTGGTGCTAGCACCTCCCAAGGCAGGAAATCTATTGTCAAAGCCTCCCTTGCTGTAAGGACTCTCAGCAGCATGAGGTCAGACTTGTGTCTGTGGCAGCAGCATCCACTTTGTGATGCTGAGGCTCTGGTTAACTTTAACCGGGATTAACAGGAACAACATGTCTTCTCCCTCTAGAAGGGTGGAATGCTACCCCCGTCGCCAGAACTGGCGAAGGGGGAGTATTCCAAAGCGTATGACACCTTACACAACATGTTTTGATAAAGCCAAACCAAAGTTAGCAATAACCGCGAGGATTGTAATGTACTTAAGAGTATATGGTATGGCTATATCATAGAACAGCTATAAGGACATGGTTCCGAAAGCTTCAGACCGGCTCAGCTCATGCTAGAGCCTCATCTCACATAAAACCAAACACTCTGCCTTCAGGATTGTTAAGGCCTGCCATAGGAGTGACTTATAGGTATATATGTGTCTATATATAATGGTAGGTATAGGAATACTATACCTAAGCAAGGGGTGATTACACGACCTTGCCCCAGCTGAGTGATCAGCCAGTTGTGTCAGTTTGGATGGCCAGCCAGGGGTGGCATAAGATATGCTACAGCCCCTGGTAGGCCTTGGATGCACCTATGCCCTGGGTACCTAGGGTACACTATACAGGGGCTCACAAGGTGACCCAACATCCAATTGGAGATGTACCTAAAGTACATGGAGTCCATTTTACAGTGAGATTAGATAGCCTGGGTCCCTGATTAGTAGGATCCCAGGACAACTAAGTCGAAAACCAGCTAAACACTAGGCAAAAAGTTGGGGGTAACCATAGTCAGATATCCATCCTCCTACACAGTGCACCACCTATCCACACACCTCGCCTCTTTGTTGGCTGCTTACGTGGCACTAGCGCGGCCGGCTTGCCTTACCATGCACGGCGGCCACATTGGAGGGGAGTGGTATCATGCCCACTGCATTTCAGGCTGGCAGAGCAAGGTCAAGCGATAAAATGAATCGGCTGGAGAGCACCAGAGAACCGGCTAAGCTGCCCAGACCCAGATGCTATTTAACCAGTCGTGTAGACCCTATTGACCCGTGCATTCCTCCTCTGTCCGGCGGTAAGGCCTATAACTTACTCTAAAAGCACCAACAGACTCTGGCAGGGGTGTGCCATTACAAACATCAGATGCAGTGGTGCAACATTGGTTGAAGCTCAGCTGCGCTTTCGACTAGGACTTGGGTGGTCGGAGGCAATACAATACCCACTTGAGCTGCTGGGACATTGGCAAATATGCATAGCGGTGTGGAGGGAGTGCAGCGAGAGGCTCCAGAGCTTGCCCAGTAGAGTCCTCAGGCAACCTCAGGGCGCCACAAACGGGTGAGCAGCCTCCCTCTTCAGGACAATAACTGCTAGCCCTCAATCCCACTAAATATGGGCAGACAAGAGGGTCCATCTTTTCCCCATCCGCGAGTGTCATTATTGTGAGTTAAATCCGTTTAAAGATGGCGCCGATTTTCGAGAGGGCGGTCCCATGTTAATGTTGATTACAAGTCCAGGAGTTCTTTAACGCGATAGCAATAGTTTGTAGCAAAGGAGCTGCCGACGAGCAGTAGAAGAGATTTGAGACGTTGTGGCGGTTAGCTTTATAGAAGTTTGGATTTTTGCTAGCAGGTACCAGCGTTAATGTGTTTCATGAGATCGGCTTACACGCCGAGCATCTGCGTGTATTGTGAGACTTACGTGAGTCGTTTTTTTTGCAGACTCACTCGGGGGTTTGTTTGAGGTGAACGAAGTCAGGGATCCAGGGAGAAGTTCTCGTTTTATCCTCGTTTGCGGTCAGCAAGGAGGTAAGAAACTTCAGATTCATTTTGGAAGAGTAGCGTGTTTGGGCACATTTTAGTACTGATGTCTAAATGGCGTTTTACCTCATTTCTCTCATTTCAGTTAATGAGGTTGTTTTCTACAGAAGCCGGTTGTTGTAAGTTTATTATCTTGTTACTTTTGAGTTATCACACACAGGTTGGTGAGGTGAAGGGTCTTTTATGTTCTTATATTTTGAAAGGTGGCAACTGTAATATGGTGATGATTCATAACATCCTTGAGAATAACATGTCATTTTTTTAAATGTTTATAAGTGCAATTTGAATTGGGTTGCTGAGTACTGTTCATATATCATTTTGTAGATACATAAGGCTCCTGATGAAGGGCCAATCTTCGGCCCGAAATGCATTGAGCCGGCAACGGACATCTGAAGAAGATTATTGTAAAGATGTAGTATTTGTTTAAATGTACCTTCGTTGATTGGTGTATTATGATTCGAAGAATATATGTGCTTTACTTTAATGAAAACATTTTTTGCAAAGTAAAAGCGAACATTGATGAAAAGATATTTTTGTGTTGAATTTAAATAATTTTAAAAAAGGGCAGACAATTCAATCAAGCATTAAAATAGAGTGTTTTAATACACAATTGAAAAAGTTGGGGTAATCACCATAGCTATAGTGCGCAGTGGTTGAGCCCTGCCAGCTCAAGGTAGGTAGAAAAACAAGAGGGTAGCCAAACCAAGCTTCCATTTGAGAGAAAGTGCAGTGCCAGACAAGCGGACCACGCAGAAGATAGTCGGGCGGTGCATAATCGAGCAGAGGACTCTGATGAGCATGATTTGGACTTAAAAGAAATACTTGTAGATGGTAAAACAAGCCTGAAAAACATAGATTCCAAGTTAGACATACTTACATCGCTTCTAGACAAAGTCAGAGGAAGAGTGGATGAGCATGATACCCGAATCGACCAGCTGGAGACTCGAGACTCTGACATAAATGACAATCAGGCAGTAGCAAAGGAACAACTTCTACATATGGACAATCTACTGGAGGTTATAAAGCTTAAGAATGAAGACCTCGAAGCCCGCTCTAAGCGAAATAACATCCGTATCGTGGGGGTATCAGAGAGTACTGTGATCACCAAAATGGAGCATTTCGTGGACACCCTGCTCAGAGACCTCTTTGGAGTTGACCTATAATTGGCATTCATCAACGAAAGGGCCCACAGGTCTCACTGCCCTAGACCCCCTTCCGGTGTACCCCCGGCCCATTGTGGTGTGAC
This sequence comes from Lissotriton helveticus, assembly GCF_964261635.1. Classification (NCBI taxonomy): domain Eukaryota; kingdom Metazoa; phylum Chordata; class Amphibia; order Caudata; family Salamandridae; genus Lissotriton; species Lissotriton helveticus. Next base: position 1,052,699,790 of record NC_136063.1, on the reverse strand, counting down.
TGCTGTATTATAAAGATCAAAACGTATTACTCAGGCTGGCTCCAGAAGAGGGACAGATCCAGTATAACGGTGTCAAAATATCCTTTTACTCTGACTTCACAGTGGTGGTGCAGGCCGCCCTGTGAAACTTCCTGCTGGCCAAGCATCTGTTACAGCAGGCGGGTGTGCAGTAGGCCCTCCTCTACCCGGCCAAGCTCAAGATCATGGACGAGGGTAAGGCATACTATTTCACGACGCAAAGCAAGCCCTCAAATTCACCAAACAGAAAATAAAACCAGCAAGATCTCAGGCAGGCTCACCACACTCCTCTGCAGAGGCACGATAGAGTGACAATGATTAGCAATCATGAACTGTTAATGTTAAAGCACCACTTACAGCAGCCCGCAATATGTTTAGAACAGTTATTCCATTAACTGTTTTGAAATAGTTCTTAGACATAGAATGTTGTTACAGGCACCCGTCGCAATGATCCAGGCAGATCTGTTCCCCCGCTTTTACATAACAATGTCTACTTCTCCTTTTGATGCAGTTGGGTCGCCCTAATATAAGTATGCTTGGCCACCCAACCTCCATGGCTGGTAGTTAGCTCGGAGTTTCCACGGACCCAAGGGATTATTCCCAGGTACAAATGTTGTGGAGTTGGGTATCACAACCTTATTTGGGGGGGTCTGTGTAGGTGGGGAGTGGGTGGGAAGTTTCTTCAATGTTTCTAGGGAGCTGGGTGGGAGGAGGGTAGAAATGTTCAATTGTTGTTGGCCTACATCTACATATGGACGCCTTAGCATTTGACACTGTCATGGATCGGATATTGTCACAACATGCACACACCCAGGCTGTGACCTCCCTGCTGCAAGATCTTCCTTCCTTACTCCAATGCTGAAGTGAAAGGCCACTGTTAATTTCCTTAGGGGGAATATATGCGGGCTAAATGACGGCTGAAAGGTTTGACTAGTACATGCAAAATCAGCATCTATCTGGGGCAGGTCTCCTTAACTTGCTTACGCTGGGTGGGGTATGTTGTACACTTCATCCTATTCCAACTATGCACAAGGGATATGCATCCACATACTTAAGGGCCTTGCTTGGAGAACGACCCAGTTTATTAGTGACATGGACAGTCAATATGCCATATTAATAGGCATATTGTTTAACCACACTATAACACTGGCTACGGTCTGTGGACCAAATGTAGACAACCCCCAGTTCTTCATTAAAGTTGGTACCTAAGCACTGATACTGGCCTGCGGATAGTGCTGTGGAGCGGGGATTCTAATGTTTCTGTCACGGTTACCAGCTTCCTCTGGATCAGGGTGATGCTCAAAAGGGGTCCACCTCCTGACGTCCCCACACTCTGACTATGATAACTACAGAGCATAAAGGCAGTCAAGCGAGGGAAAGGGTAGGGTAAGGACAGCAGTGGAAGGGACAACCTGTAATGACACAAACACAGAATTAATACAACACCTTTCTCCGTCTGGCTACTCTGATATTATTCTCACTAGAGTCAGAAACATACCATAATCAAGAATGATCCCAGAGGTAAACTCCTCTTCTCACTTGGATAAGATACTTCTCTTTCCTTAGGAAGGTATTCACATCTATAAAACAAAACACAGGTTATACACCAGTTAACATCCCTGAGCTGTGAATGCACTGTCCTGTCGTTTCATACGTACCATCTGTCACACTCCCTTTATCCCAAAAGAAAGACCAACTCCAGCACCAGGAACAAACTTTTAAGGTAAGAATAATCCAAGAGTCAGAGTTCAATGTTTTCCTGCATGCTCCAAAGAATACCAGAAGAAAACCATAATATTGGGACTCCAAGAAACCTGTTCATAAATCAGCGATTCAGTTTTGGTAAGTCTGAAATGAATCCTTAAGGCAAAACAACAAGCCCCAGAGCTGGCAAGGGAGAGCTTACCGGCTTATTGTAGCAGGCACTGAAAGAATCCTGGCTGTTCAAACAACAGCCGCGGAGCGCACAGAGAACAGTACCTTGGAGACTTCATAGAGGCGCCAGCGGGACAGAATCCAAGCAGAAACGAACAAACGCTCAGCCAAGCGAAATGGATCTAAACAATCCGGAGAAGGAGCCCGATAGCCACCAACAGGAATTCTCCCGCCACGTTCACGCTCAGCCGAGCCAAAACGCGATCATCTGCTCACTAGGTAGGGAGCCAGCAGCCTCACAATCCTTAATCCAAAAACCCCTACAGGATCCAAGTAGGGAAGGTACACGAAACAGGAGGCTTCAGAGCGGCCGCTCTGAAGCAAACCGGAACTCCTAACAGTCAGAATCACGTACGACGCTCCTAGCGCCATTGTGATTAAATCATCCTGATTCCCCCAGAAGGCTTTCTGGGAATTGTAGTTCAGGAGTTCAGTTCCCGTCTGCAAGGTAGGTGCAATTGCTTCAGCACCTGACAGTACGCCCGCCTCCCAAGCACCTCCTAGCTCCAGGCTTACCTGGATTACAGGCATAGAACAAACGAACAGCACGTGGTGCATGCACATCAGAACTCGGCTCCCAGGAATAGTCCTCCGGCAGATACCCCTTTCAGGAAACCAAGAACCACAGGCGCCCCTGCTGATATCTGGAATCCAGAATACACCGCACCTCATATTCCAGCTGACCGTCCCTCAACACCGGCAGAGCAGCTCTTCTCTGGGCACCCAAGGCAGGCTTCAACAACCCACAATGAAACACAATGAAACACGGGATGTATTCTCAGAGAGGCTGGAAACTTCAGTTTGTATGCCACTGGATTGATTCTGCGAAGAACGGTATAAGGGCCGGTGAACCTGGGATGAAAGATGCTACGATATTTGAAGCGAATATTTTTTGTCGAAAGCCAGACCCTGTCGCCCGTCTGATATGAAGGTCCTTCTTGGCGATGAATGTCTGCCCATCTCTTGTAGGAAAGTTTAGCGTGATCCATATGGGTTCGGATTCGGTAGGATGATTTTGCACTTCTCTGGGAACCACCAAAGGCAAGGTATTCGCATGAAAACCATTGTTAGCTCGAAAAGGGGTTTCACCAATCGAGCTGTGCCACGCGTTGTTGTATGATAGTTCAGCCAACCACAAGAAAGACACCCAGGATGTTGCCGCTTCTTCAGAGTAGCAACGCAAGTATTTTTTCAGTGTCTGATTTAAGCGCTCCGTTTGACCATCAGTTTGCAGATGGAAACTGGTCGACAGGGCATCTTCCATGTGAAGAGCTTTGCACCACATGCGCCAAAATCGTGCTACGAACTGGGGACCTCTGTCCAAAATAATGACTCTGGGCAAGTCATGTAAACGAACCACATGAGTTAACAACAGTTGAGCAGTCTGGCTAGCTGTAGGTAGATTTTTACACAGAATAAAATGACCCATTTTAGTCAGGCTGTCCACAACGACCAGGGTAGCGTTGTATCCTTGATCTGTTGGCAGGCCAAGTACAAAGTCCAAACTGATGGTTTGCCACGGGTGAGAAGGCGTAGGTAGTGGCATAGGTTTCCCCTTGCTCTTGCTCTGTTCCCCCTTAGCGCGGGCACAGGTCTCACACTGTTTCACCCATCTTTCCCCATCCTTGGACATCCCTTCCCACCAGAACTGCCTCTGCGCCAGATGTAGAGTTTTCTTATTACCAGGATGACCTGCCAGAACAGCATCGTGACACCAGTTGAAGGCCTTCAAACGGAGAGTGTGAACAGGTAAGTACAGTTTGTTCTTGTACATAGGGACCCCATGTTTGAGGGAGCGGTCAACCCTGATGCTGCCCACTCCTGCCACTGTGCTGGAGAACGGTTGCCAAGGACTTGTGCCAGAAACTGATCCACGGTAACAGTGCTTACTATTTTGTCAGGGTTTGTAATGGCCTCTTGTTTTTCCTACAGAGGAACAACATCCTCACTTTGTCGGGACAAAGAGTCTGCCTTTTTGTTGTCTGCTCCTGGACGAAAAGTAATCAAAAAATCATACTCTGCAAAAAACTGCATCCACCGCATCTGCCTTTGGGACAGATGACATGCGGTTTTCATGAATTGAAGGTTTCTGTGGTCCGAATAAACAGTTATGGGGCGTTGAGCCCCCCAAAGGTAATGCCTACACTCCTGGAATGCCGTTTTAAATTGCCAAGAGTTCCTTTTCTGCCACAGTGTAATTGCTTTCTGATGAGTTCAGTTTTTTAGAAAGAAAGGCCACCGGATGTAATTGCCCGGTGCTCTTGTCTCTTTGGGACAACACCTCCCCAATAGCCACATCTGAGGCGTCTGCCTCCACTACGAATGGTACCTCCGGTTGAGGATGCCTCAAGATGGGAGCAGTACAAAATGCCTTTTTGAGCAGTACAAAGGCCTCCATGGCTTCGGGTGTCCAGAGGAAGGGTATTCCCTTACTCAACAATCTGGTTACTGCAAGAAATGCGAGATAAATAGTTTGAAACCCCCAAAAAACATTGTACGTCTTTCACACTCTTGGGCACCGGCCAATCCTGAACTGCCTCCACCTTTCTCTCAGACATCCTGAAACCTAGTGGATTCAGTATAACCCCCAAAATTCTACCTCCGTAACGCTAAACTCGCACTTGCTGAGTTTGCAATACAAGCTGTTGTCTAGCAGTCTTTTAAGGATCAAGATAACATGACTCATGTGTTGGGTCGGCGAGACGGAATAGACCAAGATGTCGTCAATATACACAA